>NC_080164.1:65463421-65763421 GCF_950295315.1 Erinaceus europaeus
ATCCAACAACGACGACAATAATAACTACAGCAATAAAACAACAAGGGAAACAAAAGGGAATAAATAAATTTTAAAAGAAGGAGGAGGGGGGGGAGGAAAGAAAAAGAACCTGAATCAGGAACTAGGACAGTGCACTCAGCAGGATGGATGGCAGACAATGCACTTTGTGGTGTTTTTGTCGCCATCTAGTGGACATTTAGCAAAATGCACCCCCAGGGAAGACTACATCAAAGACTACATTCATTATAAAGAAACAACCAGGGAGGAGGCTCAGCGATGGACAGCCGGATTGGGGTGTATGATGTCCTGGCTCTATCATGGTCTTTCCTCTGTCTCTCTGCTATTGTAGGCTCTCTCTAGCTCTTTTGCTAAACACATCCATACCTTTTTCAGAGTGCATGTTTGTGCTGTGTGGGAAAACGATACTACTCCAAAATGCAGATGGAGAGAAGAACATAGTAAACCTCAGTTTGCCTTGGGTTCTAGATGTAGACATCCCAGGTAGGGAGGTAGGAAGAGCAGAGAGCAGAGGTCCTCACCTCTTGGGCCCCCACTTTTCTGCTGTCTGAGGGATGGCTTGCATTTGGCTGCAAGGACCGTTCCTGAAACCTGGGTCTTATTATAAAGTGATGTGACTCAAAAGCTATGATGAAATGAGCCAGTGGCATTGGTTGGAAATGGCCCTGCTAATTCTCAAGTCCATTCCATATCAGACTGGGTATTTCTCTCAGTAGTCTGGAGCCTGGGGAAGTCCTACTTAGATCAAGATACAGGCAGATTCCCTGTGTGTGGAGAGCCCAGAGCCTCCTGCACAGAGGACTGTCCTCTTTGGTGCCCTCTCCTGCAAGGATTGGTCAATTTAATTTTTTTTTTAATTTTTAAAAATATTTTATTTATTTTGCCTTTTATTGCCCTTGCTTTTTATTGTTGTTGTAGTTATTATTGTTGTTATAGATGCCATCATTGTTAGATAGGACAGAGAGAAATGGAGAGAGGAAGGGAAGACAGAGAGGGGGAGAAGAAAGACAGACACCTGCAGACCTGCTTCACTGCCTGTCAAGCGACTCCCCTGTAGGTGGGGGGTGGGAACTGGGGTCCTTGTGCTTTGCACCACCTGTGCTTAACCCGCTGTCCTACCTCCCCGACTCCCAACTTTTTAAAATTTTATGGATCCAACCCTAGAACTAGATGATGTGAATTGACAGTAGCTCTCTATCCTTGTCACCCAGCTACTGTTAAGCACATTGCTCAGACAGCATGCTTGCTTCATGTTATTTTAGAAGATTTGCTTCAAATGAATCATTTACATATTTTTCTAGGGAGAGAGAGAGAGAGAGAGAGAGAGAGAGAGGGAGAGAGAAGCAAAGCCTGACACTCATATTATGGTTTTTCTGTGTACTTTTGCTCTGAAGGTCCTGTGTGCACTCTCCCCAACACACACACACACACACACACCAATGTAGGCATGACAGCAAAAGGAAAAAACTTTCTGGGGTAACTGCTTGTAGATAATGAATCCCTGGAAGGGACTCAGACCTGCACACAGTGAGCCCCCACTCCTACTCCTACCCCCATCCCACTGTGAAGCTGTCAGTGTGTGGTGGGTGGCCCAGGGAAGAGCTCATCACTTGGCAACTTTTTATCCTGAGCACCTGCAGCTTCCTCCATATGTCCTCTGAGTCCCCCCCCCCCCACCGCGCTTTCAGGGTTATTGCTGGGGCTCGGTGCCTGCAACACAACATCTGGTGGCCCTTTTTTCCTTTTTTTTCCACCTCCCAATTTTATTGGTTAGGACAGAGTGAAATTGAGAGAGGAAGGGGAGACAGAGAGGGAGATAGACACCTGCAGACCTGCTTCATCGCTTGTGAAGTGTCCCCACTGCAGCTGGCAAGGTAAGGGGGGGTGGGTGGTAGTTCAAATCTGGGTCCTTGCTTGGGCCATTGTGGATAGTACTCTGTGTGCCTCAGCCTGGCCGCCTCTAACTGTCTTTGCTGAGGGTTTTTTTCTGATCCTGGAGGAGACAGCAAGAGACGGGCACAAGTGACACATGGAGAAACAGAAGAAAGAGCGCCCCTGCCACACTTGAGGCTTTGGGGGACTGAACCCAGCTCCTCAGGTATGGAAGCCCTGCACTCTGCCAGTTGAGCTATGTCACCTGTCCCTCTCTGGCTCCTGGAGTGAAGTACGGCTTTCAAAATGTCCAAGTCAGGAGTCAGGCAGTAGTGCAGCGGGGTTAAGCGCATGTGGTGCAAAGAGCAAGGGCCTGTGTAAAGATCCCAGTTCGAGCCCCTGACTCCCCACCTGTCACTTTATAGGCGGTGAAGCAGGTCTGCAGGTGTCTATCTTTCTCTCCCCTTCTCTGTCTTCCCCTCCTCTCTCCATTTCTCTCTGTCCTATCTAACAATGACGACATTGATAACAACAACAATAACTACAACAATAAAAAAACAAGGGCAAAAAGGGGGAAAAATAAATAAATAAAAATAAAATAAAAAATTTGTTCAAGTCAATTGATTTGATTCAGCATAGAATAATGAACAACTGGGAGTCGGGCAGGGGCGCAGTGGGTTAAGCGCACGTGGTGCAAAGCGCAGGGACCAGTGTAAGGATCCTGGTCCAAGCCCCGGCTTCCCCACCTGCAGGGGAGTCGCTTCCCAGGCAGTGAAGCAGGTCTGCAGGTGTCTATCTTTTTCTCCCCTCTCTCTCTGTCTTCCCCTCCTCTCTCCATTTTTCTCTCTGTCCTATCCAACAACAAAAGCAACGTCAACAATGGCAATAATAACCGCAACGAGGCTGCAACAAAAAGGGGGGGAAAAATGGCCTCCAGGAACGGTGGATTCATGTGCAGGCACTGAGCCAGCAAGAACCCTAGAGGGGGGAAAAAAAAAAAAAAGAATAATGAACAACTGAGCAAGTTGTGATCAGTCAGCTGGAATTCTTACTAATAGCGGGTATTGCAGTGTTGTGTTGTGTGGACATGGAGTAGAATACACCTCGGGGAGACTATTTGATCAAAACTAAACACATTCGTCAGTTATTATTAAATATATGTGACTTAAAGCTATATCCTGGTTCAAGTCTCTTGCTCCCACCCGGAGGGGGCGTCTCTTCACAAGTGGTAAAGCAGATCTCAGGTGTCTTTCTCTCCCTCTGTCTTTCCCTCCTCTCTCAGTTTCTGTCTGTCCTATCCAACATCATCATCAACAACAACAACAAAAGGAAAAAATTGGCCTCCAGGAGTAGTGGATTCATGGTGTAGGCACTGAACCCAGCAGTAACCCTGGAGGCAAAAAAAAGGAAAAAAAAAGCTGGACATGCTTGGCTTTCCCTATGGGAAGAACAAGTGTGTAGGTAACCACTTCATAAAATTTCAAGCATTCTATGTGCTGAAGAATATATTTTTTGTGGCTAGGTTTGGCCTTATAGCGGCCTGAGTGTAGCCTTCATTCTGAATCTTCCCTGAAATTCTTCATTCCCTTTATAGATAATTGAAATTTCCCCGCTGTTGCTGAAAGGCCCGTCTAGTTACTACCTGAGAAAGTGCTTTTGCACTACAAAAAATGCCAAATGCTGATGGCGATTACACCTAGTGAAGTAAATGGTGAAAGACAACTACTGGCTGGTTTCACTCACATGTGGTATATAGAGAACTGTAACACATGAACTTAAAAAACAAAGTCAAGGGAGTTGGGCGGTTAGTGCAGTGGGTCAAAGCACATGTGGTTCGAAGCAAGGACCGGTGTAAGGATCCCAGTTTGAGCCCCTGGCTCCCCAACCTACAGGGGCATTGCTTCACAGGTGGTGAAGCAGGTCTGCAGGTGTCCTTTCTCTCCCCCTCTCTGTCTTCTCACTCCTCTCTCCATTTCTCTCTGTCCTATCCAACAACAATGACATCAATAACAACAACGATAATAACTACAACAGTAATATAAAATAACAAGGGCAACAAAAGGGAAAATAAATAATATAAAAATTTATTTAAAAAAGTAAAATATATCTAAGGCTATGTGAGAATTATTGTGGTTATCATGGAGCACAGAACTTTGACATTTGGCAGTTGGTGTGATTGGAACTATATCTCCAAAATCTTTTAACTTTGAAAGCCATTATTAAATCATTAATAAAAAAATATTTTAAAAGCCCTAAAATTCGAGCCCCGGGCTCCCCACCTGCAGGGGAGTTGATTCACAGGCGGTGAAGCAGGTCTGCAGGTGTCTTTCTTTCTCTCCCCCTCTGTTTTCCCCTCCTTTCTCCATTTTTCTCTGTCTTATCTAACAATGATGACATCAACAATAATAATAACTATAACAATAGAAAACAACAAGGGCAACAGAAAGGGAAAAATAAATGTAAATAAATATAAAATTTTTTTTAAAAGCCCTAAAATAACAACAACCTCTGAAAAATGTGCAATGTGATTTTATCAAGTGAAGATTTCAGAAAGTTGCTGGTTTAACAGGTTGTAGGCAGTGAATCCCTCAGAGGGATTCAGGCTTCTAAGAAGTGAGTCTTCTAGGCCCCCCCCCCCCCCATCCGCATCCATGCTACTTTGAAGTAGTTAGTGTGTGCTTGGGGTTCCAGAAAATAACTCTTTTTTTTTTTTAAGATTTTATTTATTTGTTAATGAGAAAGATAGGAAAAAGAAGAGAAAGAACCAGACATCACTCTGGTACATGTGCTGCCAGGGATAGAACTCAGGACCTCATGCTTGAGATTCCAATGCCTTATCCACTGCACCACCTCCTAGACCACGGAAAGAACTGTTAATTCTTTTTTTTTTGTACTTTCTTTAAAAAATATTTTTATTAGTGATTTAATGATTAATAAGACTGTAAGATAACAGGCATATAGTTCCACACAATTCCCACCACCAGAGTTCTGCATCCCATCCCCTCCATTAGAAGATTCCCTATTCCTTTTATTTTATTTTATTTATAAAAAGGAAACACTGTCAAAAACCATAGGATAAGAGGGGTACAACTCCACACAATTCCCATCACCAGAACTCCATATCCCACCCCCTCCCCTGAGAGCTTTCCTATTCTTTAACCCTCTGGGAGTATGGACCCAGGGCCATTATGGGATGCAGAAGGTGGAAGGTCTGGCTTCTGTAATTGCTTCTGTAAAATGGACATTGACAGGTCGATCCATACTCCCAGCCTGTCTCTCTCTTTCCCTACTGGGGTGGGGCTCTGGGGAAGCAGGGCTTCAGGACATATTGGTAGGGTCGTCTGCCCAGGGAAGTCCAGTTGGCGTGGTAGCATCTGGAACCTGGTGGCAGAAAGAAGAGTTAACGTATAAAGCCAAACAAATTGTTGACTAATTGAACTCTTAATTCTTGAATCTTCCCATACTGCACCCCAGCACAACATGTCCAGGTTCCTGCATATGTTCTCTAATTCTGCTTATGAGGTTTTACCTTAGCACATGGCAGAAAGAGAAAGATGAACATGAGACAAAGAGACAGAAGCCAGAACACCCATGCAGCAGCACCTAGGGCAGCAGAGGGCAACCTGGGCTTCAGGTATGCAAAGCTTACACTCTGCCTGTTGAGCTATTTGTCCCGCCCCCTCTTTGGCTCCTGAAGTGAAGAACAGCTTTAAAGAAATGTTCAACGGGGCGGGGAAAGGGGGGTGCGTGGTAGAGCAGCGGGTTAAGCGCACATGGCACAACGTGCAAGAATCGGCATATGGATACCGGTTCGAGCCCCCGCCTCCCCACGTGTGTGTAGGTCCTCACGGGCTGCTATTATAACAACATCATAAGCTGTGTGCCTTAGAAGCTACAAACATCCGTTTCTCAGTTTTGGAGTCAAAAATTAAGATCGTGGTTCAGAGCTGTACGTTTTCTCCTAATATTTTTCATTAACTTTTTCTTTTTCTTTTCACCAGAGCGCTCTGGCTTATAGTGGTGTGGGGGGGATTGAACCTGGGACCTCGGAGTCTCAGGTATGAGACACTGTTTGCATAACCATTGTGCTATCTCCTCCGCCCCCCTTCATTAACTTTTCAAAGTGTCAGAAAGGGTTTAAGTGCGCTAGCAAGAAGATTGTCAGCAGCTCCTTCTCCCTATCCCAAGCCAGAAGGCATGCGCTTCCCATTTAGGGATCCTGAGGTGGTATGAAAAAGACCTGGAATTAGAAGGAAATTCAGGGTTATAACGACATCGCCGGGAACTCAAGGAATCCAGGCCGACTCTAGTCGTCCCTCCTAGCTAGGCATTGCGCTTCTAAAAAAGCGGCACTTGCCGGGCCTCCTCCTCTCAACTGCGCAGGCGCCTGGGCCGCGCGCCTCCTGCAGCGACCGGCCCCGCCCCGGCGAGGGGCAGGACGGGAAAATCAAGATGGTCGCGTCCATTTGAACATCCTGCTAGAGACACGCCCTTCGCGCCTGCTCGGCTTTAGGAGTCGAATCCGCAGTTGCTGTGTATTCTTCCTCCGGAAAAGAGAGGAAGAAGGAATGAGAAGCTGTAGAGGCTACGGAATTACTGTGACAGACCCCGCCGCTGCCCTCGACCCCCGCGCCTCCGGGAGCTGCTGGGGCTCTCCGCGCCTGACGCGCCCCGAGTCACACAGGTGCGGGCTGGGGTCCGAGGCACCTGCTGGTGACCTGCGTGCTCGGTGACCTGCACTCACTCACCTTGAGTCTGACTCGCCACGGGTGATCGGGTGGACGCGGAGCCAGGTGGCATCTCGAGGGCGCTTCTGGCCTGAGGGTTTGACATTCCGGGGATCCTGCACGCTGCACTGACCTCTTTCCAGAGCTAAATGTCTTGTTCCAAATGTCACTCCAGCCTCCTTGTCCCTCGGACAGGATTTTCGGAGGCCCAGGCACTTAACTGCCTGGTTTCTGCAGAGGCTGAGGAACCTCTGCTTTCTTTTGCGGAGAGTTCAAGGTGCCGCACGTCAGTGTATATTTATTTGTGTTTTCTCTTGGAGTATTTTTATGGTTAAGTCTGCAGGGATCCTCCTGGAACACTGCTGATATCTTGGCTTACAACAATGCACTGTTAAAATGTAACTTTTGTGGCCCCTAGTAAGTTTATAAAACCCTCAGAACTTGTAGAGTATTGTAAAAGAATTAACTTTGTTTCCGGGTACAAAAAAGGTGTGAAAATAATTCTATAATTGATCTCAACGTTTTAGTAAATTTTCAGTTTCACAACCGAAATTGGATACAATTTCTTTAATTTTGGCTGCCTTGTTGATTAGAGGAAATAGGAAGACTAGCTCAATTTAATTTTCTGTAAGTTTTGTAGGGCTCTACTGTAGTTATGCCCCAAATTCAAGTATTTTCAATTCTGAATCTTTGCAGGAGGAAAACCAGTGTCATGCAGATGACATTCAGTTATCTCAGATCTCAGCAATAATGCCTGAAAAAAAAGATTTGTCTTTTAAATAAAGAAACAGCATTGCTCTGTTACATGGTGCAGTACTGGCGCTGGGACCTCACACAGAACTTCGACACTCCAGGCTCTGCTACTAAATGTCCTCCTATCACCTCTCTTCCCCCAATTCAATTCAGAACAAAACAACTGCAACAGTAGAAGAATTGCATAGGGACCACAAGTACTTCTAGAGTAAAGAAAATAGCTGATGCAGGGGACAGGCAGTGGCACATGAGGTTGATTGCACACTGTACCCTGTGCAGTGACCCCACTTTAAGCCCCTGGTCCCCACCTACAGGGGAAAGCCTCACAAGTGATGAAGCAGTGCTTCTATCATTTTTCTTTCCTGTTCTGTCTCCTCTCTCCAAAGTTCTAGGTTCAGTCACCCAACCACCTTAAGTCAGAGCTGAGCAATGCTCTGGTTTAAAACAAAAACAAACAAAATCTCTCTCTCTGTTTCTCTCTGTCTCTCTCTGTCTCTCTCTCTCTCTCTCACACACACACACACACACACACACACACAATGTGGCACCTGAGAGCTTGGTGTATTCCAATCCCAGTGGTTCCCTATAGTTATAACTTTCTATTGACCAGTCTATTAAAATGTATTATTACATTTTAATAAGTATTATTACTTGAGAGTCAGATCTAGAATGCCCTTTCATGTTATAATTATTTGTACACCTATAGTGTTGTAGGGTTGAGTCTCATCTAAAGGATTATGATGTTTATACATACATATATATATATATATATATATATATATATATATATATATATATATATATGTTTTGAGTAGAAGCTAATCAGAATGCGTTTGAATTCACACAGAAATAATGTTGATATTTGAAACCCATGTCGAACTTCTATGAAGAAAGGGCAACAATGATTGCAGCCGGGGATTTGCAGGAATTTGTTCCTTTCGGTCGAGACCACTGCAAGCACCACCCAAATGCTTTGAATCTTCAGCTTCGTCAGCTGCAACCAGCCTCTGAGTTATGGTCTTCTGATGGCGCTGCTGGCTTGGTGGGATCCCTTCAGGAGGTTACAATCCATGAAAAACAGAAGGTCTCATTAAGACTGCCATTGTGTTTTTGAAGTGTAGAGTGATATGGTTTACTTGTAATTTAAACATACTCAGATTTGATAGCGATATGAATGTTATACTTCTAGGGTAGAGATTAAGATTTACTAATTTAAATCAAGGTTAAAATGATGACTTTGTTAGAGTGTCATTAGCATTAAGAAATGATGTAACTTAAGATTTTATTTTATTTAAATATTTTATTTTTGAGAGAGATGCAGAAAGAGAGAGAGAGAGGGAGAGAGAGAGAGAGGGAGAGAGAAGACAGACACCAGAGCACTGCTCAGCTCTGGCTTTGTGGGGGATTGAATCTGGGACTTTGGAGCCTTAGGCATGAGAGTCTGTTTGCATAATCATTATGCTATCTCCCCCATGCTAATTTAAGATTTTATAATGAGAGTCAAGTTTTATGCTATGAATATGGTTAATTTTAAAACTCTTTAGTAACCAGGGACCAGACTTCATGCTATTTGATGATTAGATGTAGAATTAGATATGATTCCTACTGTAAAAAAGTTATATGTCTGTAGGTAACAAAATAAATGACAGGTTATTGCTGGGCCTCAGTGCCTACACTACTAATCCACTGCTCCTGGAGGCTATTTTTTCCCTTTTGTTGCCCTTTTTTTATTATTGTTTGTTGTTGGATAGGACAGAGAGAAATGGAGAGAGGAGGGGAAGACAGAAAGGGGGAGAGAAAGATAGACACCTGCAGACCTGCTTCACTGCTTGTGAAGCGACCCCCCTGCAGGTGGGGAGCCAGGGGCTCAAACCGAACCGGGATGCTTACACTGGTCCTTGAGCTTCGCACCATGTGCACTTAACCTACTGTGCTACCACTCGGCCCCCTGAGTAATACTTCTTTTATAGGAGAATGAGATTGTGCACTATAAAATGACACTGCTTTATTCCATTTTTTTTTAAAAAAATTATTTTACCAGAGCACTGCTCAGCTCTGGCTAATGGCAGTACAGGGGATTGAACCTGGGACCTTAGAGCCTCAGGCATGAGAATCTTTGCATAACCATTATGCCATCTACCCCTGCCCTTTTATTCCATTTTTAGGTGCCATTCATATCCCTCAGGGAGAGGACATCTGTATATTTAAAAATTTAAACTTTTCTCTCTCCCATTCATTTTGAAGGGTGGGAAAAAGATGGAAGGTGGGTATATATGTACAGAAATTGCCCAGTGACCCCATGTGCACCTTACTGCACTGTTGGGTTTAGATGAAATCTTACTCCACAGCCAAGGAGAGTAGGGGACTTGGATCCAGATGACTGATTTTATTAATGAATTTTGTCAGTACTACTACAGAAGAAAAAGTGATTGAGCATACCTTATATATCTTAATTTTTAAGGAAAGCTGGCAGTTAAGGAAAGGCATAAGTGAAATTGGAGAAGAAGTGGATTATGATGAAGAACTCTATGTGGCTGGAAATATGGTGATCTGGAGCAAAGGAAGTAAAAGCCAGGCACTGGCAGTTTATAAAGCATTTACAGTTGACAGTCCTGTTCAACAGGTGAGTTGATTGACACTTTAGTATTTGATTAACTTTCACATATTTAGTAATAATGATTTTTTTTTAAAAAAGTCCTTTTCTCTTAAAATTTAACAAAGATGATCAAAACATAGCATGCTGACCCTGTCAGGTGTCCTTTTGGACATATAGTAAAGGTAATTGTAGGAAAATAGATATTTCATCTTTTTTCCTTCCTTTTTGAAAATTTCTACTTATTTTTATTTTGTTGGAAAATGACAGAGAGAAGGGGGGGAGGCAGGTAGTGGCGCACCTGGTTGAGTGCACATGTTACAGTGCACAAGGACCCAGGTTTGAGCCTGGTCTCCACCTGCAGGGGGAATGCTTTGAGAGTGGTGAAGCAGTGCTGCAAGTCTCTCCCTCTCTTGCTCTCTCTCTCTCTCCCTCTCTTTCTCTCTCTCTCTCTCCCTCTCTTTCTCTCTCTCTCTTTCTCTCTTTTTTCCCTCTAGATTTCTGGCTGTCTCTACCCAATAAATAAATAAAGATTAAAAAAAAAAAAAGAAAGAGAGGGGAGGGAAAGATAGAGAGTGAGAAAAGGGCAGACACCTGCAGCACTACTTTACCGCTTGTGAAGCTTTCTCCCTGCCAGTAAGGACCAGGGACTCGACGCCGGGCCCTTGCACATGGCCTGTGCATTCAGTCCGCTGTGTCACTACTTGGCCCTTCATTTCCTTTTTTTCCCCTATATCATCATTTCCCCTATATCATCATTTTCCCCTATATCATCATTTCCCCTATATCATCATTTCCCCCTATATCATCATTTCCCCCTATATCATCATTTCCCCCTATATCATCATTTCCCCCTATATCATCATTTCCCCTATATCATCATTTCCCCCTATATCATCATTTCCCCCTATATCATCATTTCCCCTATATCATCATTTCCCCCTATATCATCATTTCCCCCTATATCATCATTTCCCCCTATATCGTCATTTCCCCCTATATCGTCATTTCCCCCATATCGTCATTTCCCCCTATATCGTCATTTCCCCCTATATCGTCATTTCCCCCTATATCGTCATTTCCCCCTATATCGTCATTTCCCCCATATCGTCATTTCCCCCATATCGTCATTTCCCCCATATCGTCATTTCCCCCTATATCGTCATTTCCCCCTATATCGTCATTTCCCCCTATATCGTCATTTTCCCCTATATCGTCATTTTCCCCTATATCGTCATTTCCCCCTATATCGTCATTTCCCCCTATATCGTCATTTTCCCCTATATCATCATTTCCCCCTATATCGTCATTTTCCCCTATATCATCATTTTTTTTCACAGTATCCTTTGTTGACTTAATTTTTGTCTTTAAAACTTTGATGTTTGTTATTTGATTTGCTATTATCAACAAACTTTTTAGGAAAGTAAGGGAACAAAAAATTTGGACACATGATAATTATAATTGATTTCAACATATTTAATGAATGAAAACCATAAGAAGAAAAAAAGAAAACTGGATTTATAGTAATAACTGGAAAAGAAGACATAGATAATTTACCATCATTACAGTTAGCTTTCACACCTAACTCTTCTGAAAATTGGAGTAGCATTTGCCCTGACTTTTTAGGAAGACTGGGGAAATGTCGTTTCATAAAAGGAAGTTGAGGCTATAACAGGCTCAGTGGATTTCAGACATCTCTATAATTAGAGTGAAGTGCCAATGCCTGTTTCTCTTCTTGAATTTTAAAATGTTGAAATAATCCGCAATTCAACTACAAAAAATATCTTCTTCAAAATTGAGTACAGGAATTGAATAGACATTTTACTAAAATCATGTTGAACAACAAACACATGAAAAGATGTTAGTGTTGTTAGTCACCGAACAAATGCAAATCAATACCACAATAAGTCTAGAAGATTGTAAGGATGAGACTATAATTAGGTAAATCTGGAGATTATGAAGTTTGGCCCATGGGGGTAGCACCTTCACCATAGGCTCTGGGCATCCAGACAGCTCATCTGCACACAACGTGCGGCCCTGCAGCAGATGTTGGTAGGCCAGAGATCCAGGTGAGGGTCCGTCAGCGACTGTCTCCCCTCCAACCTGTGCAGCCATTTTTCTACTCAAGAAACACAAAGCTGCCTCTCATTCCTACAAAAAGTAAATAAATAAATAAATAAATAAATAAATAAATAAATAGGAAATTTGGAAGGAACCATTATTGATTTCACATTTGCAGCAAAGACATCTGTCTACTGAAAGTAGATTTTTTTTTGCTTTCTTCTTTCATAAAACCTATTTGCAAATATAGTTTATCTTACAATATTTGTCATAAACTAGCTTAATTTTATTATTACTATTTTTTTGTACTCAAAACCTTTATTGAACTAGTGAAGAGGTATAGTTATTATGTAGATGACATTAGTAAATAGGTTAATATCTACATGCAGTTTTCTAAAGCATTTTGTTTTGATTTTAGGCATTGTGGTGTGACTTCATTATATCACAGGATAAGTCTGAAAAGGCTTACAGTAAGTTTCTTCTTGATAATTTATGATTCTAGATGTTTTATTATTTTCATACAAAGTGAGTAGCCGCTAACAATAGTGACATAGCCTGAGCATTTTATATTGTTGTCGAGACTTTGTGTTGCTAGGTATTACCCTTTTTTAAGGAGAATAATGCATAAATCTTGTTGTGCCCTTCTTTTCAGGCAGTGAGGAAGTGGAAAAGTGCATATGTATATTGCAAAGCTCATGTGTTAACATGCATAGCATAGAAGGAAAGGACTACATAGCTTCTTTGCCTTTTCAGGTAAGTTTTAGTGTTCCAATTTTTTTTTTTTTTGCCTCTAGGGTTATTGCTGGGGTTCAGTGCCTGCACCATGAATCCACTGCTCCTGGAGGCTATTTTTTTTCCCTTTTGTTGCCTTTTTTTTTTTTAATTGTTGTTGTGGTTATTCTTATTGTTGTTATTGATGTCGCTGTTGGACAGGACAAGGAGAAATGGAGAGAGGAGGGAAAGACAGAGGGGGAGAGAAAGATAAACACCTGCAGACCTGCTTCACCACTTGTGAAGAGACCCGGGGAGCCGGAGGCTCGAACCGGGATCTTTACGCTGGTCCTTGCGCTTTGCGCCATGTGCACTTAAGCCGTTGCACTATTGCTCGACCCCCTGTTCCAATGTTTTTGTGTTTTGTAGGTGAATGTTGAAATAATTAGGTTTGATGTAGTACTCTTGTGTTTCATGTATTAAAATTATTACTTTTATTCAGGTGAAATAACTAAATTTTAGAAACTTTTCATCCTTTGCATAAAATATTTAATAAAATGAAAACTTTATTGTCTTTTGACAGCCTCTTTTTAGACTAAGTGATAAATAAAAAATAATTCAGATTATATTAAAATGCACATTAGTTACGTCTTTTGTGCTTCTCATACTTTTTTTCATGTCTAGTGCTATTAAAATTTTAGTGTATTTTCATTTTGAGACTTATTTTAGCCACTGACAAGAGCTTCAGATTTAATTCCTCTTCTTAGAGTTGTTCTTTAGAACAACTTTAGAACTTTGTAGAAGTTGTTATAATTTTTTAAAAATCTTTATTTGTTGGATAGAGACAGTCAGAAATTGAGAGGGAAGGGGAGATAGGGAGAGAGACAGACATCTGCAGCCCTGCTTCACCACTTGTGAAGCTTTCCCCCTGCAGGTGGGGATCAGGGGCTCGAACCTGGGTCCTTGCACACTGTAATATGTGCACTCAACCAGGTGCCACCCAGCCCCTTGAAGTTGTTGTAATTAATAATTGTTTTACTTGGAAAGCTCTTATTAAATTGGAAAAAATAATCTGGGGATTGGGAGATAGCTCACCCAGTAGAGCATATACTTGATCATGCTTGAGTACCTAGGTTTGAGCCCCTGACTACTACATGCTAGCACCATACAAAGAAATACTGTGGTATCTCTCATCTCTCTGTTTTTCTTCTTTCTCTTTCCCTCTATCTGGGAAACTATCAGGAGCAATGAACTCAAGCAGGCATATTCTGGCAGAGTCCCAGCAGCAAAAATAAATAGGAAACAAAATTAATGCTTTATAATGTTTCCTAGAACCATGTTATCAAGAGTGATTTCTTTTACTTGTTTTTTTTTTTTTCTCTCTTCTACGTGATAGGTTGCAAATGTTTGGCCCACCAAATATGGTTTACTGTTTGAACGAAGCAGTTCTTCACATGATGTACCTCCTGGTCCTCCCAGGTATTCAATTTACTTACTTTTACTTACTTACTTACTTGCTTTTTTTGGTGCTTGTTGTGAGGCAAAGTTGCCTAAAAGTGGTAATACTTTTTGTGCTAACATAGATACATCTTGTTTTTTCTCATTCAAGTATTACACATGAGTTATGTTTTATTAACTATTAATTTTAAATGTTTACTTTGAAAAGACAAATTGAGACGGTAAGGGAAGACAGAGAGGGATAGGGCTGAGAGAGACACAGCACAGTTTCACCTCTCATGAAGCTTCCACACTGGACTGGTAGCTTGAACCCAGGTCCTTGTACATGGTAACTTGTGCACTCAACTGTTGTACCACTGTTCAGCCCATGAGTTCTATTTCATGTTTGGCACTCAATTATCTGCATTCCCTTTCCCACCTTGAAAGTAGTAAGACTGAGCAAGTAGATGATTTAAAGGTAGCAAGACTTCAAAAAAGGATAGCAAGACTTACTTTATAGCTTTGCCACTGTTTGCTGCTTTGGACAAATCATTAGAGCTTCCTTAGCCATTATAGAATCCCGTTGTTTACTTCTTAGCAGTTAAGCAAGAGTTAAACAAATTAATGTATATGATCTTTGACAGAGTTTATCATCTTTCAGGTTTGTGATGGTGATAGGAGTTTGTTGTGTTTACTTTTTCACCCAAATGTTGAGTTTGTTGGAGGGTAAGAATGTACCTGCCATAGTGTGTTTTAGTAGTAGACGTGTTTTTTTTTTTTTTTTTTTGTTTTTAATTGCCCTTAGATTTTATTTATTACAAATGTCCACAAAACAGTCAGCCTTGGGAGTCGGGCGGTAGCGCAGCAGGTTAAGCACAGGTGGTGCAAAGTGCAAGGACTGACATGAGGATCCTGGTTCAAGCCCCTGGCTCCTCTGCAGGGGAGTCGCTTCACAAGTGGTGAAGCAGATCTGCGGGTGTCTAGCTTTCTCTCCCCCTCTCTGTCTTCTCCTCTCTCCATTTCTCTCTGTCCTATCCAACAATGACGACATCAATAACAACAATAATAACCACAACAATAATAAAAAAAGGGCAACAAAAGGGAATAATAATAATAAAAAAAAAGCAATCAGCCTTTATTGCAGTGTTACACACTTAATTCTAAGGGTTGAGAAGGAGAATGTTATAAACTAAAGGGGGAAATTTCAATGGACATTTCTAAAGGAGATACTGTCCTAGCCCTCTCACCCAAGTGAAAATTACCTAAGAGAGACCAGGAGGAAAGCAGCAGGTCAAACTGGTGATTTCACTATGGATCATGTTAGAAACAAAGGAACACTTGAAACAGTCATCAATATGGTCAGTTGTGCTGATCATTCCTGATCATTCCATTCTGCTTCCATAGCCTACACATCGGTCCCTCTGCAGCTACCACCTCTCCTGTCTTGCCTGCAGCCTCCACTTTGGTCTCTACCAAAGTTGCCAGCATGATCTTCTTCATAGCCTCTGTGCCCTTCCACTCTCTTGGGTCTCCTCCACAGTCACCTCCTTGATTCCCATCACCATGGTTTTGGTGCCTCCATAGTCACCTTTTCATAGTCACCCCTACCGCTTATAGGCTTTAATCTCTGTGTGTAGATGGAAGGCCTCTTTTCTCTTTTTTCCTTTCCTTTTCTTCTCTCCCCCTTTCTCTTCCTTCTTTTCTTTTTCCTTCCTTCCTCTTTCTTTTTCCTTAGTGTAATCTTAAAAAAAAAAAAAAAAGCCTTTACTTGTGGCTTCTGGTGGTGCCGGGGATTGAACCTGGAACTTTGGAGCCCCAGGCATGAGTGTCCTTTTGCATAACCATTATGCTATCTACCCCCATTCCTTGAAGTTATTTTATAACCATTATGCTATCTACCCCCACTCCTTGAAGTTATTTTATTTTATTTATTTATTTTTTTCCCTCCAGGGTTATTGTTGGGGGCTCATTGCCTGCACTATGAATCCACTGCTCCTGGAGGCCATTTTTCCCATTTTGTTGCCCTTGTTGTCACTCTTGTTGTTGTTGTTAATGTTATTGTTGCCATTGCTGTTGTTGTATAGGACAGAGAGAAGTGGAGAGAGGAGGGGAAGACGGGGAGAGAAAGATAGACGCTTGCAGACCTGCTTCACTGCTTGTGAAACGATCCCCCTGCAGATGGGGAGCCAGGGGCTCGAACCGGGATCCTTACACATGTCCTTGCACTTGGCGCCACCTGCGTTTAACCCGCTGTGCAACCGCCTGACTCCCCCTTGAAGTTATTTTTAAAGTGCATCCCTTTGTAAATAGGCGTAGAGTAAATTGCTCTAACAGTGAGCTGTCTCCCAATTCTCAAATTTCTCTCTCAGCTGCTGTGGATATACTGTCATTGAAAGCTTAAAACAAGAAAGCAGAAGACTGCCAGTTATTCCATTTTTTTCTGTAATGTGATGACTTCTGTTTGCATGTTTTCTGTGCTATGTTGATTTCCACTGGAATGTATAAGCATAGAATTACCTTGCAAGGAGAAACAAAAAATAATTATCTTTCAGAAGTGGAGATATTTCCAGTAATGAAAATAGATGACATTATAAAAAACTTTTATTGCTATTATTATTTTTTACCAGAGCACTTCTTAGCTGTAGATTATGGTGGTGTTGGAGATTGATGCAAAACATCTTATCATGGGTCTAGGCGATGGCACACCTGGTTAAACGCTCACATTACAGTGCACAAGGACCCAGGTTCAAGCCCCTGATCCCCACCTGCAGGGGAGAAGCTTCACAAATGGTGAATCAGGGCTGCAGGTGTCTCTCTGCCTCTCTCCCTGTCTGCCCCTCCCCTCTCAATTTCTCTCTGTCTCTACCCAATAGTAAATATACAAATAAATATTATAAAAATTTTTTAAAATTAAGAAAACAATTTATTGAGTTTTTAGAAGGTTACTTTTGTGATAGCCTATTTTTAGTTCACTTGTGTAATCTGCGAAAGATTTTTCTTTATAAAGATAGTGCAAAATTTGTCACAAATGGAGGTGTATTGTGACTGATTATTTGTCTATTACTAGAGAGCCTTTGCCCACGATGTTCAGCATGCTGCATCCACTAGATGAAATAACCCCACTTGTTTGTAAATCTGGAAGTAAGTATCTTTTTTTTATCAATTTATTTTTCCAGTTGGGGTCGGGGGGAGGGAGGGAAAAAAAGGGAGCTTATGAGCATTTGATTTGCTTAAAAAATAATGTGACATAAGAAATTTGTAAAAATGTGATGAGAATGGTTCATAGTGAAGCAAGAACCTGAATATCTTAGTGCTCACTGTTTAGGCACTTCTACTTCTAGCATATAGATTTTTAGGTTAATCAGGAATACATTTGTGTTTAACAGCTTAGCTATAGATGATGTTGGACTTTATTCTTCAGTAATAAGTCAATGAGTTACTCTTAAATAAGGGGAAGAAAAATTAGGTTGTAGTCGGTCGGCAAGGTGGCCTACTGAATCCTATTGGACCCTCAGGTATGAAATTCTGTGTTCAGTCTCCATTTTTTCTGTGCCAGAATGATGTTCTGGTTCTCTCTTTCTTTCTCCTCCTGCTTCTCTCCACTCTTTTTTCTCGTCTCTTATATAGATAAATATTTACAGAAAAATGTAGATCTTTTAGGCCTGTGCTATGTAAATTCAATATTTCATCATTCGTGCTCAATATTAAATAATTTGTTGGTACTGAAAACTCACATTTTCTACAGGTATTTCTAGATGCTTGTTCACATATATATTTATAGTGTGTGAAAGAGAGAGACTAGAGCACTGCTTTAGTATTTATGATGGTATATGTTTTCCTCTTGTTATGCCATGCTGGAGACTGAACCCTGGACCTTGCAAATCCTGCACCACCCTATTGCCACGGCACCTCCCTGGACCATATATTTATTTCTAACTCCAATATCACTTTACTGGGGAAATGTTGATTTATAGGATTGTTGTTGTCAAAAGGGTACATTTCCACATTTCCCTAAGACAGGTGTCAGTAGATTTCACTCTCAACCAAACCACCATCCTGTTCCTGTAGATACTTAGGCCCCAAACCTCCCTATCCCCTTCTGAGTCCTGCCTTTTATTAATTTTTTAAAAAAAATTTTTCATTTACTTTATTTTAATGAGAAAGAGTAGATACAGAGTGAAAGATACTGAGAGAAAGAGACCAGAACACTGCTCGGTTCTGGCTTATGGTGGTGCTGGGGATTAAACCTGAGATCTCAGAGCCTCAGGCTTTTAAGGTATTTGCATAACCATTATGCTGTCTCCCCAGCCCTATTCATTTTTTTAATTAAAATATATTTTTTAAATTATCTTTATTTACTTATTGGATAGAGATAGTCAGAAATAGAGAGGAAAGGGTAGAAAGAGGGCAAGAGACAGACACCTGCAGCCCTGCTTCACCACTTAGCAAAGCTTTCCCTCTACAGGTGGGGACCAGGGGCTCAAACCCAGGTCCTTGAGCACTGTAATGTGTCCTCAACCAGATGCGCCTGCCCCTCTTTTATTCATTTTTAGATAGATTTTTATTGAGGTAACATAGGTTTATAACTATTGTATAAATTACAGGCGTACAGTATAATTTAACTTCTATAGATGACTAGTTCATTTATCTTTATGTGGCAGCGAGCAAGGAACTCAGGCCCTGTGCACGTGTCTTTATTAAGCATCCTTCCATCCTCAATCCTTTATTCTTCTTCTCCACCACATCCTCCTCCTTGTCCTTCTTTTGCTGCTTTTGTCATGCCTACACAATTCTGTTGTTCCTGGTGGCCTTTTTTCCTTCTCTTTCTTTTTTCCCTCCCAGATAGAGGGTGAGAGAGGAAAAGCTATAGAAAGCCACCACTGTACTAGTCTACTGCTTGTAAAGCTTCCCCTTTGCATGGTTACCATGCAATGGTGTCAGGGGTTCTTACACTGGTCCTTACCCATGGTCAAGTGTGTGATCAGCTGAATGAGCTATCTTCTGACTATTATTATTATTATTATTATTATTATTAATGTAGCTACTGGGAGTGAATCCAGTATCTCATGCATCATTGAGTGTTCTCCTAAGGCAATTAAAAAAAAGATTTTTTATTAGTAATTTAATATTGATTTACAAAATGATAAGATAACGGGTATAATTCCACATGTTTCCTACCACCAAAGTTCAGTGTCCCCATTCTCTCCATTGGATACTGCATAAGTTCTCCCAAGGTCACAGATATGGGTTGACTATTATTATTTCTTTAATTGTCTACTATATTAACATATAGTAGACAATTTTTTGCTCATTTTTTCTAGGATCCTGACTTCTCTTCCTAAGTCACCTACTACTTCTGAGTGTCCTTCCTGTTTTTTTGTTTTTTCTTCTTTTTTCCCTCTTCTCTCTGGGTCCTGATAGAATTGGAGTTCAAAGCCCTCTGGTCATCTTCCCCTAACACTTAGCCCTCTGGGAGTATGGACCAAAGATCTTTAGGGATATAGAAGGTGGAGGTCTGGCTTCTATAATTAACTTTCCTCTAGACATGGGAGTTGGCAGGCCGATCCATACCCCCACCTAGGCAATTTTTTATTAATTCTTCAGTTTAAAGAGAATGGGGTGACGGGGGTGTGTGTGTGTGGGGAGAGAGAGAGAGAGAGAGAGAGAGAGAGAGAGGAGAGAGAAATAGATACCAACTCCACCATCTGTAGAACTCTGATATTTTTCATAGTTCTATTGGTAATGGATTTTGAGATGGTGGATCATGATTTTTCTTGTGATTCTGGGACTTGAATCCAGGGCTTCATTCAGAACAAACATAAGCTATCTCCTGACCTTTGGATCTTGTTTTCAAAATTAAATGTGGTTAAATATACTAATGATTATAAAAAGTGAGAAATTAAGGGGTAAGCAGTACTTCTGTTCTCTGATCAGTTTTATCTGCCTACATACTCTTAAAATATCATTGTGGTTAATATAATATAATATAATATAATATAATATAATATAATATAATATAATATAATATAATATAAAAATTTCCTTTATTTTTTAAATATATATTGTATATAAATTACATTCCATGGGCTCTATCTACCAAGTCTTCCAAACTCATAAGGGTTATGAATTTAGAATGCTTTTACCTTTTTTTTTTAAGCATTAAAGAAAAAAAAATGATGTAACAGTTAACAGGTGGTCCATAATATCTAAAGTTTCTCTTTTTTTGCCTTGTTGACAAATCCATATTATATTGATATGATA
Organism: Erinaceus europaeus; assembly: GCF_950295315.1. Lineage (NCBI taxonomy): Eukaryota > Metazoa > Chordata > Mammalia > Eulipotyphla > Erinaceidae > Erinaceus > Erinaceus europaeus. Next base: position 65,483,855 of record NC_080164.1, read on the forward strand.
ATAGACTCCATAGATAAATATACCAAGTTAGCTCTTATGGTTTAGTCAGGTGTATAGTTACTTTTGAAAATTTAATAACCTCAGAAATTACTTATTCATGATGTTAAATTAGAAAGTTACGTACATTATGATTCTAATTTAGTTTTTTAAAAATATTTTATTTTATTTTTGAGAGATGCAGAGAGAGATAGAAACAGAAAAACACAGAAAAACACTAGAGCACTGCTTAGCTCTGGCATATGGTGGTGCAGGGGATTGATCTTGGGACTTTGGAGCCTCAGGCATGAGAGTCTGTTTAGCAAAACCATCATGCTCTCTCCCCCACCCATGATTCTAATTTTGTAACAATATAAAATGTATAGGGCCCAGGTGGTGGCACACCTGTTTAAGTGCACATGTTACAGTGCACAAAGACCTAGGTTCAAGCCCCTGTCCCCACCTGCAGGGGGAGAACTTTGCGAGTGTTGAAGCAATGCTGTAGATGTCTCTCTGTCTCTCTCCCTCTCTATCTCTTTCTACCCTCTCGATTTCTGTATCCAATAAATAAAGATGATAAAAAATTAGAAAAAAATATATGTATAGGAACAAATTAAAAGTTGCTAATATATTAATAGCTCATATATTAGCAGTGTAAATTATGAGATGGTAGAACTATGAATTATTTTTAGTTATTGATCTTTTTTATAAAATAATTTTTAAAATTTCTAATATTTGGCTGAGAGGGAGACAACTTAGGATATTGAAATCAGGACTGGGAGATGACTCATCTGGTAGGTAGTACATTGGTCTTGCTGTGTATGGGGCCATGGGTTCAAGCCCTGGGACCACCTTAGTGCACTGTGAACTGCATCAGGAGAAACTCTGTGGGTGGTGTCTCACTCATTTAAAAAACAGTAAAGAATGAAAATAGGACCAGGGAAAGCACTCAGTGATACATATGTGTGTGTGTGTGTGTGTGTGTGTGTGTGTGTGTGTGTGTGTGTATGTATATAGCACATGTGTAAGACCTTCAGTTTGTTCTCTTTTACCACATTAAAAAAAAAAAATAGTCATGGTCTGGGAGGTGGTGCAGTAGATAAAAGCATTGGACTCTCGAGAATGAGGTCCTGAGTTCAATCCCTGGCAGCACATGTATCAGAGTGATGTCTGGTTCTTTCTCTGCTCCTGTTTTTCTCATTAATAAATAAATAAAATATTTTTAAAAGTAGTCAATGATTTATGGTACTATGGAAAAGATATACTTACTAGAAAGATAATTTAATTTGCATGTATAACCACTAAAACAGACAGGAGATATGGTGTTCTGTTTAGTACTGTTTGAATAGTTCTTTTAAAAAATATTTATTTACTTTTATATATTTTTACCAAGGCACTGTTCAGCTCTAGTTTATGGTGGTGTAGGGACTTGAACCTGGGACTTTGAAGTCTCAGGCATGAGAGTCTCTGCATAACCATTATGCTACCTACCCTGCCCTGTTTGAATGGTTCTTAAAGAAGGCGGATATCATAAGAAGGGCCAGTAAGGAAGTTACTTGGTAGAATGGTTGATAGCAGTATATAAATAAGTCAGTTATTGAAAGAGTTGTGTGTTTTTTACCTGTGACCAATGAAGTTAATGATGAGTTAGCACAATCTTCAGTACGTAGCTAACTATATATATGTGAAATTAAAACTGAAGATACTATCTTTAACATACATACCTTAAGATGGCTGATGCCCAAAGTAAATTTATTTAAAATTCAGGATTGACTTTATAATACATTATTAGACTTTTGTGTTTCAACTGGCTTGTACTTTTTTCTGTCTAACTTTCAGAATTGCAGGAAGTAATTTTATGAAAAGAACTGTCTTGTAAAGTTCATTGTTTCATATCTAATCATCTTTTTTATTTCTAAGGTCTTTTTGGCTCACCACGGGTACAATATGTTGTAGATCATGCCATGAAGATAGTTTTTCTCAGTACTGACCCCTCCATTATAATGACTTATGACACTGTTCAAAATTTGCATTCTGTGTGGGCTCTTCGGAGAGTCAAAACAGAGGTAAGAGTAAATGCATGTTACTACTTAATATGAAGGGAAAGTTACTATTTTTTTAGATTTTTTTTTTTTTTTTGAGGGGACAGTTATTAATCCTGGGGACTTCTGCATACTTTTGGAAGAGTTTTTGGTGACATAGATGGTGGTTCCTAAGGAAAAAGGATTACTATGTCTTTAATAACTGATGCTTCCCCTACCTTTTCAAAAGGCCTTTTAACTCTAATCATTGTCTGTCCCCCTGTGTCTCTCCCCCCTTGTCCAATTTTGATTTAAGGAAGAGAATGTTGTTTTAAAATTCTCTGAGCAAGGGGAAACCCCACAGAATGCGGCCACCAGCAGCTCTCTCACGGCACACCTCCGGAGCCTCTCCAAAGGAGATTCTCCCATGGCTTCACCTTTCCAGAATTATTCCTCCATTCACAGCCAGAGTCGGTCAACCTCATCACCCAGTCTACACTCTCGCTCACCGTCTATTTCCAACATGGCAGCTCTGAGGTGTGAACTTAGCGTGAAAGTATTTCCTTATTTTAAATAAGATACTTCAAGAGAAAGATACCTTTTAAAACTTTCTTTTATAGTTTGAAGCACTGACAATTTTTTCCTTAAGGCTCTTAGACCTGATTTTCAGGTTTACTCAGGCGCTTTTATTCTATGAGTCATGTTTAGAACCTATCTATACTTGTTATAGATTGGCTGCCCTATTTCTGTCACCAAGTACCAGTAGTATAATCAGTATTAATTTGCAAAAGTATTTTGGTCCCTTTCTTTGGTCTTAATTTGCATTAGCTTTTTTTTTTCCCTTAATGCCCATCCATCATCTATCTGATGATATGTGGACATAGTTATTTATAACTATGTAAATGTACATATATATATGTATGTATGTATTGGACTTCTATACAAAGGAAGAACATTTATTTTGTTACCACTGACCCCTCCATTATAGTAACTTTGTGATGCTATTCACTGTCAGACCCTTTTGAATAATATAAAGAATTCATCTTCAGAGATTGAACATGAACTCATTTTTAGTTTTAAAATAATTTTGAGGGAGAATTTTGATTTTTTTATAGTATAATAAAGCATATTAACACATATTTTCAGTAACTCTTCCTATTTCAAAAATTGTTAGTAATTAAGCCATGAATGCTCCATGTATTTAGGATTTTGAGTGTTATAGAAAGTCAGTTGTATTACCCTGTCTTGCTAACCGTGATGTGATTTTTTTTTTTTTTTGTGTGTGTGTTTATTTGCAGCCGTGCTCATTCTCCCGCTTTAGGAGTGCACTCTTTTTCAGGAGTACAAAGGTTCAACCTTTCAGGCCATAATCAATCTCCAAAGAGACACAGTATTTCTCATTCTCCAAGTAATAATTCTAATGGTTCATTTCTTGTACCAGAAACAGAACCAATTGTTCCTGAACTTTGTATTGATCATTTATGGACAGAACCAATTACTAATATAAGGTTTGGAGTATGTATTTTTATACTTAAAGAAAATTGTTGCTGTAGTCATAGAAAATGTTACTGTCTAGAAAAGATATTTTGGGAATTAGAGGTATGGTTTAAAAAGGAAAGATGAATTGAGGGCTAATCTGAGAGAGGACACATGGCAGAGGTCATATTATAAAGTCTGACGCCTTAGACCTTTTGAAGGGTAGGAATTAAAGTTTGAATTACTTTATGAGTAGGTGAAATATATAACATAGATTTTAAAAGTTCATTGACCTGATTAAATTTGTATAATTTCACAGGGAAAGAAGGCTTGTAATGTATTCAGAATCATAGAGTTGAAAGTAATCTTAAGAGATCATGAAATTTAAACATTAGAGAAATGTTTGACTTAGTAGTTTTTAGATTTATTATTGCAGAATATTTGATAGTTATTCTGGTAGACTTTGAACCAGTGTTGATAATTATTTTATTCATGTGTCTGTTACAGAGAGAAAAATTCACAGGCTTCAAAAGCATTTATTACATCTGATTTATGTGGACAGAAGTTCTTGTGCTTTTTAGTAGAGTCCCAGCTCCAGTTACGGTATGTACAAGTGTTTTTCATTCATTCTGTGTCATTCATTGCTTTGTTTTGGTTAAGCAGCTGTATGGCAGTAATTTATAAACCATAAAGTTGATATGTTTTATATGCACAACTAGGTAATTTCTAGTAAGTTTAGTTATTCAGTCAGCACAATCCAATTTTAAAACATTTCTGTCATTTTAGAAAGTTCTTTTGTAATTGATTTGCAACACTTTATAAATATGTACTTTCGTAATTTGTCTTCTGGACATTTTATAGACTCATGCATTATATTGTTTTTCGTACCTAGCTCTTTTCACATAATATTTTTTTTTCTCTCTTTTAAAAAATATTTATTTATTCCCTTTTGTTGCCCTTGTTTTATTATTGTAGTGATTGTTGATGTCATTATTGTTGGATTGGACAGAGAGAAATGGAGAGAGGAGGGGAAGACAGAGAGGGGGAGAGAAAGATAGGCACCTGCAGACCTGCTTCACTGCTTGTGAAGTGATTCCCCTGCAGGTGGGGAGTCAGGGCTCGAACTGGGACCCTTACACCAGTCCTTGCACCACATGCATTTAAACTCGCTGCGCTACTGCCCAACTCCTCACTTAATGATTTTTAGGGTCCACCATGTTGTAATGTGTATGAGCATTTTTTTCCTCTTGCTGTGTCATTGTCCAGTGTATGGGTATACTATATTTTGTTTATCCATTTATCATTTAGTGGACATTAGCCTATTTCTACTTTTTGACCACTGTGAATTATGTTGCTATGAACATTAGAGCAAAAGTCTTTGTGTGTACATACATAATTCCTTTTTTCTTGAAAGGATGCCTAAGTGTGGGGTTGTTGGTTAAAACAGTAACATTGTGTTGAATTTTTTTTTAGTAGTGATTTAATAATGATTGATAAGATTGAAGGATAAGAGGGGTACAACTCCATACAATTCCCTTCACCATGAGTCCCATATACCATTCCCTCCATTGGAGGTTTCTCTATTCTTTATCTCTCTGGGAGTATAGACCAAAGATGTTTATGGGGTGCTGAAGGTAGAAGGTTGGCTTCTCTGATGAACATGGCTGTTGGCTTATTGATCCATACCTCCAGCTTGTTTTTGTCTTTCCCTGATGGGATAGGACTTTGGGGAGGTGAGGTTCTAGCATACATTGGTGAGATTGTCTGCCCAGGGAAGTCAGGTTGGTGTCATGGTAACATTTGCAACTTGGTGGCTGAAGAGCAGTAAGATATAAAGTAGGACAAATTGGTTAATAATCAGGAAACTAATGGTAAGAATATAGCAGGGTCTTCATGTTGGCAGAAGCTAGGAAGTCTATTTTAGATATATTCTAAGAGGCTCATGACTTGAGTAATTTTTGCCTGCGCTCTACAGCTAACATGTAAGTGGGCTAAAGGTGTTGTCTAGGAAGATGGTGTCAAAGTTGGGAATAGGACTAGAAAGCTGGATTAGGGCAGAGAGTAGCTTCCAAATATGGGGAAAGTATATAAATACTGTTAACTGTAAATCCCATCAATCTAACCTAGGGCCCATCTCTATTTATATTAAGCACAGGAACTTGTGTTCAGTTTTTTTAAAAAAATATTTATTTATTCCCTTTTGTTGCCTTTGTTGTTTTATTGTGCTAGTTATTATTGTTGTTGATGGCATCATTGTTGTATAGGACAGAAAGAAATTGAGAGAGGAGGGGACGACAGAAGGGGAGAAAGATAGACACCTGCAAACCTGCTTCACTTGTGAAGCAACTCCCCTGCAGGTGGGGAGCAGGGGGCTCGAACTGGGATTCTTAAGCTGGTCCTTGCGCTTTGCGTGTTCAGTTTATAACAAAATCTCCAAGCCCGATTTCCATTTAGGCTACACCATTTAATATCCTTAACAGTAATGCTGAGGATTCCAATTTTTTGTCTTTGCCAACATTGAATGTTGGCAGTCTCTTTGATTGTAGTCATTCTAGTGAGTGTGTGCTAGATAATTTCTCTGTTGACTTATATATAATGTTGAGTACCACCTCATGCACTTATCAGCTGGTCATTTACTTTCCTATGTGAAACATGTATTCAAATATTTTGCCCATTTTTTCATCTTTCTATTTTGAAATAGTTCTAATAGCTATGATATAATATTGAAATAACTCTAAGTCAGAGGAAGTTGCAAAAACAATAGAAGAATACTGTGTATCTGATACTTATTTTTTTCCCCATAGATAACATCTTACATATTACATTATCAAAAAAGTAGTTCACCAACCATATTCATATTTAACCAGTTTTACGTTTATTTGTATAATCTTATGGAATTGTCTTGTGTATATTTATGTAGATACCACAATCAAGTTGTAAAATTTCATATTGCATTAAAGAGTTCTTTCATGTAACCCTGTTAGTCACATACACTATGTCTCTTTACAACTGCTAATTTGTTCTCTCTTATTATTATTATTTTTATTATTTTTTGCCCCCTGGGTTATATTACTGGGGCTTGGTGCCTGCACTTGACTCCACTGCTCCTGGAGGCCATTTTTCCCTTTTGTTACCCTTGTTTTTTTCGTTGTTATTGTTGTTGTTATTGCTGTCATTGTTGTTGGATAGGACAGAGAGAAATGGAGAAAGGAGGGGAAGACAGAGAGGGGGAGAAAGATAGACACCTGCAGACCTGCTTCTCCACTTGTGAAGTGCCCTTCCCTCAGGTGGGCTTGAACTGTCATCCTTGCGCCAGTCCTTGCGCTTTGCACCATGTACACTTAACTTGCTGCACTACCGCCTGATCATTTCTCTTTATTTTTATCAATGTTCTTCTTTTCGATAAATGATAGTATACAGTAACTAGTCATTTTAGATTGGCATTTTCCAGTTATGGTAATATCCTTGAGATCAGTGCAGGTTGCTGCATGTGTCAGTAATGTGTTTTATTTTTTATCTTAATATTTAGCTGTGTCAAATTTCAAGAAAGTAATGACAAAACCCAGCTCATTTTCGGCTCTGTCACCAACATACCAGCGAAAGATGCAGCACCAGTGGAGGTAAATGCAGGCACATTTCTTGAGAAGTTGAAAATCATTATACTTCATAATATACAGATATGGAAATTAAAACTTATGTCTTTCTTCAGAAAATAGACACCATGCTGGTCCTGGAAGGCAGTGGGAACCTGGTGCTCTACACAGGAGTGGTTCGAGTAAGTGCTTCTTTAATTTTTTTTTTCCTTTATGTCATTTTAGTTTGATGTTTCAAAATTATTACTCTATAATATTTGCCAGATGATTTTTTGTAAGAGTTAAAAGTGAATTTGCCATTTTAGGTAAGTCCTAATCTGGAGGCATAGAACTCACCACTGTTAGATGTTGGTACTATGTGCCCAGCACAACTGGGGCACCTTCATAAAGGAGTATAGGTAGATTAAACATGAGAAAAGGTTAACTAAAGCTTTATAAGTAATCAAGTGTTGAGGGGGCTAGAGAAACAGCTCATTGGGTAAGATGCCTTCCTTACTATGTACATGGTCCAGGTTTGAGCCCCCTAGTGCACCATAAGGGGGAATGCTAAAGGGAATCTGAGGGACATTCCAGTGCATTTATGTCTCTTCCTTCTCTATCTCTTATCTGAGTGAAAAAAGTTACTTGGAGTGGTGGAATTGCACAGGTGTGAGACCCTAGTAATGCCAAAAGACAATGTAGTTTTGACGTTCCCAACGGATGTGACCAGTGATGACAGGGAGAGGGATCTGTTTGAGGTCTTAGCCCGTATTATTGATGAGGAAATCCAAAGATTCTCTGTATGACTCCTCTTGTTTGTTTTGGAAGGTTTTTTTGGAAGGTTCTTTTTTTTTTTTTGGAATTATTTGTGTATCTTTAAGGAATAAATTGATTAGTTCTACTTGCTTTTGAATTTCTTCTTCTTTTTTTTTTTTTTCCTTCTGTCACCAGGGCTTGGTGACAGCAGTATTAATCTACCACTCCTGGAAGTCATTTTTTTCCTTCTTTTTTCCTATTTTTTTTTTTAATTTATTGGATAAGACAGAAATTAAGAGGGGGGGAAGGAAACCAAGAGGGAGAGAAAGAGAAACACCTGCAGAGACACCACTTGTGAAGCATCACCCTGCAGATGGGGAGTCGGGGCCTTGAATATGGATCCTTGCACATTGCTTTTGAATTTCTATATAAAGGAAACCATGCCATATAGTTTTCTCTAGCCAGACTATTTTTTTAAAGATTTTTATTATTATTTATTTTATTCCCTTTTGTTGCCCTTGTTTTATTGTTGTAGTTATTGTTGTTGTCGTTGTTGTTGGGTAGGAGAGAGAGTAATGGAGAGAGGAGGGGAAGACGTAGAGGGGGAGAGAAAGACAGACACCTACAGGCCTCCACCGCTTGTGAAATGACTCCCCTGCAGGTGGGGAGCCGGGGACTCGAACCGGGATCCTTAGCTGGTCCTTGCCCTTTGTGCCACGTGCGCTTAACCCGCTGAGCTACCGCCTGCCTCCCCAGGCTATTTTGTTTAACATATCTTATTACTAGACTTATTTATGTTGATATATATCTATTGTTTACTTATTTGTTGTTAAAGAGTTTTTCATTGTATGATTTATATCAAGACTCTATTTTACCTATCTACTGCTTACTTTAATAAATGTTTGTAAAGTTATAATATAGGTCTCCTTATAGACATTCATTTGGCCAACTCATTTGGTTGTTTTCCAGAGTGTAAGCTGTGCCAATTTGCAACATCTATTTTTCTTTTTTTAAAGAGGTTTGTTTATTTATTTATTTATTTATTTATTTATTTATTTATTTATTTTTGTCTTTGGGGTTATTGCTGGGGCTCAGTTCCTGCACTATGAATTCACTGCTCCTGGAGGCTATTTTTTCCCTTTTGTTGCCCTTGTTGTTTAATCATTGTTGTTATTATTGTTGTTATTGCTGCCATTGTTGTTGGATAGGACAGAGAAATCGAGAGAGGAGGGGAAGATAGAGAGGGGGAGAGAAAGACAGACACTTGCAGACCTGCTTCACCACTCTTGAAGCGAACCCCTGCAGGTGGAGAGCCGGGGGCTTGAACTGGGATTCTTACACCGGTCCTTGCACTTTGTGCCACATGTGCTTATCCCCTACTTTTAATTTCTTACCTTCAGTAGCGTTTAAGAATTTTTAATGTGCAGTTGGGAGGGTGTGCAGCTCTGGTGCAGTAGATGGAGCAGCGGACTCTCATGAGGTCTCAGGCATGCGGTCCTGAGTTTGATCCTTGGCATTGCATATGTTATAGTGAGACTCTAGTGTTGTCTCCCTTACCCCTACTAGTAAATACATAAATCTTAACAACAACAAAAAAAGAATTCTTAATGTCTTTTTAAAATTTTTTCTTTTACCAGAGAACTGCTTAGCTCTGGCTTATGGTAGTACTGGGTTTTGAACTTGAGATCTCAAAACCTCAGGCATGGAAATTGTTTGCATAACCACTATGCTGTCTCCTCAGCTCCTTACTGCTTCTTTATATTCTTGTTAATCCATAGTATTATTTTTACTGTTTTCTCCAAATTGGTGCCATGATGCAGCCGTGTGAGAATGGAAGTTTAGCCCTTTGCTGATTGGATTGGGGAGGGTGAGGCACAGTTTTTTCCATGGTGTTTGTTTTGAGTAGGTGATTATTGCCTGTTTTCTATGTATATCTAATTTTTCCTACATTGTTAGACCATTTTTTTTTTGTATGATGCTTTGTCTGGAGAGAATAGAGAGCAGCATTTTATGGGTCTCCCCCCCCCCCCTTTTCTGTCTCTGCCCTTGTATTAAGTTTGTGGTTAACTTCAACTGTGATTACCCAGAAGCCACTCTAAGAACTGAATGTTATATGCCAGAACTGGTGCTATATGTCAGTGGCTAGTTCTCTAGACTCTTAGTGCATCAGGTTACAAAGGCTTGTCCAGGATTTCTCTCCCTCTCTCTCTCTCTCTCTCTCTCTCTCTCTCTCTCACACACACACACACACACACACACACACACAGAACCCTTTTCTCTATTTTCTTGTACTTAATTCCTTCTCTCACTCCACAGTTGGGACAGAGAGGCTTCTGTCTTATTGCAAGATGGGGAGGTAATGCAGTGTGGAGAAGGCGGAGGGGGAGATATACAGCCTTGTTATTGTAGAGTAAGGATCAAAGCCCATGCTCCTCCCCAATTCCCACTGCTGCACACCATCTGCAAGTGGGGAGCGACTTCACCACAGCTGTGAAGGCAGAGCTCTGTCCACAATCTCTCCAGCTGTAGATGATGCCCCCTGGTTACTATGGAGCAGAGATGGAGGATAGGCCTGGCCTTAGTCTCTGCTGAGGAGGGGTAAAAAGAATGTGGGATAAAAGAACTCAGCTTGTCAACCACACCCCCTGATGAGGGGGATGGGAAACATGACTTTCAGAGTTTTCTTTTGATTCTTGTTATAAATGCTGTGCTGACATTTTGTTGTAGTAACTAATGCCTATTCCACATTTTCATGACCTGGAGCTTTTATTTATTTATTTTTTTAAATTTTTTGATCATCTTTATTTATTGGATAGAGACAGCCAGAAATTGAGGGAAGAGGCTGATTGAGAGGGAGAGAGACACCTTAGCACTACTTCACCTCTTGCAAAGCTTTCCCCCTTCAGGTGGGAACTAGGGGCTCAAACCTGGGTCCTTGCACACTGTAACATGTGTGCCACCACCTGACCCCTCTGATAGCTTTTAGGAAGCTATATGTCCTGGCTCATTCTTGGTTTTGTTTTCTAATCCTAAGGCTTAGGCAACTTTTGTTATTTTATGGAATTTTTGGTACAATTAACATAAGTGTGTATGTTGTTAAAATTGTATTTTAGTTCATAGTATTTCCTTGTAGTCTTTTCAAGAGATTTCACTGTGTATAAATGTGAGTTTTGGTTATTCATCCTGAGAAACCTATACATAGTTATAGTAAGGAATGGTTACTGTGGCTTGCTTAGTCTCTCTCTATTTTTTTAAACCAATGATACATTCATGTGTGATTTATTTTATTTTATTTTAATGAGGAAGCAGCACTTAAAAATTTATGGGGGTGGGGGAGATAGCATAATTATGCAAAGAGATACATTTCTGAGCCTCTAAAGTCTCAGATTCAATTCCTCACACTACTATAAGCCAGAGCTGAGCAGCGCTCTGGTTAGAAAAAAAAAAAATAGAGTTTATGAGGGAAGACAAATAGTGAGCACAAGAGAGCACAGTTTGAATTAGATTGACTGCCTTGTTTTCTAATGATTAATTCTATTATAATGAATGAGTCAGCATCACTGTGGCCTATGTCGTGTCATAGACAGAATGCAAGGTGTTATACTTGGGGCCTCCTCCACGGCTGCAGAATTTTGTTTCTTGAGCATTATGTAGCCTCAAAATTTTTATTATCATCTCAAAAGTCATTCATGTTCTTTCTCTCTGTGTGAAGGCTTAGTCAACTAGATTACTGCTTATAGTTTCTGAAAGCTTACTGTGTCTGTTGTCCTTATTACTAATAAGGTATTAAAATGCATACAACTGGAATTTTGCGTAATGTCTTGACTATATTTCTATAAAAACTGGCCTCAGTAATGAAAATAAATCATAAGAGAAGGGATGATATCATACCAAGATATTTATTGTTGGATGATGAATAAATTTGTTACATTGTGAAAAATTTTAATTTCTTTGTTTTTTTGCTGTGTTCGGTGGCTTTAACACTTTTATTTATAGATATACATTAAAACCAATATGTATTTCATCCACTCTTTTTGCTGCTTACAGGTGGGAAAAGTTTTTATCCCTGGGCTGCCAACTCCTCTGTCAATGTCCAACACGATGCCTCGGCCCAGCACTCCACTTGACAGCGTCAGTACTCCTAAGCCTCTTAGTAAGCTACTTGGATCCTTGGATGAGGTGAGAAGTGAAGTAACTGTTGACAGGAGTTTTAAAGAAGTTTGGTCAGGGATCAAGGAGGGGCCCAGTTGAATAGGGCATTGCATAAGTGTTTGAGTCCCTGAGTTTGATGCCTGGCTTCACGTGTGAAAACAAAGACATGTAGTTCCACGAATGATGGAACAGTGGTTTAGTCGTCTCTCTCTCTCTCCCCTCATTATTTCTGTCATTAAAGAAAAGGAGGAGGGGCATGGAGACAGCTCATCTGGGAAAGTGCATGCCTTGATAGGCATGAAGCCCTGGGTCTAAACCTTGGCACCACATCTACGTGTTTTGAATGGCACTTGGGCAGTTCCACAGATAGTGGAGTGGTGCTGTGGCATCTTTGCTTCTCTCCTCTCTATTATAAATAAATGTTGGAAAAAATGTGCAGGGGATGCTCAGTGGCATCATGCATATGTGAGGCCCTGCATCATAGCATCACAGTAAAAAAAAAAGGGTTGAGGGAGCCTAACTGGTAGAGTATGTGCCTGGTATGCTTGAGACCCAGGTTCAGTCTCTGCACTTCATTAAAGAAAAAAAAAAAGTTTGGTCAAATGTTAGCTTTTATCATGAATAACTTTGCTTCTGTTTTAGAAATAACAGAATTGGGTAGACTGGAGATAATAGAGCATAAGATTTGCATATGTGAGGTTTGTTCCCTAGCACATATATACCAGAACTGAGCTCTGATTTCTCTTTTATTAAAAATAAGCAAATAGGGAGTCGGGTGGTAGCGCCGCGGGATAAGCGCACATGGTGCAAAGCACAAGGATCGGTGTAAGGAACCCGGTTCGAGTCCCCGGCTCCCCACCTGCAGGGGAGTTGCTTCACAGGTGGTGAAGAGGGTCTGTAGGTGTCTATCTTTCTCTCCCCCTCTCTCCATTTCTCTCTGTCCTTTCTAACAATGACAACATCAATAACAACAACAATAACTTCAACAACAATGAAAAACAAGAGCAACAAAAGGAAAAATAAGTAAATATTTAAAAAAAGCAAATAACTAAAAGAAAAAGATATATTTCACATTTAATAGATTTTCATATGAGTGAGAGCCGGGGAAGCCTAGGTGTCATGGTACATGTGATGGTACATGTCATGTAGGGACTTGAACTGGGAACCTTAGGCATGTGAGTCTGACCTTCTTATCGGTGGAGATATTTACCCACTAACACAAATAAACTTCTTTAAAAATAAATTAAATTAACAGAATTAGAAGCTTAGGTAATACTTGTATAATTAATGTTTTGTTTTTTAAAATAGGAACACTGCTCAGGTCTGGCTTGTAGTGGGAATTAAGCTTGGGACCTCAAAGTCCCAGGTAAGAGATTTTTTTTCCCACCAGCGTTATCACTGGGGATTGGTGCCGGCACTACAAAGCCACTGCTCCTGGTGTCCGTTTTTTTCCTTTTTGTTCTCTTATTTTTTCTATTTTGCTTTTCATAGGACAGAGAGAAGTTGAGAGTGGTGGGGGAGGTACAGACGGAGAGAGAGAGAAAAAAAAAGACACCTGCAGACCTGCTTTACCACCTTTTTTTTTAAAATTTATTTTTTATTTAAGAAAGGATAAATTAACAAATCCGTAGGGTAGGAGGGGTACAACTCTGCACAATTCCCACCACCCAATCTCCATATCCCACCCCCTCCCCTGATAGCTTTCCCATTCTCTATCCCTCTGGGAGCATGTTGAAGTGGCAATCGTTGTGTTGATGCTTTACCACCTTGTGAAGGCTTCTGCCCTCCACCCCCACAGGGGGGAGTGGGGGCTCGAACCCGTGTCCTTGAGCTTTGTAATATGTGCACTTAACTGGTTGTGCCGCCACCTGGCGCTTGACCTGAGTCTTTTTGCATAACTATTATGCTATCTCTCTCATCCTAATTAAATGTTTTAAACACAGATTATTCAGTAAATTAATACTGACCTCCCTTATAATGGGTAAGTTACTTTTTGAAGGTGCTGTAGTGAAAATGATTCATTCTGTTCTGTCTAGAAATTTCACAGTTTACTTTGATGGAACAGGTATTCTGTTTGCATCAGAAATTATAATTTAAGCTAGACTTTGAAGATTTCTGAATTCGGAACAAAATATACTGTAGGAGATTCACTGATAGCAAAATACATCCTGATTATTCTGACTCTTTCAGAGGCAGATCTATCTTGGTTTGGACCTGGTAGGTTTTCTGTAGGTGGAAAGCCTTAGTTGGGACAAAGAGCAATCACATGGACATACGTATGGAGGAAGGAGAGTGCAGAACATTTCTTTATGCCTTTCTGTATCTCTCTCAGTGTATAGTTTAGGACTCAGCACATATATGGAATGAATGTTAGTGAAAGTGCAAGTAGCCTGCTGGTGAGACAGGGTAGGGAGTGGAATAATAATAACAACTCAATTTTTGAGTTCTCTCTATTTTAGGTATTATATACACATATACTATATATATATACATATATATATATTTCCTGTGAACAATTTTATTGGGGCTATACTATTATCTTGCTTTATAGGAGTAACTAAAAGTACAAAGAGGTTGCCTGTCTTAGGTCATAAAACCAATATAAGTTTTTAAAAAATATTTATTTATTTTCCCTTTTGTTGCCCTTGTTTTTTTTTATTGTTGTTGTAGTTATTAGTTGTTGCCATTGATGTCGTTGTTGTTAGATAGGACAGAGAGAAATGGAGAGAGGAGGCGAAGACAGAGAGGGAGAGAAAAAGACACCTGCAGACCTGCTTCACTGCCTGTGAAGCAACTCCCTGCAAGTGGGGAAGCAAGGGGCTCAAATGAGGATCCTGCGCTTTGCATCATGTGCACTTAATCCACTGTGCTACTGCCCAACTCCCTAATATAAATTATGTAGTTGGGATTTACATTCTTATTCACATGCTCTGCCAAGCACCAGGACCCATGCAAAGATGTGGGTTTGAGTTCCCAGCTCCCCACTTGCAGGGGGATGCTTTACAAGTGGTGAAGCAGGTCTGTGGGTGTTTCTCTGTCTCTCTCCCTCTCTATCTCCCCCTCCTCTCTCAGTTTTTCCCTGTTCTAGCCAATAAAATGGAAAAAATGGCCATCAGTAGATTCACTGAGCCCCAGTGATAACCCTTGGAGGCAAAAAAAAAAGAGTGAAGAGGTTTTTTGTTATTATTGTTTTCTCTTTTGTTTTAAAATTTTTATTTATAAAAAGGAAAACACTGGCTTATTATTGTTATTATTTACTGCAGTCACCAGGGCATTACAGATTCTTGAGAACAGAGGGAAGTAACAGGTGAAAATGAGTAGAGTGTTAGCTGATTGGATTGAGGAGGGCTGATGTGGATCCAGGCACAGAGATTTGTGACTAACCTTCTTTATTGTTAGGAAATTTGGAGGAGACTTTATATTTGAGAAATTTCAGAGCGCAGAAGTTTAAGGCCATTTCAAAGTGAAAGTTGGTTCTGTCAGTTTTTCCTACCCCTTCACACCCGCCAGGGTTATCAGTGGGGCTCTATGTCTACATGATGACTCTGTGGCTTTTGTTGGCCATTTTATTTTTCCTTATATTTTCTTTGATATAGGACCAGAATTACAAAGACAGAGAGGGGCAGAGAGGAGAGATATCTGTAGCACTGCTCCCACTGCTCATGCAGCTTCCTCCCTTTTTGGTGGGGATCAGGTTCTTGAACTTGGGTCCTTGGCATGATAATGTGTGCTGTTTACCAGGTACTCCACTGCTTGATCCCTGTTTTGCATACTATCTAGGCCTTAATTTCTTTCTGTAAATACTTGCAGTATTAAGTTCTTTTCCGTTTGTACCACTTTCCAAAAGGGGAACTGGAAGAGTGTCTTGAGTTTTGTGTAATTTAGAAGACATTCTCTTAAAGTAGAAACTGGCTTCAGACTTCCTTAGAATTCTTTCAATATAGAAATAGTGTCTTCATGCTAGTAAGGAGGGTCATAGGGAGAGTATATACTCAGGGGCTGGGTGGTCTGCAGGTGTCTCTCTATCTTTCCATCCTCTCTCAATTTCTCTCCTATCTAAATATATGTATCTACCAGAAGGGGTAGATATGTAGTGCCTGCACCAAGCTCCAAAAACTGGAGGCAAAGAAAAAAAAAGAGAGAGAGAGTATATATTAACATAGTGGCTAATGACTTTGCCACATCTCTAGTAGATTATGCAATTAGATTTAGAACAATGGGTTCAATTTTTCCTGGAAGTTGTTGGAGTACAAACTGGAGTATAATGACTATATCTTATGCTTGATTGATTCTCATTGTTGACAAAAGACTTAGAAATACCCTATATATTGAATTAGAGGAATACAAAATATGTTGGTTCTTGCAGAATGTCTGGTCAATGGCACTACACAGCTGTGGAGATACACTGGGGCCAAAAAACCAAAGATTGACAAGGCTAAAATGATGGAACTTCATCATACCTAGAGCACAAAGTTCTATTGTGCACTGCCTTCATTTTGTACAATTAAACCATAAGCTTATGAGAAATAAAATGCTTTTTTAAAATCTTTAATTTCTTTTTTAAATTATATTTATTATATTTATGACTTTTTATAGGTTGTTCTACTGTCTCCAGTTCCTGAACTCAGGGATTCTTCAAAACTTCATGACTCTCTCTATAATGAGGATTGTACTTTCCAACAACTTGGAACTTACATTCATGCTATCAGAGATCCTGTCCATAACAGAGTAACTCTAGTAAGTGTATATATGAGAATGGGTAGTTTTCCTAAGAAGAATGACTATTACTTTTAATTTATCAGAGTGTAGTATTTTGTCTGAAAAGTTAAGACCTTTTTCATGGTATTTAAAATCTTGTGTCCTCTTTAAAATTTTATAATTCTGCTTAACTTTTCAAATTTCTTTATTATTTAAAAATTGGGGATTGGGGAAATAGCATAATGGTTATGCATAAAGACTTTAATGCCTGAGGCACCTAAGATCCCAGGTTCAAACCCCAGCACCACCACCATAAGCTAGAGCTGAGCAATTCTCTGGTGGAAGGAAAAAAAAAGATTAAAAATAAATAAATAAATAAAAAATCCCATACTACAGAAAATTGGGGTGGTTTTATTTAAAATTGGGAACAAAGCTTGTTGAATTAGTTCAGTTGCATACTGATGTGATGATGTCAATTTTTAAAATTTTCATCAAAATTAAATCTGCTTTTGGTAATAGTGATTGTATAAAAATTAGGTACTTTATGAAATAAATAATCATTTTAATTTTTTTTTTGCAAATAAGCAAATTCAGTTTCCGAAATTGAGAAGACTGTGCTCTTCTTCTTGAGATATATTGTTTATTTTATTGAATTTTGCTTTGAAAGTCAGTCTTAACAGTATCATCTACTTTTAAAACATTAAAGGACTTTACTTATTTTACTACTGTTTACTTGCTCTGACTTGTATCCATTTTTTTTTTTTTTCTAGGAACTGAGTAATGGCTCCATGGTTAGGATCACTATTCCTGAAATTGCCACCTCTGAATTAGGTATGCCTGAAATAAAGCTTCACTTCTCATTTTGATTTGTAAGACTTGAAGTAGTGATGGCTTTATCTTAAATTGGGGCTTAAAAGTTTTTTTTTTTTTCTTTGTAATCATAGGATTTTTACTTATAGAGAAGCCATAAACAGTGGGGAGTACTCTGCTGTAAGTACTTTGCTGTGTACTGTAAGGCTAGGGTACATATGAAGGATGTATTAGCTGTCTTCTGGAAAAAAAAGAAAATTTACCAATGATGGAGGAGGGGGAGAAAGAGAGAGAGAGAGAGAGAGAGAGAGAAGAGACACACCAGAGCATTGCTCTGGAACATGCAGTGCTGGGGATCAACCTCAGGACCTTATGCTTGAGTATGCAATGCTCTATATCCACTTATCACTTCCCAGCCTGCACTTTCTGAAATTTTTAATTTTTACATCACATTGTATTTTATGGACATACTCTGATAACTAAGGAAACTTACACAAACAAAATAGTTTTTTGCATACTTAGTGGTTTTAATCTTAAAATAAATCTAATTTTTTTCCCCACCAGAACACTGCTCAGCTCTGGCTTATAATTAACAGGAATTGAACCTGGGACTCCAGAGCCTCAGGCATGAAAGTCTATTTTTTATTTTAATATTTATTTATTTTTATTGTTGGATAGAAAGAGAAATTGAGAAGGGAGAGGGAGATAGAGAGGGGTAGAGACAGAGACCTGCAGCCCTGTTTCACTGCTCGTGAAGCTTTCCCCCTCTGGGTGGGGAGTGGGGGCTTGAACCTGGGTCTTGTGCACTGTAATGTATGAGATGTTGAAGTCTTTTGAATAACCATTATGCTGGCTTCCTGGCTCAGTTTTAGGCAAATGAGAAATTAACAAATCGTCTCAAATGAGTAAAACAATATTATAGTTAAAATATAAGTCAAGTATTTTAGTAAAATTGGAGTCTGATTGAATTAGTATTGAAATGAAATTTATAAAATGCTAATTAGGTGGAAAAATACGAGAGAAGTAAACTTTCGAATTGAAAAAAAATTGCAAAAAAAAAAATTGCTAACCTATGGAAAGAATGAACCAAGGAAATTATTTTCATAGTCTAATCAGCAGATGGTGTGATTTTTTTTTTCTTTTCTTTTTTCTTTTGCCTCTTTTTTTTTTCTTTTCTTTTTTCTTTTGCCTCCAGGGTTATTCTGGGGCTCAGTGCCTGTTTTATGAATCCCCTGCTCCTGGAGGCTATTTTTTTCCCTTTTGTTACCCTTGTTTATCATTGTTGTTATTATTATTGTCCTTGCTGTCGTCATTGTTGGATAGGACAGAGAGAAATGGCGAGAGAAGGGGGCAACAGTGAGGGGAAGAGAAAGATAGACACCTGCAGACCTGCTCCACTGCTTGTGAAGCGACTCCCTGCAGATGGGGAGCCATGGACTTGAACCAGAATCCTTATGCTGGCGCCGTGTGTTTTTAACCCACTGCCTCACCCCCGAATTTTTAAAAAAATATTTATTTCCTTTTTTTGTCCTTGTTGTTTTATTGTTCTTGTAGTTATTATTATTGTTGTTGATGTCATTGTTGTTGGGTAGGACAGAGAGAAATGGAGAGAGGAGGGGAAGACAGAGAGGGGGAGAGAAAGACACCTGCAGACCTGCTTCACCGCCTGTGAAGGGACTCCCCTGCAGGTGGGGAGCGGGGGGCTCAAACCAGGATCCTTACTCCAGTCCTTCCGCTTTGTGCCACGTGCGCTTAACTCGCTGCGCTACCGCCCACTCCTGAATTTTTGGTTTTTATAATTAAGTTAGAGTATCTTTTTGTTTTCTTTTTCTTTCCTTTTTTTTTTTTTTTACCTCCAGGCTATCACTGGGGTTTGGTGCTGCCACTATGAATGCACTGCTTCTAGTGACCAGGGCTCTACATTGGGATCCTTGCTTTGTCCTTATGTTTTGAACTATGTGTGGTATCACTTGTCCCCCCTCCCCCCAGTATGTCTTCTTTAAATGCAGTGCCTGTGATCAAACTCAAGGATTCTTGTATGTACAGCTGCTGAGCCTTCTCCCTGGCCCAGTTATTTCTGAGTGAACAAAGCACCAATTCAACATCTTTGGATTTCCGCTCATTCCTGTCTTTGTTAATCTTATGTGATGGTTGGGATTGAACCCAGGGACTTAAGCATGCAAGGTAGATGCCCTGCTTTTGAGCCACTTTTCTGGCCTTAAAATGATTAAAAAGTAATTGATTATGTTTTTGATAGAGGCAGAGAAGGCAGAGAGAGTGAAAGAGACCACTGTACCAAAGGTTCCTTGTGATAGGGGCTGGGCTCAAACCTAGGTTGTGCATATTGTAAAGAACACACTGTCCAAGTGAGCTATTTTGCCAGGCTCCCTAGAATTACTTTTTCATTTTAGGATATACCTCATTGGTGTGATAAATGGTATTCTACATTGGTATAGAGATACCTTGCTTTTAATTTTTTATTGTGTCTGTTTATTTGAGGCAGTCAGAAAATGAGAGGTAAGGGGGAGATAGAGAGGAAGAGAGACAGAGACACCTGCAGCACTGCTTCACCCCTTGAAAAGCTTTCCCCCTGCAGGTGGGGGCTGGGGGCTCGAACCTGAGTCCTTGTGCATTGTAACGTGCGCTCAACCTGGTATGCCTTGCTGGGCCTTGCTGTTTTTAAAAAAGCATTGGGTCATTAATCTCAAGATATATTCCTATAGCTATACACGTACAGTATGAAAGCATACAATAATATATTAAATACAATATAAACAAAATAAAATCCTGTTCTTATAGCCAAATAGAAGCCATAGCCATCATTGCCAGTATGCTTCCACAGAAGTCTGGGGGAAATAACTGCTCAAGGACTGGACTTTTATGCCTATGGCTCTTGTTTGTTTATTGTTTCTATTTGTTTCTTTTTTTTAACCAAAGCACTGCTTAGCTCTGGTGATTAGTGGTTAGCATGAGGGACTGAACCTGAGACCTTTGGTGCTTTAGGTGTGAAAGTCATTTGCATAACCATTATGCTATCTCCCCAACCCAGTCTATGGCTCTTGGTTTGATACCCCCTAGTGCTGTGTGCATCAGAGTTTCTTTCTTTCTCTCTGGTGATACTTTGTGTCATACTGTATAAATAAAATAAATCTTAAAATAAGTAATAAATAAAAAAGGTCCCATAGCCCTTTATGCAGCATCTGGTTTATACTTACTTTTGGATTCAACTATGATATGTAATTATGGTTACTTTGCTGGCTTTCCATTTGATTCTAACTTTTGCTGTGTGTGCACCCCATTTCCCCCTTTTCCTAGAGCACTGCTCAGCTATGACTTATGGTGGTGCAGGAGATTGATCCTGGGACTTTGGTGCCTCAGGCATGAGTATTTCTTTGCATAACCATTATGCTATCTACTCCTGCAACACATATTTTTCGCCTGTGTTTAACTTGTAGGAATATGATCTTTTTCATACTAATGACACTGAGTTATTAAAGAAAAAGCATAAAAAAAACCTGTATGAGGTACTAGGGAATGAACGCAGAACCTGTACCTATGCGCTATTGCTGGGTAAGTTCCCTAGCCCAACTTTCTCATTCTTTTAATTTTAAAAAAACTTTAAAAAATTAATTTCTTTTATTATCTTATTGGATAGCGACAGCCAGAAATCAAGAGGGTGGGGGAACTAAGAGAGGGAGAGAGAGAGACCTGCAGCACTGCTTCACTACTCTCAAAGCTTTCTCCACACAAGTGGGGATGCCTCCCCCCGGGGTGGGGGCTTGAACCCAGGTCCTTGTGCATTGTAACATGTGCACTCAACCAGGTGCACCACCACAAGGCTCCTCTTTTTGATTTTTTTTTTTTGAGAAAGAGGGAGAGATAGCAGAGACATCAGAGTACTGCTCTACTGTTCAGGGTGCTTCCTAGAATGTTTTCTATACTCTCATATTGTTGGTATGCTTCTAAAAACCCCTTCTGTTTCATTAGTTTAATCCCCCCTGCTTAACACTATTCTATTTACATAACCACTTCATTCTATTTACATAACCGCTGTTAACAAGCACCACCCTCCCTCCAGGGCATTGGTGGTTCAGTGATGGAATTCTCGCCTGCTCCGCCCCCTCTCCTTGTCATACCCTGATTTTCACCAGTCACTTTTCTCTCCACCCTCTCTGCGTCACATCCTGTTCCCACCCTACTGGGCTAGTATATTTATAAGGACAACATTGTTTGTAGTTAAGTTTAGCTTAGCTTGGTATAGATTGCGCTGCGTCCTGCATGAATAAAGAGATACTGCGTATAACCCAGCCATGAGTCCCGGGTCATCTGTTACCTGCCCGTGAAGCCAGCCCGGCGAAAACAACATAATGGCGCCTACAACGTGGGACCGGACCTGCGCAACTCCCAAATTAAGTGAAGACTTTGCCTACCTATGCACTATGGTCTTCTCTTCTACTTATGAAGAGGTTTGCCAAAGCCTCTACTGTTTCATCATGAGACAGTTACTCTGTCTCTGGAACATTTTGCTCTGGGTCACACTTTGTTTCCCTGACCGGGAACTTTGGTTTCTTGTGACCCTAATCATAGAGCTTGGGAGATGCACTGAGATTTCTCCTTGGACTTTCTGGATTCCCTCACCCATGTTTCCTGAGGAAAAGGACTACATTTTGCTCCGGGCCACAATTTGGTTCTTTATGACCGTGATCGTAGACCTTGGGATATGCATGGGGATTTCCCCTGGGATTTTCTGGACTTGCATGTTTCCCATGGAGAAGGACTACTCTAATTTGAGGATCATTCTCGAGTACCCTGGCAGTCCCCAAGAATGGAGACACGTGGTTAGTTCTACTCTCCTGATTGGATTCTTTCTTCGATGGAAAGACACTTTTAAAAGTAGATGCCTGAAGCAATACAGCAGGAACAGTCAGAAGCACCCTAAATGGAATTTTGAAGAGCTTTTTGGACTAGGATGCCCTCCCGGGACTCATGATACTACATGGTGAGATCTGTTTCATAAGAGAGTGATTTAAATGACTGAATTTTTGCTTGACGTTGACTTAAAAAAAATTGCTGGATGCAGCCATGATTTCTAGAGACATCCAGAAATAATCCAAAAAATTGTTTTTTCCTCCTTTGATTTCTTTTTTTACGTCTTGGCATAAATCTGAAATGTTTAATCCTGAAACGGTATGAGTTATGGGCGGGGCAGATAGTACAATGATTATGTTAATTATTCTTATGCCTGAGGCTTCTACCCATGGTTCTTCTGTTTACCTTTCCACATTTTATTGAGTTTAAACTGTTTACACAACCTTAAAGTCATACTAGAAAGGACTTCCAATTATAGTGGAGTTATCAATTATAGTAAACTTCTAATCTGCTACAAGTTTTGTTTGACAAGTAAGTGAATTTCAGCTGTCAAGTCTTCACATGAAAAATCATCTACTCAAATGGAATTCCCAGAAATCCATTTGGACCCCTGTTCTCTGACATCGTCCACAAGATGGAATGACTACAACACACCCCCAGAAACCAATGATGTGACCTGGCACGACCTGAAGAAACAGATTCACAGACTCCAAATATCACTCTCTACAGAAAAGCAGAATTCTGGTGGCTGACATTCCCCATCGAGACAGACATGCAGCGTTTCATCCCTTGGCATTTTCTTCTGTGGTCAGCTACTTTGGACTGACGCCTCCATCGGACTTACTGGTACACGCTGCTGTGTTTCTCAAAGACTAACTTCAGCCAATTGCCTTGAGACTTTATAGACCATGTCTCTTTGCCTGCAGGCTCTTCCCCAGAGGCAGAAAACTCCCCCTCCTTATTAGGTTATGCCCACAGGGGCAGGAAACGCCCTTTGAGGCAAGAGATGCCCCCAGAGGCATGAAGCGCTCCCAGAGGCAAGAAATGCCCTTTCGCCTGCTAGACCTTGCCCTTTGAGACAAGAAACGTTCCCCTTGGCATCACACTGGTTATTGCTGCTCGCCTATTTTGTTTTCCATGTCTTATGCCAGTTCTTTTGAAAACGCCTGTACGATATAGGTTTCTGTTCACCCCACAATCCTGATACTATGGCCATTAGTTAAAAAGAAAGGGGGAATTGTTGGTATGCTTCTAAAAACCCCTTCTGTTTCATTAGTTTAATCCCCCCTGCTTAACACTATTCTATTTACATAACCACTTCATTCTATTTACATAACCGCCGTTAACAAGCACCACCCTCCCTCCAGGGCATTGGTGGTTCAGTGATGGAATTCTTGCCTGCTCTGCCCCCTCTCCTTGTCATACCCTGATTTTCACCAGTCACTTTTCTCTCCACCCTCTCTGCGTCGCATCCTGTTCCCACCCTACTGGGCTAGTATATTTATAAGGACAACATTGTTTGTAGTTAAGTTTAGCTTAGCTCGGCTTAGATTGCGCTGCATCCTGCATGAATAAAGAGATACAGCATACAACCCAGCCATGAGTCCCGGGTCGTCTGTTACCCACCCGTGAAGCCAGCCCATGGAAAACAACACATATGGTGCCTGGGGCTTGAATCCTGGGCCTTATGCACAGCAAGGTAGATGTGCTCTGTCAGGTGAAATATCTCCTGGCCCCTAAGTGGTATGGTTTTGATTCTAATCCAGGTAGGACAGCAACTCAAGATTTTTAGAAAATGGATACTTTTCATTATAAAGCTTTGGTTTGCAGAAATGTTGATTCATTTAAACACCTTTAAATCCTTGTTGAGCATTGCTATCTGAAGCTGCACATAGTGGATATTCTGAATATTTATGGAAATACTTCATATATTTCATATAAATTTATTCATGTAGAAATTGTGACAGAATGAACTTTAGTTTTTAAACTAGGGCATTTTTGAGAGTGAAATAGGGAATTATTTAATTCCTAGGATAGTAGATATAAATAATTTCTATCTCAGATGTCCTGCCTGTTTGCCACTTGTTTTTCTTATTTAAATTGACAATTATAATGCTAGTCTTAGACCTCTTGCAAATCCTGTTAAGTCAGTGGTTGTTTAAATTTTAAAGGTTTCACTTGGTAATGTCTGCACCCCTTGGCTCTTTAATGACAGCTTTCCATAGTGATTGTCCTTTACACCGTTATAGTTTAATAGAAAAACTTTATTATTAAAGGCAATAAAAATACATAAGAAGCATACTAAAATTAATCATTGCTTTAATAGTACAGACATGCTTACAAGCAATTAAGTCTATCCTGCCAAAAGAAATCGCTATTCAGATGCTTGTCAAGTGGTACAGTGTCCACAGTGCTCCGGGAGGACCCAGCTATCACTCAGAGTGGAATTTATTTGTGACTTGTCTCATGAACATGATGGGTTATAACACAGACCGCTTAGCATGGACCCGAAATGTAAGTACAAAAAATTATCTTTCTTCCTGAGTTATTCTGTTGTTAGAGTGTAGTGTTTGCAGAATTGCTAATGCATTTTTAGAATATATAGTAGATAGATTTACTAATAGACACACTTTTCTTTTTAAGTTTTTAAAAATATTTATTCCCTTTTGTTGCCCTTGTTGTTTTATTGTTGTAGTCACTATTGTTGTTGTTATTGATGTTGCTGTTTTTGGATAGGACAGAGAGAAATGGAGAGAGGAGGGGAAGACAGAGGGGGAGACAAAGACAGACACCTGCAGGCCTGCTTCACTGCTTGTGAAGCAACTCCCCTACAGGTGGGGAGACGGGGGCTTGAACCGGGATCCTTACGCCGGTCCTTGTGCTTTGCGCCATCTGCACTTAACCCACTGCGCTACTGCCCAACTCCCTGTAGACATGCTTTTTCAACAAAATGGTATAGAATAAAGCTTATCGTATACTTATATGTCATGAATCATAAAACTTTTCTAGCAAGTGTAACTACTGACTGTAAAATTTAGCAAGGCACTTTTAACTATTTCATTTTCATGGGCTTAACTGCAGTTTATGTTAACATTAGTAGTAATCTTGATTTTATTATTTATTTTTTATTGCTACCAGTGTTATCACTGAGACTCAGTACCTACATGATGAATCTTCTACTCCTGGAGGCCATTTTTTTCTTTGTTTTCTTTTCTTTTCTTTTTAAAATTGGATAGGACAGAGAAAAGTTGAGAGGGAGACAGATGGGGAGAGAGAAAAAGACTCTTATGCCTATAGACTTGGTTCACCACTTAAGAGGCTTCCCCCAGCAGGTAGGGTATGAGGGTTCCAACCTGGGTCCTCATGCATCATAACGTGCGCTCAACCGAGGTTTCCACTGCCTGGCCCCCTGTTGATTTTATTTATGAAGGAACTGTATTATAAATCACATCTGATTATTTGCTTTTCTCATCTATGTTTAGAGCAGCACTGTTTGTCATAACCCAAATTTAGAAATGACCAAGTGTCCAATGACAGATGAGTAGTTAAGAAAGTTATGGTATTGGGGGAGTTGGGCACTAGCACAGTGGGTTAAGCGCAAGTGGGGAGCCCCCGGCTCCCCACCTGTAGGGGAGTCGCGTCACAGGTGGTGAAGCAGGTCTGTAGGTGTCTGTCTTTCTCTCTCCATTTCTCTCTGTCCTATCCAACAACAGCAACATCAATAACAACAACAGTAAGAACTACAACAACAATAAAAGAAGACAACAAAAGGGAATAAATAAATATAAAAAAATTAAAAAATAAAGGCGCAAAGAAAGTTATGGTATTAAGATTATATACAGTGGAATACTGCTCAGCTGAAAGAAATGGTGAAATATTTTCTTTTGTTACATCCTAGATGGAACTTGAAGGAATCATGTTAAGTGAGGCAAACCAGAAGGAGGAATATGAATACTAGATGACCTTACTCATAGGTGGAATTTAAGAAACAAAGAGGGAAACTTACCTACTGGTTGAAACTTAACTAGTCTAGGTGTAGTCTGTTGTAGCAGATGCAGAGTTTTGATGACTTTTCTTGACTTCCATAATTGATAGAACTTCCATAATTGATATAACCTTAAGGGTTGATAATGATACATTTATATGATTTTGTTTTCTCTTATTGGGGTTATTTTTCAGTTTGACTTTGAAGGATCACTTTCTCCAGTCATTGCACCCAAAAAAGCAAGACCTTCTGAGACAGGATCTGATGATGTAAGCATGCTGTGACTATAACTCCACTTGTACTAGTCTCCCATATCTGTGGTGGTCTTGTTGATTTGTATATTTGTCTAATGTGTTTTGTTTCATTATAATAGCAAATACTTATTTTGAAGGGGTAGGATCTTTTATTTTCTGTGGCTTTTTTTTTGGTCACTAATGATAATCTCAAAATTACTAATGTATGTAGTGATCATCTAAAATTTCTAAACATTCACAGTGCTGTATGATTTAAATTTTGGTTTATAGATGTACTGTCAATTGTTCATATAAAGGGACATTATTTGTCTTTTTTATGTAATAGATACTACTTAATTTAGATTTTTAAGTATCAGATTCCATGGGTATAGTCTTGAGAGGTCCAAAAAATTATCTTTTCAATTGAGATCTTATTAACTTTAAGTGAAATTCTCAGATCTTAAATTTACTGCCTTATTAATCTTAACAACACTCATGTGATCCATGTTTCTTTCAAGACACAGGATACTTTCATCATTCCATAAAGCTTCTTTGTGATATTTCTAATCTATTCTATCCTTCCTTTTTTTTTTTTTAATATTTATTTATTCCCTTTTGTTGCCCTTGTTGTTTTCTGTCCTTCTTTTTGAAGTAACCACCCATTTGAATTCTTTCATCAAGTTACTTTTACCTGATTTAGACCTTGATAGTAATGAAATATTATATATAGAACCTTTGGTATTTAAGGTTTCTTTTTTTAAAAATTTCTTTATTGGGGAATTAATGTTTTACATTCAACAGTAAATACAATAGTTTGTACATGCATAACATTTCCCAGTTTTCCATATAACAATACAACCCCCACTAGGTCCTCTGTCATCATTCTTAGATCTGTATTCTCCCCACCCACCCACCCCAGAGTCTTTTACCTTGATGCAATATGCCAATTCCATTTCAGGTTCTACTTGTGTTTTCTCTTCTGAACTTGTTTTTCAGCTTCTGCCTGAGAGTGAGATCATCCCATATTCATCCTTCTGTTTCTGACTTATTTCACTTAACATGAATTTTTCAAGGTCCATCCAAGATCGGCTGAAAATGGTGAAGTCACCATTTTTTTACAGCTGAGTAGTATTCCATTGTGTATATATACCACAACTTGCTCAGCCAGTATTTTAAGGTTTCGTAACATATTTTGAGCAGAAGTTTTTACTATGGTTGTCCATTTTATTAATTTTTACTTAAAATTTTTTTACTAGTAATTTAATAATGATTAACAAGATTGTAGGATAACAGGGGTACTGTTCCATACAATTAATTCCCTTCACTAGAGTTCCTTATCCCATTCCCTCCATTGGAAAGTTACTTATTCTTTATCCCTCTGGGAGTATGGGCCAAAGATGTTTATGGAGTGCAGAAGGTAGAAGGTCTGGCCTCTGTAATTGCTTCTCTGATAAACATGGATGTTGGCACATCTGTCCATATCCCCAGCCTGTTTCTATCTTGGGGCAGCAGGGTGCTGGCGGCTGGTGTTTAGTGCCGACTCGGGAGCACTGTCAAAGCTTTAGTGGTGACCCCTCACAATGGTTTTCTACTCACTTAACCCAGAAAACCCTAAAAAATCATGCAAGTCAAGAAGCTCAAACTTTCGTGTTCATTTTAAGAACACCCGAGAAACTGCCCAGGCCATCAGAGGCATGCATATCTGAAAAACCACCAAGTATCTGAAGGATGTCACTCTATAGAAGCAGTGCGTGCCCTTCCATCATTACAGTGGTGGTGTTGGTAGGTGTGTCCAGGCTAAACAGTGGGGTTGGACTCAGGGTCAGTGGCCCATGAAGAGTGCTGAATTTTTGCTGCACATGCTTAAAAATGCAGAGAGCAATGCTGAACTTAAGGGCCTAGATGTAGATTCCTGGTCATTGGACATATCCAGGTGAATAAAGCCCCGAAGATGAGGTGCCAAATTCACAGAGCTCATGGCTGATTAACCCGTACAAGAGCTCTCCCTCCCACATCAAGAGGATCCTCAATGAAAAAAAACAACCAGATTGTTCCTAAACCAGAAGAGGAGTTGCATAGAAGAAATAGATATCCCAGAAGAAACTGAAGAAACAAAAACTTAAGACCCAGGAATAAACTGAGCAGAAAATAAATGTAACAAAGTAAAAACAACAACAACAAAAACTTAGTATTTGTTTCTTTTTTTTTTTTTTTTTTTCTTTTAACTAGTTCAGCTCTGGCTTATGGTGGTATAGGGGATTGAACCTGGGACTTTGGAGCCTCAGGCATGAGAGTCTGTTTGCATAACCATTATGCTATCTACCCCTGCCCCAGATTCAGTATTTGTAAAATATAGTATAATCACTCAGAATATAAAACTCATTTGGTAGTTAAGTGATATTACTGGTCTTAGTATACCTATGGTATGTAAATAGAACTCTCCTCTTAACACACAAAACAGTCCAGTGGTCACGCAACCTTCCTGTGTACACTAAATTGTCATTTTCCTCTTGGCTTCATAGGACATGAGCCAAGATTACCTTTAATTTTCCTCATCTCCCCCTGAGTGATAGGTGTCTGATCCCAAACTCTTTTCCTTAGAATGACTAGAGTTTCTTAAATGAGTTTTCAAGGTGATTTGTCTTAATATGTATCACTGGCATCTAGGGCTAGCTTAGCTGTTTTGATGTTGGTCCTGATTTTTTACCTTTCTAATTCTTTTTTTATAATCTTCGATCAATTAAATGTGAAAATGGTTTTGAATTGTTTTAAGTATATATGGTTTTCTTTTTTAATGATGATGTTTGATAATGATGACATTGTTAAAATTATTCTTTTAAGTTATATTTTTATTAGTGAATTAATAGTGATTTACAAGATTATAAGATAATAAGGATATAATTCTATACCACTTCCACTGCCAAAGTTCTGTACCCCCTTCCAAAGGTAACCACCATAATTCTCCCAAGGTCACACAAATGGGTAGACTGTCTACCTACCTATACATACATGCATACAACTTTTTCTAAGTTCATATGTTTCAATTCTCTATATTCCATATATGAGTGAAATGATTCCATGGTTGTCCTTAAAAATTACTATTTTTTTCTTCTTCTCAGGACTGGGAATATTTATTAAACTCAGACTACCATCAGAATGTTGAATCTCACCTTTTGAATAGATCATTGTGTTTGAGTCCCCTGGAAGTTTCACAGATGAAAGATGAGGATTTTTCACAGAATCTTAGCCTAGATTCTTCTACACTTCTCTTTGCTCACATACCTGCAATTTTTTTTGTTCTTCACCTTGTCTATGAGGAGCTTAAGTTGAATACGCTAATGGGAGAAGGAATTCGTTCACTTGTTGACCTTCTTGTTCAGTTGGCAAGGTAAATATTGTTTGTAGACTAGAAACTGTCAAGGGGTCCTTCAGTGACTTGATCTTAGCCATGAGTATCATACAGGAACTTTGTACATATATTTATCTTAGAAAATCAAAGTATAGTTGATAAACCATAGAATTGTTTGGAGATACTGGCTGTGTAAGGACCTTGTGGGCTGTGCTGACTTTTCTTTGTCCTAAAATTAGTCTCAAAGTGTGAAATGGGGGTAACTTGCTCAATTTTTCATCTTGATAAGGTAGCTTGACTATACTGTGGCAGAAGTTCTAAATAATAATCCCTGGTGCTTTGTTATAATACCTATAGTCAAATGATGTTTATAGTTAACAAAATCATAGTTTTGTATAAATTTTAAACAAAATTGTTTTTATGATTCCCATTTTAGTGATGAGAAAACTTACACAAGTATGTTTTTGAGTACATGAGTGATTTTGCTAGTTGGAGTCTTTTGCTGGCTTTTGTTGTTGGAGTTTATGGTTATCCCTGTCCTTCAGGCTCTAATAGTGAATTTACAATATCTGTAATAGGGCCTTCAGTATTTAGTAGTGAATCATATATATATGTAATTTTGGATAGTGACAGAGAAGTTGAAAGGGAAGGGGGAGATAGGGGGAGAGAGCATCTACAGCACTTCTTCACTGTTCATGAAGCTGTCCCCCTGCAGGTGGGGGTGGGGGGCTTGAACGCGGGTCCCTGCACACTATAATGTATGCACTCAACTATGTGTGCCATCACCCAGCCTATTTATTTATTTATTTATTTATTTATTTATTTATTTATTTATGAGCCAGAGACACTGCACATGCATGACTTCACTATTCTCAGCTAACTTTTCATTCAGATAGACCCCCCCCACCCCCATGAGTATGTTTTAATTGAGAAGTTCAACTTATAAATTCTCTTAACCACTGGAGGAAATGCTTTTGTGTCTTATTATTGCTTTTTTATATGCTTTAATATTTTTAGGGACTTAAAATTGGAGCCTTATGTAGATCATTACTATAGAGATTACCCAACACTTGTTAGAACTACTGGACAAGTGTGTACAATTGACCAAGGTGAGTGTTTGTGCTATTAAAAAATTTCTGCACTGTGTAGTGACTTTTGATTGTATCTTCTTGGTGATTAGTAGAGTGCATATTTCTTATCACTGATCTATTAACCAGAAACAGAATTCCTCTGCCAGGCAGATTATAATTTGTAATGTGTGGCTTCTGACTGAGGGTGAGTCATATTTTGTGTAACCTGCCCTTAAATACTGATGTTTTGTGTAAGATCTGTGCAGCTTAGCTGCCAGTCATGTATTAGCTTAACTAACTAATTAAAAACTTAATTGCTAGATTGTTTTGGTCAGGTTGGAAGAGATAGGGAAATACACTACAGCATAAAGCTTCCCTCAGTACTGTGGGAGCTGGTCTTGAACTTGAGTCTTAAGCATGGCCAAGCAGACACATTCCCTATCTCACCTGCCCTTAGTTGCTATGTTGAACCAATGGATGCCATATTGGAAAATACAGATATAGAATGTTTTCATCACTGCTGTATTATACCAGACCCTAAATTATAAGGGACTCAAAATTGGGGGCCAGTTGTAATCATAGTGTGGACTTGTGTTTCTTCTGTTTTCTCTTACCTTTGTGATAAGGGAGACATTTTGGTTAGTTTCTTACTGTGCCTTGAGCAGAAGAATTTGCTAAATTTCAATCCAGCATGGGATAAAATAGTGGTTATTTAAATTTTACATATTATAATATAATCAGTTATTTGTAGTGGCCAAAAACATATTGCATTTCAGATAATATGAAAAACTTCTGATTCTAAATGACAAGTACTGTTTATTGCTTCCCCTGTAAAATAAAATGGTATGATCATAATGCATTCTTTAAGCAAGATTACTATTACTGTTGAGAGAGAGAGAGAGAGATCCATAGAGAGACTAGAGTACTGCTCAGCTCTGACTTTTGGTGATGTTGGGGACTGAAATTGGGACCTCAGAGCTTTAGGCATGAAAGTCTTTTGCATACCGTTATGATGTCTTCCCAGCCCATTATAATATTAATGTTGTCTTGTATCTTTATGAACATTTATCTGATGCTAAAGGTCAGACAGGCTTTATGCAACACCCGTCATTGTTTACATCTGAGCCGCCAAGTATTTATCAGTGGGTGAGTTTGTGTCTGAAGGGCGAAGGAACGCCGCCATACCCCTACCTCCATGGGATCTGTGAAAGAAGCAGACTTGTTGTCTTGGTATGTATTAAAAAGTGTTGCCTAACTTTTTAGTTTTAATTTTTTTTTCCCTTTTCATAAACACCATTCCCACCTCAAAGACTGTGTCCCATCCCATCCCCCTTCCCTTCCCCCCACACCCCTGTGAAGCTGAACATCCATCCTCACCTTAAAACAGTTTTAAAATTTTAATTTAAAACTTATATTGTGAAATTGGTCTTTTTCATTTTATGTACACATTTGTGAATTTCAATATATATTATTAAATTAACATAATATATTAGTATATATATTAAATTGTCTAAGTTACTTGGTTTGATATCTATTTCTTTTTATATTATATCTTATTTTTGTACTTTTGTCAATCATCAGTTGGTTATATTTTTTTGTATGTTTATCTGTGAACTTCCTATTTTGCTCATTGATTTATGTTGTCCACACTGTCTTAACTACCGTAGCTTTATAATTTATATCTTAAAATTGGTGTGACTGCTATC
The DNA here is from genome assembly GCF_950295315.1 of Erinaceus europaeus. Lineage (NCBI taxonomy): Eukaryota > Metazoa > Chordata > Mammalia > Eulipotyphla > Erinaceidae > Erinaceus > Erinaceus europaeus. The sequence continues at coordinate 65,516,528 of NC_080164.1, forward strand.
TTTTCTTTTTCAAAGGTGAAGTTACAGGTACAGATGATGCTGGGTGAAGGAGTGGGTTGACAGAAGGGCACTGAAAAACTTTTTGATATGATGAAACTATTCTGTATCGTGGCTGTGGTAGTGATCATGTGTATAACATTTGTTAGAACTCAGCTGTATACCCCAAATCAATGAATTTATGTTCCTGTTAACATTCAGCATAAATGGCAACTTTAAACATCATTCCATATCAAAAAACCACGTCCTTGGATAATGTCATTTCAACATTGATGAGAAAAAAAGAACCCTGGCTGATTTTGACTGAAATGGTGTTACTTGAGAACCAGTTGTACATGATTCTATTTGAATTGTTTAAAAAATAATGTGCTATTTTTCTTCTTCTGCAGAGTATTGCACTTTATATACTCGGTGATGAAAGCTCTGTTTCCATTGACTCCTCACAGTACTTATCCAGAATAACTATAGGTAAGTCAATGTGATAGGTAGGTTTCCCAAAGCAGATTTTCTTTTTTCTCTTTCTTTCTTTTTTTCTCTTTCTTTCTTTTTAAAAAAATTTTATTTATTTATTAATGAGAAAGCTAGGAGATAGAGAGAGAGAGAACTATATATCACTGGTACATGTGCTGCCAGGGATTGAACTCAGGACCTCATTCTTGAGAGTCTAATGCTTTATCCGTTGAGCTACCTCCTGGACCATAAATGTTTCCAGAGTTGAGATAAAAACTTAAGTGTGTGCATTAGAGGCCATGTCTCATCTCATTTCATTGTTTTCTTCTACAGTTCACAACTGATTTACAGAGATCAAAATTACTTAAGATCTAGTGAGCTGTATTTTTGATGTGCCCAAAAGAGACTTTATTTTTTTTTTAAAGAATCACTTTTTTATTATTTTTATTTATTGGATAGAAACAGCCAGAAATTGAGAGGAAGGGGGAGATAGAGAGGGATAGAGTCAGAGAGACACTTCTAGTTCTACTTCATCACTTGTAAGCTTTCCCCTCTGCAGGTGGGGGACTGGGGGCTTGAACCCAGGTCCTTGCGCATTGTAACATGTGTGCTTAACCGAGTATTTTGCCACCCAGTCTGTTTTAGCTTTAAGGGGAAAATATATTTTTCAGCCTGCTGGATTATTGCTTACTGTGCTGTTTTAGGAGTTAATGTGTTAATGAATCTTTGTTTCTAGATGTCTTATAGATGCTATATGTTGTCTTTACTGGAATAACTATTAAAATTAAGTTTAATTGGGTTGTCTTTTAGCTCACCCAAAGTCACAAGGAGAACAAGAAGAAAACAGGTGACTTTCACTGAGATTGTTTTTAACATTAAATTATGTAAGATATTACTATGTGTTTTATTGTTCTGTTAGTAACATATTACTTTGTTTTCTCTTTTAGGCTTAGTTTCAGGCATTCTACATCAGTTTCTAGCCTAGCTGAAAGATTAGTTGTCTGGATGACTAATGTAGGTAAGATTTTCCTTGTTAATTCTTAGCAAGAATGATTTTGATATACCATTGAGAAACCCTTACTTTGGGGCAGAGGTAGATAGCATAATGGTTATACAAAGAGACTCGCATGCCTAAGCCTCCAAAGTCTCAGGTTCAAACACGCCTCCCAACAATAAGAGAGAGAGAGAGAGAGAGAGAGAGGGAGAGAGAGAGAGAGAGAGAGAGAGAGGGGAGAGAGAGAGAGAGAGAGAGAGAGAGAGAGAGAGAGAGACTCTTCTGCTGAATACTTTTAATTAGGACCTGCTTCCTTAAAATGAGCTAAAACTGGAAGACCTAAAGAAAGTCCTAGCTTTATGACAGTGCCCCACAGGACTGATATTATGACCCAGCAAAGCTTCATTTTCTTTCCATGTTAATATTAAAATTTCTGTATAATATTTGGAATGGGTAATATTTATCTCTTGTTGATTTAGTTCACTGTTACTAGTGCCCAGCAGTGGCTTTGGTGCCAATGTCAGATTTGTCTGGACAGTGACCAGGGGCTTGATGCACCAAGTTTTTGTGACCTGAGCAAGACCCTGTGGGTTTTCAGTTACAAGTATTCAGCAGCAGCTCTGGCACCAAGGTCAGCTGGGCCTGGATGCTGACTTGAGGGTCCCTGTTTCATGTGTCAAATGACACCTATGCACCAAGATCAAATAAGCATAGTGAGACCAAGTCCTTGTGGTCATGTGTGTCCAACAGCAGTTGTGGCACAAGTCAAATGGACTTGGTTGGTGATCTGGGTATCTTGAGTGTCCAGTGGTACCTGTGTGCCACATCTGAGTGAGGGCATTTTAATTTTTATTAACTATTGTTTTTGCTCTTTGGGAAATGCCTTTTTTTCTCCTGTGTTTTTCCTAAGATACATTGAATTACTTGTCTTTTTCCATAAGATTTTTAAGGGTTCTTTTAAAGAGACCTGTTGTACTGATCCCTAGTGTCAAGACACTAGTCTGGCATAAAATGAGTATCTTTGTTACTTGCCAGTATAGATTTTTACTAACTCTGTTCAGTAGATAACTGGGATAGTAACAAGTCAGATTGAAAATGTCCTTTCTTCCTTTCACTGTAAGGTTTCACTTTGAGAGACTTGGAAACTCTTCCCTTTGGGATTGCTCTTCCCATCAGAGATGCAATTTATCACTGTCGTGAGCAGCCTGCTTCTGACTGGCCAGAAGCTGTATGTCTCTTGATTGGACGTCAAGATCTTTCTAAGCAAGCTTGTGAAGGAAACTTCCCCAAAGGAAAGTCTGTAAGTATGAAAGAATCAGAGTTTACTTTTAGTTTTAATGAAATGTCAGTGTTCTTTATTGCTCTTTAATAAGCCTTTTTGCAAGTATATAAGATTGTCTTTTATATGCTAGATAGAGTTTATGATTGGACAACCGTTATTAAATGTAAATTGAATTTGGGAACAGGAGATTTTGTGTTTTGTCTTGCTTTCACCTTTCATTTTCTTCAATCAGGACAACAGTTGCCGTGCCTGTTTCCCACTTGTGTCATGTAGTTATCTCTTCCTATTAGTAGTTAATTTAACTACCCTCTAATTCATATGTAGAAAAAGGGAGGGCGCCTATGTCTGCGTAGGTAATATAGTTAATTTTTATTTTATACATTTTTGAATTTGATCTTTTAGATTAGTCAAACTATATCTGTTTATTCCTGTGAAACTAAATATTCATCTTTCCACCCTGGTCAGGGGCTAGAGGCACCAGAGACCAAAGTTGTGTATTTTTTTTTTTTCCTGCTTTTTCAAGCAGAGTACTGCTCAGCTGTGGCTTATCTTGGTGCTAGGAATTGAACCTGGAAACTCAGAGCCTCAGGCATGAAAGTTGTTTGCAGAACCATTATGCTGTATGCCCCCCCCAGGTGTTTTTATTTTTTAATTTATTATTATTATTATTTTGCCTCCAGGGTTATTGTTGGGGCTCAGTGCCTGCATCATGAATCCACTGCGCCTGGAGACTATATTTTCCCCTTTTGTTGCCCATGTTGTTGTATCATTGTTGTGGTTATTATTGTTATTATTTATGCCATTGTTATTGGATAGGACAGAGAAATGGAGAGAGGAGGGGAAGATAGAGAGGGGGAGAGAAAGACAGACACTTGCAGACCTGCTTCACCACTCTTGAAGCGAACCCCTGCAGGTGGAGAGGGGGCTTGAACTGGGATCCTTACACTGGTCCTTGCGCTTGTGTGCTTAACCAGCTGTGCTACCACCTGACCCCTTGCAAGAGGTTTTGTAATGTGTTATCTTGTGTATGTCTGATACCTAAGCAGCTTCCTAGTCTATTTTATTATCCACTATCTCCTCCTCCTCTCCCTCCTCCCCCTCCTCCTCCTTTTCCCTCTCTCTCTTTCATTTTCTCTCACTTCCTTGGGTGGGAGAGACAGAGAGAGGACAGATATCATTGCACCCTTGTGTTCCCATGTTGCACCAGGACTGGAATCTAGGGCTTCATGTATAACAAGGCACATGTTTTACTGAGTGAGTTAGCTTTAGATCTCAAAGGAATAATAATTAAAAAAAGAAAGAAAAGGTTTTAAGAAGTCCACAGATAGAAAGTGAAATACCATTATTATCTTATAATGATCTCTTCTTTTAAAATCAGCCTCTTTAACATTAAAAATGGAACTTTGGGAGTTGGGCAGTAGCGCAGCAGGTTAAGAGCACGCGGTGCAAAGCGGAAGGACCAGTGTAAGGATCCTGGTTCCCTACCTGCAGAGGGGGTCACTTCACAAGCAGTGAAGCAGGTCTGCAGGTCTGCAGGTGTCTGTCTTTCTCTCCCTCCTCTGTCTTCCCCTCCTTTCTCCATTTCTTTCTGTCCTATCCAACAACGATGACATCAATACCAACAACAATAATAACTACAACAATAAAACAAGGGCAACAAAAGGGAATAAATAAATAAATAAATATTCTTTTAAAAATGGAACTTTGAAAGCTTCTGGGACTCTTGTTAACTTAATAGAGATGATACCATGTATTATTCTGTGTTAATAAATAATGGTAGTATGACTACATAATCAGTCTTAGTTTACAGAAATAATTCCTATAAAATCTCTAATTTTAAAAGAAACTGAGGGCAGAGGTAGATAGCATAGTAGTTATGTAAAGACTCTCTCATGCCCATGGCTCCAAAGTCTCAGGTTCAATTCCCCGCACCACCACAACCCAGAGCTGAGTACTCCTCTTGTTAAAAAAGAAAACTAAACTATACTGTAATAGGTGAGTTAGCTATGAATGTACCTGCTGAGTTTATGAGAACAGAATTTTAAGGTATAATTCTCTCTACCTGTTTTACTGCACTCACTTTCCTTTAACATCTTTTCTCTATTTTTTTTTTTTTAAATTAGTGATTTAATAATGGTTTAAAAGATTGTAAGATTACAGGGGCATAGGTCCAGACCACACACCTGTCTTGCAAACTATTCTTTACTCCTGCCACCCAACAATAACCACCTTAGTTCTCACACTGTGTTTTAAGGCATTTTTATTTGAAACATACTTTGGGGAGAAAAAGGAAAAAAAACAGTGACCCGTTCTAGTTAACATACTGAAGTAAGCAAATGCCCTCTGATTTTCTCCTGCCATTGGTTATAGCCATCCAGGTTTTTTTATATATATATTTTTGTTTATACTAATCACCAACAATATTTAAATTAGAATGGATTTCTTAGTAAAAAGTATGTGGATTAATATTCCACTTGTGGTAATTCATTTAATTTTCAACATGTTTAGGAAGTAGGTAGATGTTTACAATTTATTTAGAACATTAGTGAAATCAGTCTTCTGGTTATTGTCTTAAACTTAAACCTTCTCCCTTGGTTTAATAGAAAATGTTCTGTAGTGGACAATATAGTTCTATTCTTACAAAAGGAACTTTAGGTCAGGGTCCCAGTACAGCTAAGTAATCAGTGCCAGCACTTCTGTGAAATACATTTTTATCTTTGTCCTGCTGTAGTCATGATGCACCGTCATATCCTTGTGTTCAATACATGCATGTGGACTAGTTTTTATTATTGTTATAATCAAGTCTGTCACTCAGGTGCTCTCATCAGATGTTCCTTCAGGAACAGAAACCGAGGAGGAAGATGATGGTATGAATGACATGAACCAGGAAGTCATGTCGTTAATTTGGAGTGAAGATTTAAGGGTGCAGGACGTGCGAAGGCTGCTTCAAAGTGCTCACCCTGTCCGAGTCAATGTAGTACAATATCCAGAGCTCAGTGACCATGAGTTCATTGAGGAAAAGGAAAACAGGTAAAAAGAAAGCACACCAAAGTTAAAAGTACCATGTAGTGTAAGGTTTCTTCTAAGGCCATAAAGCCATCAGTGTTTTCATAATATTTAGACATTTGCTGACATAAGTGTTGTATTTCAGACCCTTCTTTTAAAATACAACTGTGTGCTCTTTAGAAAAGATGAACAAGACCATTTTGCTAATTACCATTTTGAATAGTTACCTCAATAATTTATAAGAAAAATAAACTGTTGAACTCATTCTTCTGTATCTCGATCAGGAAAATATTTAGAAGGTGTTTTTTTTTTCCTGGTAAATTCTATGTTTATACCAGTATTTTATTTTCTTCTGGTGTGATAGGCAATATTTTATAAGCTTTCTGTCCTGGTACTCTCTTTTTCTTCTTTTCTTAAATATTTTTTTTAAAATTATCTTTATTTATTGGATAAAGACAGTGAGAAATTGAGAGGGGAAGAGGAGATAGAGAGGGAGAGAGACAGAGCTGTAGCCCTGCCTCACCATGTGTGAAGCATTCCCCTGCAGGTGGGGACCAGGGGCTTGAACCCAGGTCCTTGCGCACTGTAACATGTGTGCTCAACCATGTGTGCCACATGCTTTCCTGTTCTTTTTTTATATTTATTTATTCCCTTTTGTTGCCCTTGTTGTCTTGTTGTTGTAGTCATTATTGTTGTTATTGATGTTTTCATTGTTGGATAGGACAGAGAGAAATGAAGAGAGGATAGGAAGATAGAGGGGGGAGAGAAAGATAGACCTGCAGACCTGCTTCACCACCTGTGAAGTGACTTCTGTGTAGGTTGGAGAGCTGGGAGCTCGAACCAGGATCCTTACTCTGGTCCTTGTGCTTCGTGCCACCTGCGCTTAACCCGCTACGCTACCACCCGACTCCCAACTTTTCTGTTCTTATCCCTCTGGGAGTATGGACCCAGGGTCTTTATGGGGTGCAGAAGGTGGAAAGTCAGGCTTCTCTAATTGCTTCCCCGCTGAACATGGCATTGACAGGTCGATCCATACTCCCTGCTTGTCTCTCTCTTTCCCTAGTGGGGTAGGACTCTGGGGAGGCAGGGCTCCAGGACACATTGGTGGGGTTGTCTGCCCAGGGAAGTCCAGTTGGCATCATGGTAGCATTTGGAACCTGGTGGCTGAAAAAGAATTAAGAGCAAATTGTTGACTAATCATGAAACTAAAGGGAAGAATATTGCAGATGAAGATTTGGGATCTCCGTTTTGCAAAAGGCTAGGTCTATTTTAGATATATTCCAAGGGCCCGTGACTTTACTAGTTTTTGCCTGAGCCTGACATCTAATATGCAGATGAACCCAGGCTATTGTCTGGGACATGGTATCATAGTTGGAAAAAGGACTAGAAAGCTGTATCAGGGAAGAGAGTAGCTTCTAAATATGGGGAAAGTATATAAGTATTGTTAACTGTAAACCCCATTGATTTGACCTGGGGCCCATAGTCAGCACAGGAGCCTATGTAACCTCTGCATCCTGTAGTTCTGGGCTCGCATTCCATGGTTACGGCTAGGAACATTCCAGGGTGCACTAATTTCAGGACCCATCTTCCTTAGGTGGTAGGTAGAGTATGTTGTCCAACCTCCCTTGGGAGAATGGAACACTCCCTACCATTGTTGATCCACACTGAGGGCCAGGTCCTATAGGGCCCCACAAAGGGGTATGTTGTTCCTGATGGAGATGACCAGTGACAGTGGAGAGAGGGATCTGTTAGAGGAGGTCTGGTAAGCCCATCAGCCCCCCCTCAAGAGTTATTGCTGGGGCTTGGTGCTGGCACCATGACTCCACTGCTCTTGGTGACCATTTTTCCATTTTACTGGGTAGGACAGAGAAATTGAAAGAGGAGGGGGGATAGAGAGGGAGAGAGAAAGGAAGACATCTTCAGATTTGCTTCACTGCTCATGAAGTGTTCCCTTGCAGATGGGGAGTGCGCCTTGAACCCTGGTCCTTATGCTTCGTGCTATATGCACTTAACTGGGTGTGCCACCACCCAGCCCCGACAATATGCCTTCTTTAGAAGCACTTGCGTACAGATTACCTCCCAATTATGTTTGACATGTTGGTTTTTATTTTTTATTTTAGATTGCTGCAGTTGTGTCAGCGAACTATGGCCCTTCCAGTTGGACGAGGAATGTTTACGTTGTTTTCCTACCACCCGGTTCCAACAGAACCACTGCCCATTCCCAAACTGAATTTGACTGGTATGTTAAATTCTGATTTTAGTGAGAAAGAAAATTGATTAAGTATACGTTTAATGGAGTTCTTTTGAATTATTTTAGTTAAAGCCAAATAAATATTTTTTTCTACCTTGTGTTTTTTATAATATTTATTTATTTTATTTTCCCTTTTGTTGCCCTTTTTTTTTTATTGTTGTAGTTATTATTGTTGTTGTTATTGATGTCATCGTGGTTGGATAGGACAGAGAGAATTGGAGAGAGGAGGGGAAGACAGAGAGGGGGAAAGAAAGACACCTGCGGACATGCTTCACCGTCTGTGAAGTGAATCTACTGCAGGTGGGGAGCCAGGGGTTCGAACCAAGCTCCTTACACCAGTCCTTGCACTCTTCTGTGTGTTTAAATATATTTAATAGCAATTATAGTACTTATCAGAACTCAAATAGCAGATCAAATTAAACTTTGATGGAGGTAGAATATGGCTCACTATTTTTCACTTTAAAAAAAAAAATTCCCTTTTTTCGTTGCCCTTGTTTTTTTATTGTTGTAGTTACTGATATCATCATTGTTGGATAGGACAGAAAGAAATAGAGAGAGGAAGGGAAGACAGAGAGGGGGAGAGAAAGATAGACACTTGCAGACCCACTTCACTGCCTGTGAAGTGACTCTCCTGCAGGTAGGGAGCCAGGGGCTCAAACCCGGATCCTTATGGCCATCCTTGCGCTTCGGCCCACCTGCGCTTAACCTGCTGCGCTACCACCCAACTCCCCGATTTTTCACTTTTAACAAAGCAGAGTTTTGACCTGAGTGTGGGTCCTTGCACATGGTAACATGCGTGCTCAACTAGGTGCACCATGGCCTGGTTCCAGAAGGAGAATTTGTAACAGGAAGATCAGTTATTTTAAGGCTGTAATGTAACATGTGTCAAATAGTCTTTCTTGTTATTGCATGAGTTTTCACTTCTGCCAGTTGTACATTTGCTCATTTTCTAGTGTTACTGACCACAGTGCATTTTACAGTTCACATATCACTGGTGGAGAGATAGAGAGGAGAGATATACCATAGCACTACTCTGTTGTTTGTGAAGCCTCCCTTGTATATGGTGCTACCATGTGTAGTCTGGGTTCTTGAACTGGCATTATGGGAACTAGTGTCTTTCGTGTTTAAAAAACTATTCTCAAAGATTGATTTCATTTATTTGGTTTTATGAATTTTTATTTTTATTTGAAATTTTATTTGCTTGAGTAGGGCGGGCACCTCCTCGGAATACAACGGTAGACCTTAACAGTGGAAACATAGATGTGCCTCCCAACATGACCAGCTGGGCCAGCTTCCATAATGGAGTGGCTGCTGGCCTGAAGATAGCCCCTGCCTCGCAGATTGACTCTGCTTGGATTGTTTACAATAAGCCCAAGCATGCTGAGTTAGCCAATGAATATGCTGGTTTCCTTATGGCTCTGGGTCTGAATGGGCACCTTACCAAGCTGGCTACTCTCAATATCCATGACTATTTGACCAAGGTGAGTATTCTTGCTCCCAGCTCATGATATGCCTCGCCTAGGCAGTTGTGGTAGCTTCATTTTTTTCTGTTTATTTAAATAAAGACAGAGAATGAAAGAGACCCTATTTAAAGAAAATGGTTTTAGTGAAGTCCAATTCATTTATTTTTTTTTTAGTTGCTGTGTTCTTGGTGTTAGAAGTCATTGCTTAATCCAATATCAAAAAGGTTTATAGCTGTGATTTAGTCTAATATATATATATATATATATATATATATATATATATATATATGCCATACATATCACCCTTATAAAGATATTTATTTTTTTAATTTGTTAAGGGGAAGGGGAAATTGAGAGCAAGAGAAAAACACCTTTACAGCACTGCTTCAGTACTTGTGAAGCTTCCCTCCTGCAAGTAGGGGCTGGGGGTTATACCTGGTTCCTTTTACATGGTAATGTGCACGCAACCACTTGTGCCACCATCCAGCTGAGCTTATATATATATATATATATATATATATATATATATATATATATATATATATATATATGTTTGTTTTTTTTTTCATTTATTTATTCCCTTCTGTTGCCCTTTTTGTTTTATTCTTGTAGTTATTGTTGTTGTCGTCATTGTTGGATAGGACAAAGAGAAATGGAGACAGGAGGGGAAGATAGAGAGGGGGAGAGAAAGATAGACACCTGCAGATCTGCTTCACCATCTGTGAAGCAACTCCCCTGCAGGTGGGGAGCTGGGGATTTGAACTGGGATCCTTATGCTGGTCCTTGCGCTTTGTGCCATGTGCGCTTAACCCACTACGCTACCACCCGACTCCCCTGAGCTTTATATTTTTAATGATTACATTTTATTAAATTTCATTTAGAGTTAATTTTTGTTTATAATATAAGGAAATTATTCAATTTTATTCTTTTTATTCTTTTTTTTAACAGACATTCAGTCAATTTTTCCCCTCTCATATTAATTAAATAGTGATGTATATGACTACAATTTAATAGGAGTATACATAAACACCATTCCCACCACCAGAAGACTGTGTCCCCACCGCCGTCCTGGGAAGCCAAATGTCCACCCTCCCCCTCACCACAGGGTTTTTACTTTGGTGCCCTACTCTAGATTTAGTCAGATCCGGCTTTTAGTTTCCCTTTCCAATTTTATTCTTTTGCATGTGGTTCTGTAGATACCATGGCACTGTTTTTTGGGAAAAAAAAACCCAAACTATTCTATAGCTATAAAAATTGTCTTGGTCCCTTTTGGTCAGTTGACCATCTTTATAAAGCATTGCTCTGGATAATTTGAAAGCAAAATGCATATTGTTTCCTCATCTGATATCCTCTTTCTCTCACTTGCCACTTGGGATATGGCTGAGGCTTGGTGCCTGCACACAACAAATCCACCACTCCTGACAGAGAAAATTTTTCCTCCCACCTTTTTTGGATAGAGATGGAGAAATTCATAATGGTGGGGAGGGGGAGATGGGAGGACAGAGAGAAAGGGAGAGAGAGAGACCTGCTTCACTGTGACACCCCCCACATGTATGACATTATTCTTTCTCTTTCTGAATTTGAGTGCTTCTCTTTATGTCACCTTTCCTCTCTGACTTGTATATATCTCTCAGTTCTTCAGAACTTCCAGCCCCTCTCAGGGACTTTTTAGAATATTCTTTCATAATATGCAGAAAATTTTCATTATATTACTTTTTATTTTTAAAATTAATTTAATTATTGCATAAACAGAAAGAAATCAAGATGGAATGGGGAGATAGAGGAGAGAGAGAGAGAGGAGAGAGAGAGAGAGAGAGAGAGAGAGAGACACTTGCAGCACTGCTTCCCTGCTCATGAAGCTCCCGCCTCTGCTGTGGGGACTGAGGGTTTGAATCTGGCCCCCTGAACATTGTAACCTGTGCTCAACTGGGTACACCACCACCTGCCTCCCTCATTATATTACGTTTTAATGTATTTTTAGTTTAATATTTTTTTCCTGTCATTAGGGCACTGATTTCATGAAAGCAAAAACTGTGTTTAATTTGCTATCATGTTCACTGTGCATGTCTTAGGAAAGTACAGAAGACAATATTTTATATAAAATGACATAATTATTTTGTTAGTGACATAAACTTCACTCTGCTTTCTACCTTAGGGTCATGAAATGACAAGCATTGGACTACTTCTTGGTGTTTCTGCTGCTAAACTAGGAACCATGGACATGTCAATTACTCGTCTTCTTAGCATCCACATCCCTGCTCTCTTACCCCCAACATCCACAGAGCTTGATGTTCCTCATAATGTCCAAGTAGCTGCAGTGGTTGGCATTGGCCTTGTGTATCAAGGAACAGCTCACAGGCATACTGCTGAAGTTCTGTTGGCTGAGATAGGTATGGCATAGCAGAGTTGTGTGTCTTCATAAGCATACATTTTCCAGTTCACTGGAACCAGAGTAAGACTGATAGTAAAGGTGTGAAAAGCAGTAGCTGTGATGAACATAGAAAAGATCTGGTAGGAACAAAAGGAAAACTACAGGTAATGTTTCCCAAGGTTGATGTTACTCTGCAGGTTATTAGTCTGCATGTTTATCAGTCTGCCAGTATAGAGTTTCCACTATTCCATTTAATGAGGGAGCAAATAGTCTGACTCACATAACATGCTGTTTATCCTCCTTTGTCTTTACCAGGCAGTGGCTTGCAATAGTCTGTGCTTAAAATTCAAGCTGACTATTGGGACCCTTAAAACATAATATTTCTTGGGAGTCGGGTGGTAGCGCAGCAGGTTAAGCACACGTGGCGCCAAGTGCAAGGACTGGTGTAAGGATCCCGGTTCGAGCCCCCTGCTCCCCACCTGCAAGGGAGTCACTTCACATCTTTCTCTCCCCCTCTCTGTCTTCCCCTCCTCTCCATTTCTCTCTGTCCTATCCAATGATGACATCAATAACAATAACAATAATAACTACAACAATAAAACAACAAGGGAAACAAAAGGGAATAAATACATAAACAAGTAAATATTTAAAAAAAACAACTATCATGTACAAAAGCACTGTCAGCAGAATGAAAGTGACTGACTCCTGCTCTCCTCTTGTACATACTGGAGGGCATGTTAATGAGGAAATGCACTTTCCATGTTTTTAATTGAATTTAAATTTTACATATAAAGAGGTCTCTCCCCAAACTGAAGTTTATATTCCTGGAATTATATCCTCCGGAGAAAAAAAATGAAATTTTTAAAAAGTCTACCAAAATATGTATTTTAGAGATAAGAACAGACTTAAAAACAATCTAAAAAGTAAAAAAAAAATAAGAAGAAAATAATTAAGACAATTTGGGGGGGGGGGCTGTGTTATATTACAGAATATCAAAGTAATTGTAAAGGCCAAGGATACAGCATAATGGTTATGTCAAGAACTTTCATGCTTGAGACTCTGAGCTCCCATGTTCAATCCCAAGCACCACAATAATCCTAAGCTAACCATTGCTTTGGTAAAAAAAAAATAATAATATTAATTATAAATATTACATGTTCATGAACCTAAATTGGGGAATACTGCAGATGAATATTTGGGTCTCTGTTTTGGAAGAAGCTAGTAGGTCTAGTTTAGGGATATCCCAAGGGGCCCGTGACTTTCCTAGTTTTTGCCTGAGCCTGATATCTAATATGCAGATGGACCCAAGTTATTGTCTGGAAAAATGGTCTCATTGTTGGAAAAAGGACTAGAAAGCTGTATCAAGGGAGAGAGTAGCTCTCAAATATGGGGAAAGTATATAAGTATTGTTAACTGTAAACTCCATCGATTTGATCTGGGGCCCATAGTCAGCACAGGAGCTTATGTGTAACGTATGTAGGTCTGATCTTAACAATTTGAGCCCACTGTTAAATTTCAGTCAGATTACCAATTTGAAGTTTTAAGTGCTTAGATTGAAGGAACATATATATACTCAGAGCTATAGTCTATGCATCAAAAAGTTAGAGACATTTTTCCCCTCTCATATTACATTTATTAAATAATGATTTATGAAAGTAGAGGTTAATAGGAGTGTACATTAACACCATTCCAACCACCAAATGTCAAAGGTCTGTCATTGTCTTCCCCCCCTACCCCTCATGAAGCCGAACATCTACCCTTGCCCTCCAGAGATTTTTACTTTGGTGCCCTACTCCAAACTCCATCAGATTCTGCTTTGATTTCCCTTTCTGTTCTTCTTTCTCAACTTCTGTTTATGAGTGGAATCATCTCATACTTGTCTTTGTCTTTCTGACTTAGCTAACTTATCATAATTCCTTCTAGCTCCATCCAAGATGGGTCAGAGAAGGTGGGTTCATTGTTCTTAATAGCTGCATATTTCTTTTATTCTTTAAAAGACTTTATTTTATTGGATAGAGATAGAAATCAAGAGGGGAAGGATAGAGATTAGGAGAGAAAGAGAGTCACCTGCAGCATCACTTCACTTGTAAAACTTTACCCCTGCAGGTGGGGACTGGGGACTTGAACCTGGGGTCTTGTGCATAGTAATGTGTGTGCTCAACCAGATGTGCCACTGCTTGGTCCCTGGGCCACCTTTTTAATTCTGTCTACTTAAAGGGGGTTGGGGTGGGGGAGAGACAGAAAGGAAAGAGAAGGAAGTACCAGAGCACTGTCTCCTTTACCAGCTGTGATTAATAGCTTACTTTTTTAAGTGGGATGATATTGAATTTAGAGTTCTTATATAGCTTACTAGGAAGTGAATACCAAAACTTTTGAGCTTTGGAATTTTATGTGGCTGGCTTTAATGTTTTTTTTTTTTTTTTCTTTCTATTTTACAGGACGCCCTCCTGGCCCTGAAATGGAATACTGTACTGATAGAGAGTCCTACTCTCTAGCTGCGGGGTTGGCCCTGGGCATGGTTTGCTTGGGGGTAAGCACAGTTTGTGCCCTTGATGTTTGGTTAGGACATCTGCATCTTTAAGATGAATGACTTTGATGCTTAACTTGATTACCACCCTGCTTTACTGGGACTGTGGTTAAGCTGGTCATTTCTTTCTGGGTTTCTTTCAATGTGCTAGATTTGAAGATGTGGAGAAATTATAGTAAAGGAGGGAACATTGAATTTCTCCCCTGGCTTTTATGTAAGTTTTCATGAAGATAATAGGTTAAGACATAGGAAAAGATGACAGCACACTCAGACTGAAAATAGAAACTAGTGAAAATGTGTGTACGATGGTGAGCTTGTACAGTGTGTAGTATTGGTAGAGATAAACTATAGCCCTCTTTGTACTCACTGAGTACCCTAGAATGTTGCCATAATAGCATTTTCTTTGAGATAATCTACAATATCATTTTTTAAAAAAGTTTTCTTTCGATACTTTATTTAATAGGACAGAGAGAAATTAAGAGGGGGGAGAGGGATGGAGAGAGAGGTGGAGGAAGGTGGGGAGAGAGAGACAGGGAGGGAAGGGGAGAGAGAGAGAGACCTGTAAGCACTGTGTCACTGCTTATGAAGCTTGGAGAGAGAGAGAGAGAGAGACCTGTAAGCACTGTGTCACTGCTTATGAAGCTTTTCCTCCTGAAGTGGGAACTCGGTGCTTATACTGAGATCCTTTCACATGGTAAAACATGCTCTTAGCCAGATGCAGCACTGCCTGGCCCCTTGCAGTTTAATCCCATTCAAGAATCACAGCATGGAAACCAGAAATATTTTGTTAGATAACTGTTAGTGGAAAAAATGGCTCCATTAACCCATTTTAATGAAACTGAGTTATATAATGAAAGTTAACTTAATTTTGACTTTCTCTATTTAATAACATTAATTAAAGAGGTAGCTGATACAATGAAGGAACATTATACTGGGGACTGCTGTTGGAGTTTGGAACCTGGCCACTAGAGTCATCTCATTTAGCTGCAGTATTGTCTTATAGTTAAACAACTCAACGGCCTATCTTGTTTTATATCCAACTTTGCCTCTTGCTAGCTATGTTGTCTTGAGCATAATCTGTTTGTACCTCACTTTCCACACCTTAAAACTAGTGGCTATTTGACAGAGTTGTTATAATATGTAAACTGGTCCATGTTAAACACACAGAGTAGTGTCAGGACTAAACTACACGTTTAATAAATTATTTCTATTATATAATAGAAAACTATTATATAAAAAAAACTACATAGTTTTTCTTGCTAGGATAGTTCATAGACACAATAATCAAAGGGCTTGCATGCTTATAGGTCAGATTTCATTTATATATAATATTTTCTTTTTAATACTTATTTATTTATTTATTGCCTCCAGGGTTATTGCTGGGGCTCGGTGCCTGCACTACAAACCCACTGCTCCTGGAGGCCATTTTTTCCTTTTGTTGCCCTTGTTGCTTTATTGTTGTTGTTGTTATTGTTATTGCTGCCGTTTTTGTTGGATAGGACAGAGAGAAATCGAGAGAAGAGGAGAAGACAGAAGAGAGAAAGATAGACAGACACCTTCAGACTTGCTTCACTGCTTGTGAAGCGACCCCCCTGGCAGGTGGGGAGCCGGGGGCTCAAACTGGGATGTGCCATATTTGCTTAACCCACTGAACTACCGCCCAGTTCCCCCATAATATTTTCTTTTGCTATTAGTGTTAGATGTGTTTTCATTTTATTTTTATTTATTTATTTATTTTTATGGAGAGAGAAGGGGAAGACAGAGTGGGGAGAAGAAAGACAGACACCTGCAGACATGCTTTATCGCCTGTGAAGTGACTCCTCTGCAGGTGGGTAGCCGGGGGCTCAAACCAGGATCCTTATGCCAGTCCTTGTGCTTTGCACCACCTGCGCTTAACCCACCCGCTACCGCCCAACTCCCTTCATTTTATTTTTTATGAGAGAACTAGAAATAGTGATAGCGTGAGTGAGAGAGAAAGAGGACAAGCAAATAAAGCTTCACTCTACTATCCATGGAGCTTCACCTATCTTGTCTGTGTTGCTCTCATAGGGTGCCGGGACTTATCCCTCGGGCCTTATGCTTGCAGGGCAGCCTCTCTCTACTGCTGAGCAACCTCCCTGGCCCACAGTTGATTGTATTCTGAAGTTTTTTTTTTTTCCTGATTTTTTTTTTTTTATTGGGGAATTAATGTTTTACATTCAACAGTAAGTACAATAATTTGTACATGCATAACATTCCCCAGTTTCCCATATAACAATATAACCCCCACTAGGTCCTCTGAATCCTTCATGGACCTGTATTCTCCCCACCCACCCACCCCAGAGTCTTTTACTTTGGTGCGATATGCCAATTCCATTTCAGGTTCTACTTGTGTTTTCTTTTCTGATCTTGTTTTTCAACTTCGGCCCGAGAGTGAGATCATCCCATATTCATCCTTCTGTTTCTGATTTATTTCACTCAACATGATTTTTTCAAGGTCCATCCAAGATCAGCCGAAAAAGGTGAAGTCACCATTTTTTACAGCTGAGTAGTATTCCATTGTGTATATATACCACAACTTGCTCAGCCACTCATCTGTTGTTGGACACCTGGGTTGCTTCCAGGTTTTGGCTATTACAAATTGTGCTGCCAAGAACATATGTGTACACAGATCTTTTTGAATGGATATGTTGGGTTTTTTAATGTAAATTGGTCCAACCTCTGTGGAGAACAGTCTGGAGAACTCTCAGAAGGCTAGAAATGGACCTACCCTATGATCCTGAAGTCTTTATGTACAGACCTCTATATATAAAAATGTGTGTTATAATGTATAACGTGGACTATTAGTAGGTTTGAGTATTCACTTATGAGTACGAGGTACTTCCTCTGGGGGAGGGGAAAAATTCCAGATGCCTTCGAGTTAGATCATTCTTTTTTCTTTTTTAATTTTTATTTATAAAATGGAAATATTAATAAGACCATAGGATAAGAAGGGTACATTTCCACACAATTCCTGCCACTGGAACTCCATATCCCATTCCCTCTCCTGATAGCTTTCCTATTATTTATCCCTCTGGGAGCATGGACCCAGGGTCATTATAAGGTGTAGAAGGTGGGAGGTGTGGCTTCTATAATTGCTTCCCCACTGAACATGGGCGTTTGCAGGTGGATCTATTCTCCCAGCCTGTCTGTCTCTTTCCGTAGTGGAGCAGGGATAGATTATTCTTTATTTGTCATGTATGTTATAGATCTTACTCCTTAAGGTTTTCTTTCATGTGACTGTTACTTCATTTTTCAGCACGGCAGTAATTTGATAGGCATGTCTGATCTCAATGTGCCTGAACAGCTGTATCAGTACATGGTTGGAGGTCATAGGCGCTTTCAAGCAGGAATGCACAGGGAGAAACATAAATCTCCAAGCTATCAAATCAAAGTAAGTCCAAGTCACAGGAACTCAAAATTCTGAAAGCTAAATTAATTTGAAAATTTTTTTTACACCAACATTTGTAAATACTGATCCTAGTCTAATATTTGGACAAATTTTGTAATTCAGAACTTTTACACATGAATCTCCCTTTCTTTTACTAGGAAGGAGATACCATAAATGTGGATGTAACTTGTCCAGGTGCCACTCTAGCTTTGGCTATGATCTACTTAAAAACCAATAACAGGTATTATATCCCCAGCCCGTGTTTCCTGCCTCCTCATCCCAACTCATGACCATGCAGCTTTTATCTCACTATTATAGTAAAACTAATTTATTTAATATGTTTATACCGCTGTGCTTAGTATACTATGTGTGTCAGTGAAGCAAGCAATAGTGTTCACACCATTGGCATTTAAGTCGGATTAGACATTGTCTTATGTCTTTTTTTTTTTTTTTAACCAGAGCATTGTTCAGCTCTGGCTTATGGTGGTGCAGGGGATTGAACCTGGGATTTTGGAGCCTCAGGCATGAGAGTCTGTTTGCATAACCATTATGCTATCTACCCTCCATCCGTCTTATGTCTTTTAATTAAAAAAATATCTGTGATTCAACAAAAATTTCAGTGTTGTGATCTGGGAGGTGGCACAGTGGATAAAGCATTGGATTCTCAAGCATGAGGTTCTGAGTTCAATCCCCAGCAGCACATATACCAGAGTGATGTCTGGTTCTCTCTCTCTCCTTCTATCTTCATGAATAAATAAATAAAATCTAAAAAAAAAAAAATCAGTGTTACAAATTCCTCCCCTTATAAAATGTAAGTGTAGGGGCCAGGCAGTGGTGTACCTGGTTAAGTGCTCACATTACAGAGAATAAGGACATTACAAGTTCAAGGCCCCTGGTCCCCACCTTTAGGGGTGAAGCTTCATGAGTGGTGAAGCAGGGCTGTACATGTCTCTCTATCTCCCCCTCTTGATTTCTCTCTGTCTTTATCCAATATAAAAATAAATAAAAAGTTAAAAAAATTTTTAAAAAGAAAATATAAATGTATACAAAACTATCACAGTAGTGAAAAACACAATTATTCATGTGCAGTTTGAATGAATGTGTATGCCAGTACATTCTTGGCACTTTGATATAT
Organism: Erinaceus europaeus; assembly: GCF_950295315.1. Taxonomy (NCBI): domain Eukaryota; kingdom Metazoa; phylum Chordata; class Mammalia; order Eulipotyphla; family Erinaceidae; genus Erinaceus; species Erinaceus europaeus. The sequence continues at coordinate 65,535,413 of NC_080164.1, forward strand.
TTCAATGAGTAAAAAACAAAACAGAATTACATTTCTCTTTCATGAGATTTCTGTTATAGAAAAATATATAAGTACATTTAATATGTAATTACTATGTAAAAAGTGGGGCAATGAATGGAGTGGGTAGAAGTATTTTGGGATTCTTGACTTTCTGGCTGCTTTGTGAGCAATCTGATGTTTACTGATGTTTCTCCACTAACAGATCCATTGCAGACTGGCTCCGAGCTCCTGATACCATGTATTTGTTAGACTTTGTGAAACCAGAATTTCTCTTGCTTAGGGTATGCTATTTTAAATTTAAAAAAAAAAATTTTTTTTAAATTTATTTTATTTATTTATTCCCTTTTGTTGCCCTTGTTGGCTATTTTAAATTTTTAAAAATTTCTCTTATTGTGGGTCTGTGATTCTTAAGTTTAGCTTAACATTTCTACACGGGAACTTTTTATTAATCTATATGTGTATCTGATAGGTATTGTTCTTTTGATATTGCTTAAATATATTGTAGTAATCCCAGTAAAGGCAACAACATTGATATACAATACTTGCAGTGATATTTCAGCTTCTATATTATTATCTAAAACTTTCTTCCTAGAGGCTGCTGCTTCATTTCTAGCTTATTATATATTCTTTCATTATTACTAAAGGCTCAGTAATACTATCAAGGTTATTATTAATGGAGATGACTTGACATAATTGCCTAAAACATTCTCTCTATTCTTTAATATTTAAATGTTTTTTCACTGATTCTTTTTTTAATTTTGTGTGTGTATGTGTTTTTTTTTTTTAGTGGAGTAAGGTTTTAAAAAATCCAGTTCCTCCAAACTTTGATGATGAAAAATTAATTTCAGCATTTTACATTAGCATTTATTTATGTTTTATTTGGTATTTATTTTAATGAGTTTAAGTTGATACAATGTACTTTTATTTTTTCTAAATTTTCATCAGTTAAAACTGATTGTTAAATTAAATGGTTCTATTCAGTATTATCATTGTTATAAAATATTAACTTTGTCTGCTTTAATTAATTTTATATGTGTTACATCTTTTAAAGACACTTGCTCGATGCCTGATTTTATGGGATGATATTTTACCAAATTCCAAGTGGGTTGATAGTAATGTTCCTCAAGTAAGTATATATAATAAATGTTTTTTAAAGTATAATCCAAGAACTTAAAGTCACTCTGTAGTCACAGAGCTTCTGTGTGGCCCTTTGGATTTGAATCTGGGCTTAAAGCTCCAGGATTCTGCTCTTTTGAAGACAAAAGGAGCTTATAAATGTTTGTTGTCAAAGTAGAAATACATCCTTGTATGCTATTATAAGTAAATACTTTCTGTGAAATTTTAGTTAAGTAATCCATGTATATACGAACCCTTTAGAATCATGCTATTTCTTTTATTATTATTATTTTAAAAATATTTTATTATGTATGAAGAATTATAGAAAGAACCAGATATCACTCTGGTACATGGTACATGTGCTGCCAGGAATTGAACTCAGGACCTCACACTTGAGAGTCTAACACTTCATCTACTGCGTCACCTCCTGGACCACACTATTTCTTTTAAAAAATTATTTATTTATGTATTTAATTTTTAATAAAGTCTTTTTATTTATTATTGGATAAAGACAGAAAGAAATTGAGAGGGGTGGGGGATATAGATAGCAAGAGAGACAGATAGACACCTACAGTACTGTTTCACTACTTGTGAAATTTTCCCCTGTAGGTAGGGAACAGGGGCTTGAACCAAGGTCCTTGTGTACTATAATGTGAGCACTTAACCAGGTGAACCACTGCCTGGCCCATTTATTTGTTTATTTGTTTGTTTATTTATGAGAAAGAAAGGAGGAGAGAGAAAGAACCAGACATCACCCTGGTATATGTGCTGCCAGGGACTGAACTTGGGACCTTGCTTGAGAATCTAATGCTCTGTCCACTGTGCTACCTCCCTGATCACGGATCCTGCTATTTCTTTAGAATGTCTTTTAGTTTGTGAGTAAATGGCATTCACAATTAAAGACTAGAGGGCCCTGTGCCATATGGTAGAGAGAGATGGCTCTAGGGTGGTGGGTGAGGTGTCCTGACACATGGTTTAGGGGAAGATGTGAAATTTTACTTCTGAGACAAGTCCTGCAAAACAACCTTTTCTCAATAAAAGTAAATTAAGCTGGGGAGATAGCATTTAGTTATTAAAAAAATGTCTTTACTAGGTGAGGCTCTGAGGTTCCAGGCTCAATCCCTGACACCACCATAAGCCAGAGTTAGAGAATCAAAAAAAAAAAAAAAAAAAAAAAAAAAAATCAAGAGTGTAGAGGATAAAAGATGGAAGTATTTATCTGCCTATATTATACAACAATTTAGGCATATCCATCCCACTAAGGTGATGAGAGAGAAAAGATATTTCAAGTTTTTAAATTTGGTAATAATCAGAAGGTTGTGTTGTGATTGTTGTTTTACTATTTGCTGATTTAATGTAGAAAGCATCTTGAAATACTCCTCTGAAAAGTCTTCTAACAGGAGTCATAAGAATAAATCTCCACAGAGTTTTACTTCTATGAACTTGTATTAATATGTTTAGAAAATACTATTTCCCTGTGTATATCTTAAGAGGAACAAATACATTTTAGATTATTAAAGTTTAATCAACTATGTTTTTTGATAAACTTATTCATTATGCCAAAAGAAAAAGATGTGTGTTTCTAAACAGTAATTGTGTATTAACATATTCATAGTTTGGTTGGCTTAGCAGTTGATTGACTAGCCTCATTTAATGCTAGAAATATCCATGAATAAGTTACATGTCTAATTAAAAAATTACATATTTTATTTATTAATGAGAAAGATAGGAGGAGAGAAAGAACAAGATATCACTCCGGTACATGTGCTGCTAGGGATTGAACTCAGGACCTCATGCTTGAGAGTCCAATGCTTTATCTACTGTGCCCCCTCCTGGACCACTTTAAAATTGCTTTTTCACCTCTTTGTCCATTGTTACCCTTCACCTCTGCCAGTTCTACTCTATTGATTATCATTGCATTTCAATTTACTAGTATAAAAGGTGATTACTGTTGACTCACAAAAAAGCCTTTGAGTGATTCTTACTTAGTTGTTTCTACATTTGAAATTGGATGATTATATTCAGCCTGATTAAAATACAGACCATTGAATGAAATGGTTTGGTAAAATTTATTTCCTATAAATACGGCTGTGATAAACATTATGTTATTCTTCAACTAATTAAATACTTGTAAGTTGAGTATTAACACCCATGTACTTTTGCTTTCTATACTGACAGATTATAAGAGAAAACAGTATTTCTCTAAGTGAAATTGAATTGCCTTGCTCTGAGGATTTGAATTTGGAAACACTGTCGTAAGTTCTGAAATCCCTAACATTTATTAGATAAATAAATCGAAGTTTACTAGCTAGAAGCAGTGGTGCTCTTGATTTGACTGATTCTGAATCCCCCATATTTTTAATCTTAGTTTATCAAAAATTTGCCTTTTGTTTAGCTCTGAACTATAGAGCTTTTGCCTTCAAGGAACAATATATGTGGTTTCACTTATAAATACTTTTTTATTCTTCCCATTAAGAAGTGACAGTGGTCTAACAGAATTAAGGGTCTCCACTGTATAGAAGACAGTGCAGGTGAAAGACACATCTTGCCAGTAAGGGTGACATGTATTTCTGCTGGAGAAAAGCTCTAGAAATCCCTTTTATTGTATAGAGACACAGTTGTTCATTCCCTGAAGATTATGAACTAGCTTGGTAATGGGAATATTTGTTATTTTAACCAAGATTACAGCAACAATGAATTTTAAAGCAAACAATGACTATATAACATCTGCTTTCAGGCAAGCACATGTTTACATAATTGCAGGAGCCTGTTTGTCTCTGGGTTTTCGGTTTGCTGGCTCAGAAAATTTATCAGCTTTTAACTGTTTGGTAAGAAGTATCTTAGTTTACTTTATCTTTATTCTCTTTTCTTTCTTTCTTTTTCTTTTTCTTCTTCTTCTTCTTTTTTTTTTTTTACAAAATCTTACTGTACTTTTAACCTTTTATTTTTTCTTTACAGCATAAGTTTGCAAAAGATTTTATGACTTATTTGTCTGCACCTAATGCTTCTATAGTAAGTCTTTTACCATTTTATTTGATAATAAAATTAAAGTGAAAGAAATTTTACTGATAGTTCTATTATTCATGTATATCCAAGTATCTGCTATTGAATTTAAAATATAAAATTTGAAGCATTGACACATGTATTCTTAAAAGGTTTATTTATGTATTTTTATGAGAGAGAGAAAGAGAGAGAGACACCCCCAGAGTACTTCTCAGCTCTGGCTTCTGTTGGTGCTGAGGACTGAATGTGGGGCCTTCACCTTCAGACCTACTCTAGGTGCTATCTCCCTCATTCTGCTTTGCTTGCCTTTGTATTTTTTTCTGGGATATTAATTATTTGCCTTTAAAGAATTCTGTTCTTAGAGCTTTTAGAATTACAAACATTTATAGTTTTCTAATGACTGCCAATTTAGTTTTGATAATAAAGAAAAATGACAAAATAGTTGTAGTATGCCAATGATTTCTGCATTTCCAGACAGGTCCTTACAATCTAGAAACTTGCTTGAGTGTGGTGCTCCTATCTCTTGCCATGGTGATGGCTGGCTCAGGGAACCTTAAAGTCTTGCAGCTTTGTCGGTATTTGCACATGAAAACAGGCGGTGAAATGAACTATGGCTTCCACTTAGCCCACCATATGGCCCTTGGCCTTCTGTTTTTGGGTGGAGGAAGGTATGTGTTTTATTCTCAATAAAATTATTTATGGATAAGGTCCAAACAGATTGTGAAACTCCAGCTATAACTACCTATTAGCTTATCTTGGGACATTATATATATATATATGTATTTTTTGACATTGTTATATTTTTAAGTGAATTTTAGTCTTTAAATAGATGGTTAAAAAAAGGTTTGTCATTGTTTCCTTTTTATAAATAAAAAGAAAATAACCATAGAGTGGTACAACTCCACACAATTCTCACCACCAGATCTCTATATCCAATCCCTTCCCTTGATAGCTTTCCTATTCTTTAACCCTCTGGGAGTATGGACCCAAGGTCATTGTGGGATGCAGAAGGTGGAAGGTCTGGCTTCTGTAATTGCTTCCCTGCTGAACATGGGCATTAACAGGTCGATCCATACTCCCAGCCTGCCTTTCTTTTTCCCTAGTCGGGTGGGGCTCTGGGGAAGCAGAGATCCCGGACACATTGGTGGAGTTGTCTGTCCTGGGAAGTCTTATTGGCATCATGTTAGCATCCGGAACCTGGTGGCTGAAAGAGAGTTAACATATAAAGCCAAATAGATTGTTGAACAATCATTAACCTAATATTTCAAAGTTAACCCAATTGCCAAGTAATGTATTTATAGCAATAACTATCTAATATCTTCTTAACCCTAAGACAGCAAGAACCTCCTACTTCCTCTATAGAGCCTATATTTTCCCCAGTCCTGGTACCTCTAGGGTGGGGCTCACTTTCCTGTATGCTTCTCTCAATTCATACGAAATGATATTGCATCCTCTGATCCCAACCTAATCAATGCAACAAGTATCACCTTGACATGCTTTACTTCAGACTGTGTCCAGAGACATCAGGTGTAGAATGTCAACCCTATAGAGTCGGGCAGTAGCTCAGTGGGTTAAGCGCAGGTGGCGCAAAGCGCAAGAACTGGAGTAAGGATCCCGGTTCGAGCCCCTGGCTCCCCACCTGCAGAGGAGTCACTTCTTAGGCGGTGAAGCAGGTCTGCAGGTGTCTATCTTTCTCTCCCCCTCTCTATCTTCCCCATCTCTCTCGATTTCTCTCTGTCCTATCCAACAACGACGACATCAATAACAACAACAATAATAACTACAACAATAAAACAACAAGGGCAACAAAAGGGAATAAATAAATATTTTTTTTTAAAAAATAATGTTAACCCTTCAGCCTCTTTACTTGGGTGAGAACTTTCCTTTCATAGTATTCTCTAATTCTATTCCAGGAGGTTCAATTCGTAGCAAAGTCCCAAAACCTAGATATAGACCAGGTCCTCTGAGATAGAGCATGTATCCATAAATTAGGGCAAAATATATACCTGAAAGCAAAAGTACACAGTCTGCAGTGAGTCAGTATAAAGTTCCTAATGAAATAGTATCTAATTAGACTTAGATACCCTCCTCACCTACTTCCTATTACAGTTCTCTTACTCACTCCGAAGATAATCTTATCAAAGCAAGGACTGCAAAAGTTGAATAAGAGCAAGAGACTGGCATACTTTAACGATGACTGTTTAGTCACTATCAGGCCACCCCATCAGCTGGGGCCCTATTCGGGGAGTTCTGAGATTCCCAGACATGATGGGCCTAGACCTAGAATAAATCCCTCTCTCCATTGTTACTGGTCATTTCTATCAGGAGCAACAAAATAGACCCCTTTGTGGGCCCCCATAGGACCTTGCCCTCAACTTGGATCATCAGTGGTAGAGAATGTTCCAACCTCCGAAGGGAGGATGGACAACATACTCTATGGTACACCTGAGGAAGATGGGTCGATATTGGGGCAGCTTGGCGTTACTCTCGATCGCACTCTGTCATTTCATGAACATCTCATAAAAACTGCAGCAAAGGTGGGCGCGAGGAATAACATCATTGCAAGACTGGCCAGCTCCTCATGGGGCGCGAGCGCTTCCACACTACGATCATCATCTCTGGCATTATGCTATTCCACTGCAGAATACTGTGCCCCAGTATGGTTCCGTAGCCCCCATGTCCACTTGGTCGATTCCAAATTATATTCCTCCATGAGGATAATTTCTGGAACCATCCGTTCCACCCCGGTTCCATGGCTGCCAGTTCTTAGCAACATCGCCCCGCCAGATATTTGTCGGGATGCGGCATCATCTAAGTTCATTTCCCACGTCTACGCTCGACCGGACCTGCCAATATACGCGGATATCTTCACCCACCCTGTCCAATGCTTGACGTCTCGTCACCCAATCTGGTCCCCTATGCCTACACTGAACTTCTCTGTTCCAGACTCTTGGAAACAGAGTTGGCAGTCAGCTGAGGTAAAGAACAAAGACCTCATCACAGACCACTGCAAGCGTCAACCCGGCTTTGACCTAGCACGTTATGATTGGGCCCTCCTCAATTGCTATCGAACAGGCTATGGCCGGTGCGCCGCTATGTTCCATCGCTGGAACATAGGGAGAGCCAGAGACGACCCGAACTGCCCCTGTGGCTACAGACAGACCATGACCCACATAGTCAATGACTGCCACCTCTCCAGATTCAAAGGAGGTCTCGAAACTTTACATCAGGCTCAACCTGACGCTGTTGACTGGCTACAGAAGAAGGGCAAACGCTAGAAGAAGAAGAAGGGGCAGCTTGGAATGTTCCTACTCATGCCCACAGAATATGAGGTCAGGTCTACATGAATGCAGAGGTCACATAGGCTCCTAAGCTGAATATGGGCCCCAGACCACATCAAATCGATGGGGTTTACAGTCAACAATATTTATACCCCTTTCCCATATTAGGGAGCTACTCTTCCCTGATCCAGCTTTCTGGTACTTTTCCAGCCATGGCACCATCTCCCTAGACAATAACTTGTATCTATCTGCATATCAGATTTTAGGCTCAGGGGAAAAAAACTAGTATAGTCACAGACCCTTTGGAATATAACTAAAATATGCCTACTAGCTACCTACAAAATAGAGGACCCCCCAACTCTTCATCTGCACTATTCCAGCCTTTAGGTTCATGATTGTTCAATAGGCAGATTATTTGTGAGAATATATCTTGGGGAATCACAGTCCATGTAGTATATGTAGCACCCTCTGAGATGTTTTATCAATATTTAGGTTGAATATTGATTTCTAGGTAAGGAGTAGACTACATGTAAGTTATCTGGTTCAGTTGATTGAACATGCAATATACCTATTTATGCAGCTTAATATTTGTGTGTGAAAAACAAATCTATTCAGTTGATTTTGAAAGATTTGATGTGAAGTCATACTTGGTATCTTTTTCTTTAGTTTTTATTTATAAAATAGAAATACTGACAAGACTGTAGGCTGAGGGGTACATTTCCCAGGGAAGTCAGATTGGCTGACTTAAAAAAAAATTTTTTTTAAACAGCTGCCTTGGGCCCCTTGGAATATACCTAAAATAGACCTACTAGCTTTCTCCAAAATGGAGACCCCAAATCTTATCTGTAATATCTTGCCTTTAGGTTCATGATTAGACATCAACTTGTTTGGCTTTATATCTTGACTCTCTTTTAAATTTCTTTTTTGTATATTTATTTATTTATTCCCTTTTTGTTGACCTTGGTGTTTTATTGTTGTAGTTATTGTTGTTGTTATTGATGTTGTCATTGTTGGATAGGACAGAGAGAAATGGAGAGAGGAAGGGAAGACAGAGACGGGGAGAGAAAGATAGACACCTGCAGACCTGCTTCACTGCTTGTGAAGTGACTTCCCTGCAGATGGGGAGCTGGGGGCTCGAACCGGGTTCCTCATGCTGGTGCTTGCACTTTGTGACACCTGCAGTTACCCCGCTGTGCTACCACCAAACTCCCATCTTAACTCTTTTTTTAGCCACCAGGTTCCAGATGCTACCATGATGCTACCCGGACTTCCCTGAGCAGATGACCCCACCAATGTGTCCTGGAGCTCTGCCTCCCAGAGCCTTGCTCCACTAGGGAAAGAGAGAGAGAGGCTGGGAGTATGGATTGACCTGCTAATGCTCATGTTCAGCAGGGAAACAATAATAGAAACCAGACCTTCCACCTTCTGCATCCCATAATAACCCTGGGTCTATACTCCCAGAGGGATAATGAATAGGAAAACTTTCAAGGGAAGGGATGGAATAGAGTTCTGGTGGTGGGACTTGTGTGGAAATGTACCCCTCTTAACCTATAAAATTCTAAATGTATGGATAATCCTAAAATTTGTGAATAAAGTCAAGATCTCAAAAAATTTAAAAAAATATGAATGAGTGGTTTAAGGGGATATGTAATATATGAGCATATTGAAAAGTTACAAAAGTTATTTGATTTTATTTAAAAAAATTTTAATTATCTTTATCTATTTATTGGATAGAGACAGCCAGAAATTGAGAGGGGAGGGGGTGATAGGGAGAGAGACACCTGCAGCACTGTTTCATCACTTGCAAAGCTTTCCCTGTGCAGGTGGGACTGGGGGCTCAAACCTGGATCCTTGTTCATTGTAACATGTATGCTCAGTGTGGTGCACTACCACCCAGGCCCCAAAAGTGATTTTATATGATACTCAATACCATCTTTATTTTAGAATTTTAAAAAAATATTTATTTATTTATTCCTTTTGGTTGCCCTTGTTGTTTTCTTGTTGTTGTTGTTGTTACTGATGTCGTCATTATTGGATAGGACAGAAAGAAATGGAGAGAGGAGGGGAAGATAGAGGTGGAAAGACAGACACCTGCAGACCTGCTTTACTGCTTGTGAAGTGACTCCCCTGCAGATGGGGAGCCGGGGGCTTGAACCAGGATCCTTAAGCTGTCCTTGCACTTTGCGCCAAATGTGCTTAATCCGATGCGCTACCGCCCAACTCCCTATTTTAGAATTTTTTTAAATTTGCCTGGCTAGTATGTTGAATTTGAGCAACAGTGAAAAAAAATATAAGGAAAATTTTAAGGGATTTGATAAGAAAAGAAATCAGTTTTTATTTAGAAGCGTAAGTTGTCACTTCTTAATGATAATTTGCTTTTTCCACTTAGTCTATCATCTTAGAGGAATTATCGTGCTTTACAGAGATACAAAATAATGATGAGAGAGAGAGAGAGAGAGAGATGCCCTGTTTGAAAGAAACCCTATATTTAAAAAGCAAGTTAGGTTCATAATTCTGTAAATAAGCATAAATAAAACTAAAGATAGTGAGTGATATGCATACTTTATACATGACTCAGTGTTTAATCTCTAAAATTACATTCTTATTTCTCACTAGTACTTTAGGTTAAATTTTTCTTTATTAATAAATATTTTGAAATTTAACACATAGGGATTATTGATTTTGCTTTATATATGATCCTGAAATGGCTTAGGGGTTATCTGGAAAATAAGACATTCACAGCATTGCCAGACATACATTTATTACGATACTTCATCCCAATTCCTCATGCATGCCTTGAAAATTTACACAGGATAACGAATCATGTCTGCTTTGCAGGTACTCTTTGAGCACGTCAAACTCTTCCATTGCTGCTCTCCTCTGTGCCCTTTATCCCCACTTCCCTGCCCACAGCACTGACAACAGGTGAGTAGTGAGTTTGTCCTCAGAGTGATCTGTTTCAAGTTTTTGAAGTTAATAATTTCATTGTGCTTCAGTTCCAGGGACTCATGCTCATTTTAGCTCTATTTTGGTAGTGGATTTAGCTTTCCTCCTGAACAAAATCTATTTTGTTTTTTTCATCAAGTATTAGCCAGCAGCTTTTTCATCTAGAGAGATAGACTGTAGTTTTAAACTACAGTATATTGCATAGCCAATAATGAAAAGAAGATATATCTATTTAAAATAGAAGCCTATCTTGAATTTCAGACTTCAATGATAAGTAGCATATAATAACATTGCTGAATTAGCCGGGTTTAATCCATAGATCTACCTTATGCTAGAGATGAGCAGTGCTTTTGTTGATCATAATAAATAAATAAATAAATAAATAAATCTTTCGAAAACTTAAAAAATAATTTGTTGATAGGAACCGATATCTTTATGTAACAGATAAATATAATTTATTCCCTGGCATCATTGGTTTTGTTTCTCTAAGATTTATAGGAGTGGGTAGATTTGGGTGAGAAGGAGGCTGTCTGATATAACTAAAAAAGATCAGTTTAAAGTCTTGAGTTTTCCTTTTATAGAATCTTACAATGTGAATTTATTTTTCATTTTAACCTGAAGTTTAAATTTTTAATGCTTTAAAACATTGTTTGATTATTAGAAAACCATATAGAAAGGGAAAATAGTGTCATAATCCTATCCATTGACTTTTGGTATATTGGGATGTGTGTGTTTTTCGCATATGAAAGAGCTTTATTGCCTGAAGAGAACTGGCATTTTCCTTTCCTCTCTTTCCTGTCAGACATTAAGAATAAAAAGATAGAAAGTAGAATAACTCCCTTTGGAAATAAAATGAGATGTCTGTGCTCAGCAGAGAAGGATATTATAGAGAGCTGATTTGATATGTGATCAATTTGTTAGGATTTTCATGTTAAAATTATTTTTATTTTTCTCTAAAACATATTAATTGTGAAAACTCAAAAGATCATTCCAAAGATGTGCTTCTAGTTTTTTAAAGGTAAATTCTCTATTGCTTTTTAACTGAATCTCATTTTGCTTTAGCTTATAGGCAGCAGTACTTGGAGAGCTCTTGCTATCTTCAGTTTTCACCTCTTTTTTTTCTGTGAGCAGGTATCATCTCCAGGCTCTCCGACACCTGTACGTGTTGGCAGCAGAACCACGACTTTTAGTGCCTGTGGATGTGGATACAAACATGCCCTGCTATGCCCTCTTAGAAGTTACATACAAGGTAGCTCTCTCCCCTGCCCCCTCTCTTAATCATGATTTCTTTGCAGATCAAAATGTTTTTGAATTGTTGACTGAAGGATGACAGCAATGAGTTGAATTCTTTTTTTTTGAATAAAAATTTTAAAATATTTATTTTCCCTTTTGTTGCCCTTGTTTTAAAAAAATTTTTATTATTTTTTTCTCTTTTTGTTGCCCTAGCTGTTTTTATTGTTGTGGTTATTATTATTGTTGTTATTGACGTTGTTGTTGCCAGATAGTACAGAGAGAAATAGAGAGAGGAGAAGACAGAGAGAGGGAGAGAAAGATAGACCCCTGCAGACTTGCTTCACCACCTGTGAAGCAAGTCCCCTACAGGTGGGGAGCTGGGAGCTCCAACCTGGATCCTTACACCGGTACTTGCACTTTGTACCACGTGCGCTTAACCTTCTGTGCTACCGCCGGACTCCCCACCCTTGTTTTTTTTTTTTTTCTTTTTAATAACTTTTTTCTTTAAACTTTGTATTATATCAACAGTGCATTTTCTTTTTTTTATTTCTTTATTCCCTTTTGTTGCCCTTTTTAAAAATTGTTGTAGTTATTACTATTATTGATGTCATTGTTGTTGGATAGGACAGAGAGAAATGGAGAGAAGAGGGGAAGACAGAGGGGGAAGAAAGACACCCACAGACCTGCTTCACCGCCTGTGAATCGACTCCCCTGCAAGTGGGGAGCCTGGGGCTCGCACTGGGATCCTTATGCTGGTCCTTGGTGCTTTGCGCCACGTGGGTTTAACCTGTTGCGCTACTGCCCGACCCCCTGTGAGTTGAATTCTTATAGAAATCAAAGCTTCTAAAGTTATTGTACATCCTGCCAGGACATGGACGCTTATTGACGGTTTATGGAGGTATTGTTTTGGACATCATCATTACCTCCTTTGAGCTTATAGTTTGAAATGTTCCTGTTAGGTTTTTTTTTAAAGATTTTTTAAATATTTATTTATTCCCTTTTGCTGCCCTTGTTTTTTACTGTAGTTATTATTGTTGTTATTGATGTCGTCATTGTTGGATAGGACAGAGAGAAATGGAGAGAGGAGGGGAAGACAGAGGGGGAGAGAAAGACACCTGCAGACCTGCTTCACCTGCTTGTGAAGCAACTTCTCTGCAGTTGGGGAGCTGGGGGCTCCAACCGGGATCCTTACAGTAGTCCTTGTGCTTTGTGCCATGTGCGCTTAACCATCTGCGCTACCGCCTGACTCCTGTCCCTGTTAGTTTTACATAGCTGATAGTAATGTTCTCAAGAATGAGTTGAGTTTGAATTTTTAGTAGGATGTGGTAAAGATAATGTGTTTAAGGGGGCTGGGTGGTGGCACATTGGGTTAAGTGGACATAGTATGAGGTGTAAGGACCTGAGCAAGGATCCCGGTTTGAACCCCCAGCTCCCCACCTGCAGGGAAGAAGCTTCAGAAGTGTTGAATCAGTCTGCAGGTGTCTCTCTGTCTCTCTCCCTCTCTATTTCTGCCTCCTCCCCAATTTTTCTGTCCTATCCAAAAAAATGGGCTCCAGGAACAGTGGATTTGTAGGTTCTTAGTACTGGCACAGAGCCCCAGGAATTTCCATAGAGGCAAAAAAAAAGATTATGTGTTTAATGATCCTTTATTTAGAAGCATGAATAGATTACACATCATGTGTCCTTCTTTTCTGAAGATTATGAAGTATCGTCTGTGTATCAACATTGTGCTAGGATCTGAGTGTAATAATGAGATGACATTGTCATACTCTTTAAGGATCAGAACCTTGGGGAGCCAGACATGGATATAATTTGAATAGAGTGTGATGGTGGGGAATATATTTGGGATGCAGGAGGAGCAGGGGAGAAGGGCTCCCATTCAAAACCTCTGCAGGCTATCATAGCGTTGGAGCAAAAATTTGCTAACTGAATGGGGCATGTTTATAGCAGAGGAAGGGGACAATATGTGCAGAAAGCCAGAGACATTGGAAGTACAAATCTCTACTGCTGTAGCGTAAAGGGTGGGACTTTAAGTGGTAGAGGGTGATGTAAACTCTGCACAGCTTTGTAGACTTTAGCCATTGAAAGCTTGGAAATTAAAAAAACAATTTTTTTTTTTAAATTTAGAAAATGGAGATGCTGACAAGACCATAGGATAAGAGGGGTATAATTCCACACAGTTCGAACCACCAGAATTCCCTATCCCATCCACCACCATCACCACCCCCCTTCCCTGCCCCGCCTTGAAAGCTTTCCTACTCTTTATCCCTCTGGGAGTATGGGCCCAGGATCATTATGGGGTATAGAAGGTGGAAGGTCTGGCTTCTGTAATTGCTTCCCCTCTGGACACGGGTGTTGACAGGTTGATCCATACTCTCAGAGGCTTGAGAATTTTATAGAAACTTTTATTCCATTTGACAGATGAAGAAACTCTGGAAAAGGGGCAGCATAGATTAGAAATATTTCTTTTGTGTGGCTTTCTCTAACTGCATAGTGAAGTATGACCGCTCTTTTATATTTACAAAGGGCACTCAGTGGTATGAACAAACCAAAGAAGAGCTGATGGCTCCTACTCTTCTTCCAGAACTCCACCTTTTAAAGCAGGTGAGTTGGATGTAATTTAGGGAGATCTTTTTTTTTATTTCTTTATTGGGGAATTAATGTTTTACATTCAACAGTAAATACAATAGTTTGTACATGCATAACATTCCCCAGTTTCCCATATAACAATACAACCCCCACTAGGTCCTCTGTCATCCTTCTTGGACCTGTATTCTCCCCACCCACCCACCCCCACCCCAGAGTCTTTTTTTTTTTTTTTAGTTTATTTCTTTATTGGGGAATTAATGTTTTACATTCAATAGTAAATACAATAGTTTGTACATGTATAACATTCCCCAGTTTCCCAGAGTCTTTTACTTTGTTGTGATACGCCAATTCCATTCCAGGTTCTACTTTTTTTTTTTTTTTTCTTCTGATCTTGTTTTTCAACTTCTGCCTGAGAGTGAGATCATCCCATATTCTTCCTTCTGTTTCTGACTTATTTCACTTAACATGAATTTTTCAAGGTCCATCCAAGATCGGCTGAAAACGGTGAAGTCACCATTTTTTTACAGCTGAGTAGTATTCCATAGTGTATATATACCACAACTTGCTCAGCCACTCATGTCTTGTTGGACGCCTGGGTTCCTTCCAGGTTTTGGCTATTACAAATTGTGCTGCTAAGAACATGTGTGTACACAGATCTTTTTGGATGGATATGTTGGGTTCCTTAGGATATATCTCCAGGAGAGGAATTGCAGGGTCATAGGGTAGGTCCATTTCTAGCCTTCTGAGAGTTCTCCAGACTGTTCTCCACAGAGGTTGGACCAATTGACATTCCCACCAGCAGTGTAGGAGGGTTCCTTTGACCCCACACCCTCTCCAGCATTTGCTGCTGTTACCTTTTCTGATGTATGACATTCTCATCAGAGTGAAGTGGTATCTCATTGTTGTCTTGATTTGCATTTCTCTGACAATCAGAGACTTGGAGCATTTTTTCATGTGTTTCTCGGCGTTTTGGATCTCTTCTGTGGTGAATATTCTGTCCATGTCCTCCCCCCATTTTTGGATGGGGTTATTTGTTGTCTTGTTGTTGAGTTTGTCAAGCTCTTTATATATGTTGGTTATTAAACTCTTGTCTGATGTATGGCATGTAAAGATCTTCTCTCATTCTTTGAGGGGTCTCTTGGTTTGGGTAGTGGTTTCTTTTGCTGTACAGAAGCTTTTTAATTTGATGTAGTCCCATAGGTTTATACTTGCCTTAGTCTTCTTTGTAATTGGATTTGTTTCATTGAAGATGTCTTTAAAATGTATGCGGAAAAGAGTTCTGCCAGTATTTTCCTCTAAGTATCTGATACTTTCTGGTCTAACATCCAAGTCCTTGATCCACTTGGAATTTACTTTTGAATTTGGTGAAATACAGTGATTCAGTTTCATTCTTCTGCATGTTTCAACCCATTGTTTCCAACACCATTTGTTGAAGAGACTCTGCTTTCCCCATTTAAAAGTCTGGGCCCCTTTGTCAAAGATTAGATGTCCATAGGTGTGGGGGCTCACTTTTGGGCTCTCAATTCTATTCCACTGGTCAGTGTGTCTATTCATGTTCCAGTACCAAGCAGTTTTGATGACAATGGCCCTAGAATACAATTTGAGATCTGGGAGTGTGATGCCTCCAGTTCTGTTCTTTTTTCTCAAGATTGTTTTGGCAATTCTAGGTCTTTTCTGGTTCCAGATAAACATTTGTAGCATTTTTTCTATTCTCCTAAAAAATGTGCTTGGGATCTTGATGGGGATAGCATTAAATTTGTAGATGGCTCTGGGTAGTATATTCATTTTGATGATGTTAATTCTTCCAGCCCATGAACATGGACTATTTTTCCACTTCTTTGTGTCTTTGTCAGTTTCCTTGAGTAGTGACTCATAATTTTCAGTATACAAGTCTTTCACTTCTTTGGTTAGGTTTATTCCTAGACATTTTATTGTTTTTGTTGCTATAGTAAAAGGAATTGATTTCTGGATTTCAATTTCTTCTAACTTAGTGTTTGCATAGAGGAATGCCACTGACTTTTGAATGTTAATTTTGTAGCCTAACACCTTACTGTATTGCCTGATGATTTCCAAAAGCTTCTTGCTGGATTCCTTAGGTTTTTCTATGTATACTATCATGTCATCTGCAAATAGGGAGAGTTTGACTCCTTCTTTTCCAATCTGTATCCCTTTAATTCCTTGCTCCTGCCTGATTGCTATGGCAAGAACTTCCAACACTATGTTGAATAGTAATGGTGATAGTGGGAAGCCCTGTCTTGTACCTGATCTGAGTGGGAATGCTTCTAGTTTTTCACCATTGAGTATGATGTTGGCTGTAGGTTTGCTATATATAGACTCCACTATCTTCAGGAATTTTCCATCTATTCCCATTTTTTTATAGTGTTTTGATCATAAAGGGATGTTGTATTTTGTCAAAGGCTGTTTTTCATCAGTTGACATGACCATGTGGTTTTTGGTCTTGTTTTTGTTGATGTGGTGGATCACATTGATTGATTTACGTATATTAAACCAACCTTGCATACCTGGGATAAACCCCACTTGGTCATGATGAACAATCTTTTTAATATACTGCTGTATCCGGTTGGCTAGAATTTTGTTCAGTATTTTCGCATCTATGTTCATCAGAGATATTGGTCTGTAGTTTTCTTTTTTGGTTGTGTCCCTGTCTGCTTTTGGTATCAGAGTGATGTTGGCTTCCTAGAAGCTGGCAGGGAGTATTCCAGTGTCTTCAATCTTCTGGAAGACTTTAAAATGTAGAGGTATTAGTTCTTCTTTGAAGGTTTGTAGAATTCATTTGTACAACTGTCTGGTCCGGGACTTTTATTTTGGGGAAGATTTTTGATAACTGTTTCAGTTTCATTAGCTGTGATGGGCCTGTTCATGTTATCTACTTCCTCTTTACTTAGTTTTGGAAGTTGGTAGGTATCTAGGAAATTGTCCATTTCTTTCAGGTTCTCTAGCTTGGTAGAAGCCTTGCATGATAGGTTGAATTTCTGTGGTGCCTGTTGTGATATCTCCTCTTTCATTCAGTATCCTATTTATTTGGGTCTTTTCCCTTTTTTGTTTTGTGAGTCTGCCTAAAGATTTGTCGATTTTATTCACTCTTTTGAAGAACCAACATTTACTTTCATTGATCTTTTGTATGGTTTTCTTATTTTCATTGTTATTTATTTCTGCCCTAATTTTAGTGATTTCTGTCCTTCTGGTTGCTTTAGGGTTCTTTTGTTCTTCTTCTAGGTTTTTAAGATGTGCATTCAGGCTGCTTATTTGTGCTTTTTCTTGTTTCCTAATGTGTGCTTGTATAGCTGTGAACTTCCCTCTCAGTACTGTCTTAGCTGTGTCCCTAATATTTTGATATCTTGTGTCTTCATTTTCATTGAACTCTCAATACATTTTGATTTCTTCCTTTATTTCCTCTTTGACCCAGAAGTTGTTAAGAAGTGTATTGTTGAGCTTCCACATTTGGGGACTATTACTAGTGTTTTGTTGATTGTTAAGTGTTAGTTTAATTCCACTGTGGTCTGAGAAGATGCTTGGGATGATTTCAATGCTCTTGAATTTGCTGATGCTATCTTTGTGACCTAACATTATGGTCTATCCTTGAGAATGACCCATGTGGATTTGAGTAAGATGTGTATTCCAGTTTCTTGGGATGAATGACTCTGAAAATGTCCAGTAGTTCTAGTTTATCTATCTCTTCATTTAGCTCCCTTATGTCTTTATTGATTTTTTTGCCTGGATGATCTGTCAAGTTGAGAGAGTGGGGTGTTGAAGTCCCCTACTATGACTGTGTTGCTGTTAATATATTGCTGTAGCTCTTTCAGTAGACGTTTGATGTATTTAGATGGCTTCTCATTGGGTGCATAGATGTTAATAATTGTTAAGTCCTCTTGATTGACTGATCCTCTGAGCATTAAGTAGTCTCCATTCCTATCTTTTTTAATCTTATCTGTTTTAAAGTCTATTGTGTCAGATATGAGAATAGCTGTTCCTGCCCTTTTTTGTGGGCCATTGGCTTGTATGATAGTTTTCCATCCTTTCACTTTAAGTCTGTGTTTGTCTTGTTGAGTTAGGTGTGTTTCCTGTAGACAGCATATTGTTGGGTTGTATTTTCTGATCCATCTTCCTACTCTGTGTCTTTTAATAGGTGAACTCAGGCCATTGACATTTATTGATATCAAAGATTGAAGATATTTTAACGCCATTCTTGTAGAGTTTTATGGTGTTCTGGCCTATTTATGGTGGTCTGACTGTTTATAGAAGACTTTTCAGAACTTCTTTCAGGGCAGGCTTGGTGATAGTTGATTCCTTCAACTGTTGCTTGTCTGAGAAGGTTTTGATGCCTCCATCTAGTCTGAATGGCAGTCTAGCAGGATATAGTATTCTTGGTTGAAAGCCTTTCTCATTCAGTACTTGATAGATATCTTGCCATTCTCTTCTGGCCTGTAATATTTGTGTGGAAAAGTCTGCTGCTAATCTTATGGGTTTTCCTCTGTAGATGACTCTTTGTTTTTCTCTTGCAGCCTCCAGGATCCTTTCTTTATCCTTATTCCTTTACATTCTAAGTATGATGTGTCTTGGTGTCTTTAATTGTGGGTTATTTCTGTTTGGGACCCTCTGGGCTTCTTGAATCTTTATGTCTTCGATGTTGTCTAGACTAGAGAAGTTTTCAGCTATTATGGCCTGAAGAATGCTTTCTTCCTCTCCTTCTCTTTCTTACTCTGGTAAGCCAATAATGTGTATATTATTTCCTTTGAAGTCATCCCATAGGTCTCAGTTGTTGTTTTCAGCGTCTCTTAATCTCTCTTTGAGATTTCTTACTTCTTTTTTAGTTGTCTCTAATTTGTCCTCGATCTTGCTGATTCTGTCTTAAGCCTCATTGATTCTATTCTCTCTGCCCTCTACTGTTTTCTGGAGTTCATCTATTTTGTTACCCTGTTCTGATACTGTTTTAGCTTGTTCAGCTAGTTGTGTTCTTAGCTCAGCTATTTCAGCTCTCTAATAACCTTGAGATAATTAGTGTTTTCTTCCATAGTCTCATTTGTTGTTCCTGTATTTCTGATTACAGTTCTTTCAAACTCTTTACTCCTGTATTATTTCCTTAGCTAGTGTTTGGGTGTTGTACTCGTTATTTTGTTCTTCACCCTTTGGGGGACTTTTAGCTGGACTCTTGTCCTGGTTTGTTTCTCCATTATTTCTTCTTGTTGGTTTAACCATTTTATATATTATGTTATGAGTTCCCTCTCTCAGTACTTTTCAGATTACTGATCACTATTGCCTGGATTGACTTGTGTCTAAGTAAGGTAATTAAAGGGTTCACAGTGGTGGAAGTTAACAGTTGTTTCAATAGTATTTTTATCCCTGAGTTGGGGCTCAGTGGTTTAAAAGCCTCTTTTTTTTTTTTTCTTCCTTGTAGGCTATGGGAGCCTGAGTGCTTTTAAACTACAAGTAGGCTTCTTAGCTTAATCACTGACTTCTGATCAAGAGATAAAGCAGGGTGTGGCAGAGATACTCCAGTGGTTATGCAAAGATACTTTCACAGCCCCACCGCCATGCCACTGAGGTATAGGTCTTCTGAGTTTCCTGGCTAGATCTCTGTCCCCTGGTGTCCCTCCTTGTCGCTGCTCCAGACTCTGAGGGCAGTAGCAATGGAGACTCAGAGTTGCACTTGGTGAGTCTCCAGGGAGTCTTCTCCTCCCCTTAGCTGTCCCCTTGTTGGTGGAGCAGACTGGAGGTGGTGTCTCAACTGACAAACTGCTGGACTGTTACCAGCCACTTAATCTCTCCCTAAGCTCCTCTCTGTCACCAGCCACATGTGTTTGCACTCACCGATGACCTGGTGGGTTCCTGTAGTCGTTCCAGTCCTGTCTCATTTGGGTCCCAGGTGGTCTCCTTTGGTATTCCTAGTTGATCTGGGAGAGGAGAGGAGAGGAGAGGAGAGAAAGAGATCTGCTGCTGCTCGAAGCCCCGCCTCCGGAAGTCTAGTAGGGAGATATTTCTTTTCTTTTTTTTTTTTTTTATTGTTGTTGTTGTTGGATAGGACAGAGAGAAATGGAGAGAGGAGGGGAAGACAGAGAGGGGGAGAGAAAGACAGACACCTGCAGACCTGCTTCACCGCCTGTGAAGCGACTCCCCTGCAGGTGGGGAGCCGGGTTCGAACCGGGGTTTGAACCGGGATCCTTATGCCGGTCCTTGTGCTTTGCGTCACCTGCGCTTAACTCGCTGCGCTACAGCCCGACTCCCAGGGAGATATTTCTAAGGCACAAAGCCAGAAAAAGCAGTGCGGTAAAGGTAATTAGGTAAAATCTTGTCTTCTTTTTAGTGTTCTGTAGGAAAAGTAGCTTCAGAAGGACTAGTCCTGAGGAATAGAAGATTTTGGATATTACTAATAAGGTAGATAGCCTCATAACATGCTTCATACACATTTTTTAAAAGACACTTATTTACACAGAGAGAGGGAAAGGAGAAGAAGAGAATCACTCTGGCACATGTAATGTGGGGATTGAACCCTGGACCTCAAACTTGAAGAGTCCAGTGCTTTATCCACTGCCACCTACCAACCACTCACATACATTTTTCTGGAAATGGAGTATATTCATGTCTTGTTGTCTCTTTCCAGCCTAGTTATTTGTATTCCCTCTGAGAAGTACGGACTTTTTTTTTTTTTTTTTTTGGTCAAGCTGTTTTCAAGTTTCTGATTAATTTGGTGTATTGCACCAAAGTAAAAGACTCGGGTCAGGGGAGGGTCCAGATCCTGATGGCAGAGGAGGACCTAGTGGGGGTTGAATTGTTATGTGGAAAACTGGGAAATGTTCTGCATGTATTTTACTGTATTCATTGTATTTTACTGTCAGCTGTAAACAGTTACTTCCCCAATAAAGAAGTAAAAAAATTTCTGATTAATAGACGTTACAAGATTGTAAATGAGATTGTATACAAGGTATAGTTCCACAGCACACCAACACCAAAGTTCTGTCCCCCTATCCACCCAGTGATAACCACTGTAGTCTTTCTTTCCTCCTTTCTCTCTCTCTCTATTTTTCTCTCTCCCTCTTTATTCCTCTCTTTTTCTTTCCCTCTTTAAACCACTATTTTCTTAGCTTTGAGTTGACTGTTTTACATTTATCTTGGCAGATTAAAGTTAAAGGTCCACGATACTGGGAACTTCTTATTGATCTAAGCAAGGGGACACAACACCTGAAGTAAGTATATTGAATTTTTCAGATGTATCTGTGAGGTGAATAGAAGTATAAGAGAAGGAATAAAGTATAGATTCTTATCTAGCACAATCCCTATCATCCTTTGATCTCACTTAGGGTATTATGTATGCATGTGGTTTATGTCTGTGAAGAAAAGTTTGTGTTCAAAAATGAACATGAGGGAGTTGGGCGGTAGTGCAGCAGGTTAATAAGCACAGGTGGTGCAAAGTGCAAGGACCGGTGGAAGGAACTCGGTTTGAGCCCCCGGCTCCCCACCTGCAGGGGAGTCACTTCACAGGTGTTGAAGCAGGTCTGCAGGTGTCTGTCTTTCTCTCCCTCATCTGTCTTCACCTCCTGTCTCCATTTCTCTCTGCCCTACCCAACAGCGACGACATCAACAGCAATAATAACTACAACAATAAAATAAGGGCAACAAAAAGGAAATAAATAAATATTTTTTTTAAAAATGAACATTTTACTCATCAAGATGACTCCTTAGTAAAGTATTTGTCTTCCATTTGTGAGTCCCTAGGCTTGCCCTCCACCTGGTATCACATTAGAAAACAACTAGGAGGATGGGGGTAGATAGCATAATGGTTACACAAAGAGACTCATGCCTGAGGCTCCGAAGTCCCAGGTTCAGTTCCCCACACCACCATAAGCCAGAGCTGAGCAGTGCTCTGGTAAAAAAAAAACACACACACACAAAACAAAACAAAACAAACAAACAAACGAAAACTAGAGGCTTACAAAAACTAGAGGCTTACAACATGCCGAGGCTGAATCAGGAGGAACTGGAAAACATGAATAGGCCTATCACAATTAAAGAAGTTGAGAATCATCAAAAAAACCTCTCCAACAACAAAATGTCCCAGCTTAGATGGTTTACAAATGCATTTTACTCAGTTAATGCTAAGTTTATTCACTAAAGTGGCATAAGTTGGGGCAGTGATGTAATGAGAAATGGTAAAGATTTCATTTCCTGTGAGCAGTAATGCCTTATGTTAATTTCGTTCTTGTCTTCTTTCAGGTCAATCCTTTCCAAGGATGGGGTGTTATATGTTAAACTCAGAGCAGGCCAGCTCTCCTATAAGGAAGACCCAATGGGATGGCAAAGTTTGTTGGCCCAGACTGTTGCCAACAGGAACTCTGAAGCTCGGGCTTTCAAGGTAGTATTGGCTGCTAAAAACTGGTAGATTCATTTTGAGACCCACTAACCCAGCAAAGCATATACTTCTGTGATAATATTTAGGATGTTGGTCCCCACTCATTGCTGCACACTGCAGAGACTGCTGGCCTTGTTCTTTTGTCCCTTTCATCTGGCAGCCATAGATGGGCCACCTGCCAGGACTAAAGATGATTTATATATGATTGCAGGAACAGTCAGTATTGCTTAATAGCATCTGAAATATTTGGATTAATAATTTTACTTGCTAGTGCTGAAATTTGTCAAAATTTACTTAATTTATGGCAAAAAATAAAAAAATATTTTCACAGGCAAGCTCTTACCAGTACCATTTTAAATTACCATTTGTTGCTTTTATCTTGGTAAGGACAAGACGATGACAGATTTAGTCTTATTTTATTAGCTTGCTTTTTTTATTGTAATAGTACTTGATTCCTAGTACAGTTGTTTTTAGAATGAATAGTTAAGAAGGGTGTGTAAAACATTCTCATTCCCATTGACTATATATTCACATTTTACAGCTCAAATTTCCAACAATGTTAAAAAAAAAGACAAAAACCTACCATTAAAATATCTACATTTAGCTTCAGTTTTCAGGAATCTCTTGAGAAACTGTTCCTGCTGAAGATTCACTGTCAAGCAACCTAATGAATCCTTAGATAAAAAATGGGTTGGGAGTCGGGCGGTAGAGCAGCGGGTTAAACACAGGTGGCGCAAAGCGCAAGGACCAGTGGAAGGATCCAGGTTATAGCCCCCAGTTCCCCACCTGCAGGGGAGTCGATTCACAGGCGGTGAAGCAGGTTTGCAGGTGTCTATCTTTCTGTCCCCCTCTCTGTCTTCCCCTCCTCTCTCCATTTCTCTCTGTCCAATCCAGTAATGGCATCAACATCAACAATAACAATAAATAAAACAACAAGGACAAACAACAAAAGGGAATGAATAAATAAATATAAAAAATAATAAAAAAAAATTAAAAATAAAATATCATTAAAAGAAATGGGTCATGGGCCAGGGGGAGAGCATAATGGTAATGTTAAAGCTCTGAGGTTCCAGGATTAGTCGCCAGCCCCACTATAAGCCAGAGTCTGATCTTCGTATTTCTCTTATTGGATATATAAAATATATTTTAAAATGGGTCAGATGACACTGAGCAGATAGCATAATGGTTGTACAAAAGGCTTATGCCTGAGGCTCCAAG
Organism: Erinaceus europaeus; assembly: GCF_950295315.1. Taxonomy (NCBI): domain Eukaryota; kingdom Metazoa; phylum Chordata; class Mammalia; order Eulipotyphla; family Erinaceidae; genus Erinaceus; species Erinaceus europaeus. The sequence goes on from NC_080164.1 coordinate 65,559,164, forward strand.
ATCCCAGGTTCTGTCCCCAGCACTGGCATAAACAAGAGCTGAGCCGTGCTGTGGTTGAGGGTGGGGGGGGGGGGGAGCTTGACGGATGAACTGAGCACAGCCAAAGGACCAAGTTAGCACTGTTTTTCCAACTTAGGAGACATTTTGGATATGGAAGTCTTATGATTCAGTCATAAGTAACTGACCTAAGATTAAGTGAATTAAATTAAAGTGAAGTAGGTCCTAGAGTTTAAATACATATAATCGATACTAGTGAATTTTGTTTGGTAGTATTTGTTCAGTTTATAAAATAATTTTCAAAGATTTTTTTTTTTGGACAAAATTTTAATTAAATTAATACCGTTGCTTCATTTACAGATGAGTGTTCATTTCACAGACCATCATCCAATTTTTAAGGAAAATAGAGAAGCTTAGACATGAGTTTGAATGGGACAAGTCAAATTTAAGAGGCATCTCAATTTCCTCCCTGTTGGGAATTGAGAAGTAAAATAAAAACCTCAGTGGACAGTGGTAACCCCATCATAATCCGTTTTCAAACTTGTACTTTGCATAATGCTTTTTACTTCATTTTTAAAAATTGTACTTACCTTTTTAAATGCACAGAGATGCATTTAGTACACTCTTACTATTATGCAGCCGTCAACATCATTCATTTACAGAACACTTTTCATCTTGGAAAATGAAAATTCAGGGCCGGGTGTTGGCCCACCTGGTTGAGCACACACATTATCATGCACAAGGGCCTGGTCCCTATTTGGAAGTAGAAAGCTGTAGGAGTGGGGGTGCCAGGTGGTGGCTTACCTGGTTGAGCGCACATGTTATAATGCACCAAGACCCAGGTTCGAGCAAGTGGTGAAGCAGTGCTGCAGGTGTCTCTCTGTCACTCTCCCTCACTATTTCCCCTTTCCCTCTTGATTTCTGGCTGTCTCTGTCCAATAAATAAATAAAGATAATTTATAAAATTAAATAAAAAAAGAAAAAGCTGTAGGAGTGGTGAAATAGAACTTCAGGTGTCTTCTTTTTGCTCCTTTGTTATCCCCCCATCTCAGTTTCTCTATCTCTACTCAAAGAAAAACTAAAAGAAAAAAAACAAACAGAAACTCCATGTTCATTTGCCCAAACTCCCGTTGTTGTTGCTCTCCAGCCCCTCCCTCTCACTCTTCTTCATCCTGAATTCTCAAGTTCTGACTGTTCTGTGTACTTTAGATAAATGGGATCATATGTTGATAGTACTAGTCTTTCTGTGACTAGTTTTTTTGAATGATGTGTTTTCTTTCTTTTTCAGAAATTATTCAGGTTTCTAGTTTGCTTTCCAGTTAGCCAAAGAAGGAAGGGGAAGGTATATTTTGGGTGATTTGTGTATAAGATCTGGTTATGAATAGCCTTCTTTTTTCTATGAATAAACTTTTTGACAAGTTAGTAGCATGTTTTGTGCAGACAACTTCTTACTACAACAGGCTGTTGAAGCTCTAGCATGCTTCAAAGACAGGTTAAATTTCTGTGAGAATATTGTGTGAAAAAAGTGATTTCTTAAACATTGGCAGCATTGCAATTTGAGCTGTAAGAAAAATAATCTTTGGCATCTCTCTTATATTTGCTGTTGTTCTGTCTTGTAGCCGGAAACAATTTCAGCATTTACTTCTGACCCAGCACTTCTGTCATTTGCTGAGTATTTCTGCAAACCAACTGTGAACATGGGTCAGGTATGTATGTATCATGTGATCTGTTTAACTCCAAGATTAGGACTTGATATTATTTCTGTCAGTGGGCATCAACAACACCAAAAAAACTCTGTAATATCCATATCTATTTTTGAAATTGATGACATAGCTCAATCACATTAAATACGTTTTACTCGGTACATACAGATTTTCCATAGTCTAAAAATTAAACTCTATAACTTCTTACCTGGTTCAAAGAAACAAAAATTCAGTTTTGATTGGTGATGTTTTTTTTAAAATTTCTTTAAATTTCTTAGGGGGATTAATGTTTTACATTCGACAGTAAATACAATAGTTTGTACAATAGTCTGTACATGCATAACATTTCTCAGTTTTCCACATAACAATACAACCCCCTTTAGGTCCTCTGTCATCCTCTTTGGATCTGTACTCTCCCCCCACACACACCCCAGAGTCTTTTACTTTGGTGCAATACACCAACTCCAGTTTAGGTTCTACTTGTGTTTTCTCTTCTGATCTTGTTTTTCAACTTCTGCCTGAGAGTGAGATCATCCCATATTCATCCTTCTGTTTCTGACTTATTTCACTTAACATGATTTCTTCAAGCTCCATCTATATGGGCTGAAACCGGTGAAGTCACCATTTTTTTTTTTAATTATTTTTTTTTAGATTTTTTTTCTTTATTGGGGAATTAATGTTTTACATTCAACAGTAAATACAATAGTTTGTACATGCATAACCTTCCTCAGTTTCCCATATAACAATACAACCCCCACTAGGTCCTCTATCATCCTTCATGGACCTGTATTCTCCTCACCCACCCACCCCAGAGTCTTTTACTTTGGTGCGATATGCCAATTCCATTTCAGGTTCTACTTGTGTTTTTTTTTTTTTTTCTGATCTTTATTTTCAACTTCTGCCTGAGAGTGAGATCATCCCATATTCATCCTTCTGTTTCTGACTTATTTCACTTAACATGAATTTTTCAAGGTCCATCCAAGATTGGCTGAAAACAGTGAAGTCACCATTTTTTACAGCTGAGTAGTATTCCATTGTGTATATACCACAACTTGCTTAGCCACTCATCTGTTGTTGGACACCTGGGTTGCTTCCAGGTTTTGGCTATTACAAATTGTGCTGCCAAGAACATGTGTGTACACAGATCTTTTTGGATGGATATGTTGGGTTCCTTAGGATATATCTCCAGGAGAGGAATTGCAGGGTCATAGGGTAGGTCCATTTCTAGCCTTCTGAGAGTTCTCCAGACTGTTCTCCACAGAGGTTGGACCAATTGACATTCCCACCAGCAGTGTAGGAGGGTTCCTTTGACCCCACACCCTCTCCAGCATTTGCTGCTGTTACCTTTTCTGATGTATGACATTCTCATCAGAGTGAAGTGGTATCTCATTGTTGTCTTGATTTGCATTTCTCTGACAATCAGAGACTTGGAGCATTTTTTCATGTGTTTCTCGGCGTTTTGGATCTCTTCTGTGGTGAATATTCTGTCCATGTCCTCCCCCCATTTTTGGATGGGGTTATTTGTTGTCTTGTTGTTGAGTTTGTCAAGCTCTTTATATATGTTGGTTATTAAACTCTTGTCTGATGTATGGCATGTAAAGATCTTCTCTCATTCTTTGAGGGGTCTCTTGGTTTGGGTAGTGGTTTCTTTTGCTGTACAGAAGCTTTTTAATTTGATGTAGTCCCATAGGTTTATACTTGCCTTAGTCTTCTTTGTAATTGGATTTGTTTCATTGAAGATGTCTTTAAAATGTATGCGGAAAAGAGTTCTGCCAGTATTTTCCTCTAAGTATCTGATACTTTCTGGTCTAACATCCAAGTCCTTGATCCACTTGGAATTTACTTTTGAATTTGGTGAAATACAGTGATTCAGTTTCATTCTTCTGCATGTTTCAACCCATTGTTTCCAACACCATTTGTTGAAGAGACTCTGCTTTCCCCATTTAAAAGTCTGGGCCCCTTTGTCAAAGATTAGATGTCCATAGGTGTGGGGGCTCACTTTTGGGCTCTCAATTCTATTCCACTGGTCAGTGTGTCTATTCATGTTCCAGTACCAAGCAGTTTTGATGACAATGGCCCTATAATACAGTTTGAAATCTAGGAGTGTGATGCCTCCAGTTCTGTTCTTTTTTCTCAAGATTGTTTTTGGCAATTCTAGGTCTTTTCTGGTTCCAGATAAACATTTGTAGCATTTTTTTCTATTCTCCTGAAAAATGTGGTTGGGATCTTGATGGGGATAGCATTAAATTTGTAGATGGCTCTGGGTAGTATATTCATTTTGATGATGTTAATTCTTCCAGCCCATGAACATGGAATATCTTTCCACTTATTTGTGTCTTTTTCAATTTCTTTGAGCAGTATTAATATTAAGTATTAGTAGCTGAGTAGTATTCCATTGTGTATATATACCACAACTTGCTAAGACAGTCATCTGTTGTTGGGCACTTGGGTTGCTCCCAGGTTTTGGCTATTACAAATTGTGATGCCAAGAACATAGGTATACACAGATCTTTTTGGATGGGTATGTTAGATTCCTTAGGATATATCCAGGAGAGGAGAGGAATTGCAGGATCATAGGATAGATCCATTTCTAGCCTTCTGAGAGTTCTCCAGACTGTTCTCCACAGAGGCTGGACCAATTTACATTCCCACCAGCAGTGCAGGAGGGTTCCTTTGACCCCACAACCTCTTCAGCATTTGTTGCTGCCACCTTTTCTGATGTATGACATTTTCACGGGAGTGAAGTGGTTGTTGTCTTTATTTGCATTTCTCTGTCAATCAAAGACTTGGTGCATTTTTTCATGTGTTTCTCAGCCTTTTGGATCTCTTCTGTTGTGAGTATTCTGTCCAAGTTCTCTCCCCATTTTTGGATGGGGTTATTTGTTTTCCTGTTAAATTTGGTAAGCTCTTTATATATTTTGGTTATTAGCCTCTTGTCTGATGTATGGCATGTAAAGATTATCTCCCATTCTGTGAGGGGTCTCTCTGTTTGGGTATTGGTTTCTTTTGCTGTGCAGAAGCTTTTTAATTTGATGTAGTCCCATAAGTTTATGCTTGCCTTAGTCTTCTTTGTAATTGGATTCATTTCATTGAAGATGTCTTTATAATGTATGCAGAAAAGAGTTCTGCCAGTATTTTCCTCAAAGTATCTGATAGTTTCTGGTCTAATATCCAAGTCCTTGATCCACTTGGAATTTACTTTTGTATTTGGTGAAATATAGTGGTTCACTTTCATTTTTCTGCATGTTTCAACCCATTTTATCCAACACCATTTGGTGAAGAGACTCTGCTTTCCCCATTTAATAGTCTGAGCCCCTTTGTCAAAGATTAGATGTCCATAGGTGTGGGGGCTCACTTCTGGGCTCTCAATTCTATTCCACTGGTCAGTGTGTCTATTCATGTTCCAGTACCAAGCAGTTTTGATGACAATGGCCCTAGAATACAATTTGAGATCTGGGAGTGTGATGCCTCCAGTTCTGGTTTTTTTTCTCAAGATTGTTTTGGCAATTCTAGGTCTTTTCTGGTTCCAGATAAACATTTTGTAGCATTTGTTCTATTCTCCTAAAAAATGTGGTTGGGATCTTGATGAGTATAGCATTAAGTTTGTAGATGGCTCTGGGTAGTATATTCATTTTGATGATGTTAATTCTTCCAGCCCATGAACATGGACTATCTTTCCACTTCTTTGTGTCTTTGTCAGTTTCCTTGAGTAGTGACTCATAATTTTCAGTATATAAGTCTTTCACTTCTTTGGTTAGGTTTATTCCTAGATATTTTATTGTTTTTGTTGCTATAGTAAAAGGAATTGATTTCTGGATTTCAATTTCTTCTAGTTTAGTGTTTGCATAGATGAATGCCACTGACTTTTGAATGTTAATTTTGTAGCCTGACACCTTACTGTATTGCCTGATGATATCCAAAAGCTTCTTGCTGGATTCTTTAGGTTTTTCTATGTATACTATCATGTCATCTGCAAATAGGGAGAGTTTGACTTCTCTTCCAATCTGTATGCTTTCAATTCCTTGCTCCTGCCAGATTGCTAATCTGTGGAAAAATCTGCTGCTAGTCTTATGGGTTTTCCTCTATAGGTGACTCTTTGTTTTTCTCTTGCAGCCTTCAGGATCCTTTCTTTATCCTTATTCCTATCCATTCTAAATATGATGTGTCTTTAAGTCTGAGTTAATTCTGTTTGGGACCCTCTGGGCTTCTTGAATCTTTATGTCTTCGATGTTGTCTAGACTAGAGAAGTTTTCAGCTATTATGGCCTGAAGAATGCTTTCTTCCTCTCCCTCTCTTTCTTCCTCTGGTAAGCTGATAATGCATATATTGTTTCTTTTGAAGTCATCCCATAGGTCTTTGTTGTTGTTTTCAGTATCTCTTAATCTCTTTTTGAGGTCTCTTACTTCTTTTTTAGTTGTCTCTAATTTGTCCTCGATCTTGCTGATTCTGTCTTCAGCTTCATTGATTCTATTCTCTCTGCCCTCTACTGTTTTCTGGAGTTCATCTATTTTGTTACCCTGTTCTGATACTGTTTTAGCTTGTTCAGCTAGTTGTGTTCTTAGCTCAGCAATTTCAGCTTTCAGCTCTCTAATAACCTTGAGATAATTAGTGTTTTCTTCCAGAGTCTCATTTGTTGTTTCTGTATTTCTTTTTTTTTTAACATTTACTTCTTTTTCTTTTTTTTATTTTTTATATTTTTTAAATTTATTTTTTAATTTTTTTATTTAAGAAAGGATTAATTAACAAAACCATAGGGTAGGAGGGGTACAACTCCACACAATTCCCACCACCCAATCTCCATATCCCACCCCCTCCCCTGATAGCTTTCCCATTCTCTATCCCTCTGGGAGCATGGACCCAGGGTCATTGTGGGTTGCAGAAGGTAGAAGGTCTGGCTTCTGTAATTGCTTCCCCGCTGAACATGGGCGTTGACTGGTCGGTCCGTACTCCCAGTCTGCCTCTCTCTTTCCCTAGTAGGGTGTGTCTCTGGGGAAGCCGAGCTCCAGGACACATTGGTGGGGTCTTCAATCCAGGGAAGCCTGGCCAGCATCCTGGTGGCATCTGGAACCTGGTGATTGAAAAGAGAGTTAACATACGAAGCCAAACAAATTGTTGAGCAGTCATGGACCCAAAGCTTGGAATAGTGGAGAGGAAGTGTTAGGGAGGTACTCACTGCAAACTCTAGTGTACATCTGCTTTCAGGTATATATTTTGCAGTAGTTTATGGATATTTGTGAACATAAGCTCTCTCTCACAGAAACTGGTGTATATCTAGGCTATGGGACTTTGTTAGAAAGTGAACTACCTGAGATGAAATTAGAGTGTACTATAAAAGGAAAGGTCTCACCTGAGTAATGAAGCTGAAGGGTTGTCATTCCACACGTGAAGTCTCTGGACACAGTCTGAGGTGAAGCATGTTGAGGTGGCAATCGTTGCGTTGGTTAGGTTGTGATCGGCAGATGCAATATTATTTGGTATGTTCCTGTATTTCTGATTACAATTCTTTCAAACTCTTTACCCACTCCTGTGATTATTTTCTTAGCTAGTGTTTGGATGTTGACTCCCTCACATTTTTACTTTGAGGGTTAAGTAAAATAACCATTCCTCCTTTTTCATTGACTATTGTTTGTTAGACACACTACTTAGTATTTTATTTAGTTTTCTCAGTTATGTGTGTGGGCATGTATGTGCTGCCAGGGAGTGGACCCAAGAACATCCATAAGATGCAGCTCAGCGACTTCTCTGGCACAGTCTTCTTCCCTTTCCTTTCCTTTCCTTTCCTTTCCTTTCCTTTCCTTTCCTTTCCTTTTCTCTTTTGTTTTCTTTTATTTCCTTTCCTTTGCTTTTCTTCTCTTCTCTTTTCTCCTCCCTTTCTTTCCTACTTTCTCTCTTTCAATAGAGGGAGAGGAGATATACTGTTTGCACTGTCTACCATCAAAGAAGTTCAGCTCCCCCTATAATGCCCCCCCCCCCCAGCCTCATGCTGTCATTAATGCTCTCATATCATGTGAGAACTCAAACCCATGACCTCATATAATCAGCCATATGCTCTACTGGGTGAACTATCACCTGGCCCCAAATTCTCCACTTATTCCTACTATAAGTATACATGTCTTAACCAGTCTGTGTTTACAGATGAGGAAATTGCCACTCAGTGATATTGGGTCCAAGGAGTCGTGTTTGCACATTTTATGCCACAGGTCTCTGATAAAAACAGGTGCCTGACTTTGAGCTGAGCTGATCTGGGCTGTGCTGCCTCCTTCAATTGTTCTCCTCACTGTTTCTATTGCATCTTTCTCTACCCTGTTCTTAACAGTCTAAGCCAAGGTTTTTCTTTGGAATGTCATATCTGTTTGTTTCCTCAAGCTTGATCTTTTGCTCTTTTCTATAGCACTTAAATCTTGAACTTTCCCTTAGAAATTAAATTTGGTTGTCTTTTATTATTACTATTTAAAGCTGCATGTTTTATGACTTACAAAGACTTATCTACTTATGAGAAAGAGAAGAAGAGAGAACCAGAGTATCACTGTGGCACATGCAATACTGGGAATCCAACTTGGGACCTCATGCTAGTGAGCCCAACTTTTTCTCCATCGTACCACCTCCTAGGCTGTGCATGTGCTGTGACTTTTAAATGGTTAGCTATTTTATCCTTTTCTTTCTTTCATTGTGGATCTTTAAAATGGGCCATGTATAAATTGTTTCTTGAGATTATTTTAGAATAAATGTTCATGTGCTTCAAAAAAACTTTTAATTTTTACAGAAACAGGAGATTCTGGATCTCTTTTCTTCAGTACTTTATGAATGTGTGACTCAGGAGACCCCAGAGATGTTGCCTGCTTACATAGCAATGGACCAGGTATGGTTCAAAAATGTATTCCAATTCTGATGAGATTTAGCCTGTATTTCAAATAACATATTGAAGAGTGGTATAAGGTTCCTACCCGTCTGTCTTTTTAGTTTTTCATTTACTTTTAAGAACCAGCCCTCCCCCTCCATACACCCTTACCAAAGTTGAAGTTTTATATCTATCTATCTGTCTATCTATCTATCTATCTATCTATCTAAAAAATTAAAAGGCTTGGGATTTATTTATTAATTTTTTTAATTTATTGGAGAATTACTGGCATACAGTTGACAGCAAAGCACAATAGTTTGTACATGCATAACATTTTGGTTTGGGATTTATAATAAGCATGTCCATTGTTGGGCTGGCTTATTCTGAGGTTCCTATTCTTTCCCTTTTCTCCTCTTCCTCTGTTAGTCAAAGAAGAGGATGTCCCCTTTCTTTCTTCCCTTGCATGATCTCATGCCTCCTTCTGACAAACTCTCTTCATCAAAGATATTATCCACATGAGTAGTATATGAATAGCACCTCCCCCACCCCCAGGCTGTTAGCAGTGTGTAATACTTGTGATCCAGTGGATAGAATCAGCTTGCAGTGATTTAGGAAGTTGGAGTTTGTTTTAATTTTATTGACACTAGGGTTATTTCTGGGGTCATATGCCTGTACAATGAATCCACTGTTCCTGGTGGCCTTTTTAAAAAAAAAAAAAAAAGTATCACTCATGAAGCATCTCCCCTGCGGATGGGGAACCAGGGGCTTAAATCCAGGTCCTTATGCTTGGTAACGTGTGTTTAACCAGGTGTGCCACTGCCCAGCACCCCCCTTGCACCTTTTTTTTTTTTTAATACAGAAATTTAGAGACATCTGCAGCACTGCTTCACTGCTTGTGAAGCTTCCCCCTTGCAGGTGGGGGCCCGGGACTTGAATTTGGATCCTTGTGCGTGATAATTTGTGTACTGTGTTTGCCAGTGCCCAGCCCCTTAGATTTTTATATTATTGGTGGTTTAACAGAGACTAAAAAGGCCAATAATACTTACATGCTTTCCTAAAGGATCAGAACAACTTACTTTAGGTTATTAGTAATATATTTTTTAATAATACATTTTCAAACCCAAATTTATGATAAAGCTAAGCTAATGGTTTTCTCATTTGGCTAATATTAACCTGTAAAAATACAGTTCCAGATCCCAAATTCCAGGGGCCTTTCACAGACACAATTTTGCTGTTCAAGGCTGACTTTTTCAGGTAGAGACAAACACCCCACACTTCCTCCCTACCCACGACACCTAAGCTTACCCAGGTGCTGTAGTATACCTGTATGGTGTGCCAGAGACTCAACCCTGGCTTGAGTGTATGGTGAAGAAGGTGCCCTACCATGTAGCTAAGACTTCTGTAGTTTGTTTGCTTGTTTATTTATTTATTGCATAGAGATAGCCAGAAATTGAGAGGAGGGGGAGGGGGAAAGGGGGAGGAGGAGATATAGACGCCTGCAGCCCTGTTTCAACACTTGGAAAGCTTCCCCCCGCAGGTGGGGACCGGGTCCTTGCACATTGTAACGTGTGCTCAACCAGGTACGCCACCACCTGGCCCTAGACTTCTATAGTTTTAAACAGCTCTTTTGCTGTTGGCCCAAGAGATGGCACAGTGGGTAGAGTGCTGAACTTGAGTTGAGTTCCAGAGTTCAACCCCTGCCATTGCATATGCCAGAGTGGTATTCTATTTCTCTGTTACTCTGCCTTCCACTTTCTTATTAGTAAATAAATAAATTTTATTTACTAGGAGTGAGATAATCTGCTAATTGTCCTTTTCTTTTTCACTTATCTCACTGAGCTTAATTCTCTCAACTTTCATCTAAGATGTGGCAAAGGAGATGACTTCATTTTAATAGCTGAAAAAATATATATCACCTTTTTTTTTTTCCTAGAGAGGAAAAAGAGACCATAGTACTGAAACTTCCTTCAGTGTGGTCGTACACATGGTTTGAGCACTACTCAAATGCGCTGTTTTCCCACCCCTTCACAATTTTCTTAGCCACTCATCTGTCATTGGACATCTGGGTTGTTTCCAAATTTGGAACAGAAAGGGAAAACACAAAGTCATATTTGGACTGGGTGTAGTGTCTTGCATCAAGCAAAGGACTCTTGTGAAAGGAGGGAAGGGAGCAGATAGAGAGGCACGTAGGGTGCTGGCACATGACAGTGGACAAGGACCTAAGTTGGGGTTGAGAGTGTTCTGCAGACACCTGTCATGGGGACATAAGAAATCATACCCATATGTCAGCAATAGAGCAGTAGTACTATAAACCATTACCTTCCACACTCCCCATAAAGTGATTTGGAAAAAATATGTATCTTAAAACAACAACAAAACAGCTCTTGGGTTAATATAGTAAGTTTATAGATAGTTTTTTGGGACTCAATGTTAAGTCAGAGGATGTAACCTCTAATAGCAAAGTAATCTATACTGAAAAGCTGAATGGAAAAATGCATCTAGGAGGGGCTAGACACCCCCCCATCTGAAAATCACACTGTGTCATGTCACTTTCTTAGTTAAAAGGGTAATTCCAATATAACCAACTAAGTCTAGAATGCTGTTAAAGTCTGGTATCTACCTTTTTTTTTTTAAAAAAAAAATATTTATTTAATTGAAAAGTGTACCCATGCAAGGATCCCAGTTTGAGTCCCCGGCTCCCCACCTGCAGGGGGTTAGCTTCACAAGTGGTGAAGCAAATCTGCAGATGTCTGTCTTTCTCTCTTCCTGTCTTCTCCTCCCCTCTCAATTTCTCTCTGTCCTATCAAAAATAAATAAATAAATAATAAAAATGGCCATAGGAGCAGTGGATTCATAGTGCAGGCACTGAGCCCCAGCGATAACCCTGGAAGCAAAGAGAAAAGAAATGAAAAAAAGAAATGAATCTATGATATCCATACCTGATGCTGCTTCTATATAGTTGTCAAGCACTGGTTTGAGTTTTTCTCTTTTTACACTCTGAGCTTTCATCTTTGGAGTTAGGGGCAATATCTTGAGAACATCTCTGGTTGTAGTAATGACCTTTTAGATAGGTCGAAAGAACGGTGTTATCACTAGAACTGTTTTTGCCTTTGATTCCTGACTTGATCCTGGCTGTGTCATTGTACCCCTGTGTTTCCAGAGGTGGCTGGCTTTCCACCTGTTAGGTCTTCATTTTTTAGAACTAGTGAGTCAGGAATGTGCTCTTATGTTTCTTTCACTTGAAAGCAGTTTGTATGGGACATAGTGAAGAAGCTCTGACCTCTAGAAGCTCTGCCCTCTGGTGGTGGTGGTGGTGGTGGTGGTGGTGGTGGTGGTGGTGGTGGTGGTGGTGGTGGTGGTGGTGGTGTGTGTGTGTGATGTTTTAAAACAATACTCTTGTGCACAAGTCTAAGGAAGAGGCAGTTAGAGGAATTTCACTCTTTAAATTGATTGCCATTTCTCTCTGCTCTCTAAGGCTATCAGAAGACTGGGAAGAAGAGAAATGTCGGAGACATCTGAACTTTGGCAGATAAAGTTGGTGTTAGAGTTTTTCAGCTCCCGAAGTCATCAGGAGCGGCTGCAGAACCACCCAAAACGAGGGCTCTTCATGAACTCTGAATTCCTCCCTGTTGTCAAATGCACTATTGATAATACTCTGGACCAGTGGCTTCAAGGTAAAAAGAGCATTGTGACCTTTGTGCTTTTAAGATACACTGGGATTCAGATTTTTATGTCTTAATGTTCTTCTTCTTTATATATATATATATTTATTTATAAAATAGGAATTATTGATTAATGTTCTTCTTCTTTATATATATATATTTTATTTATAAAATAGGAATTATTGACAAGACCATAGGATAAGAGGGATACAATTGCACACAGTTCCCACCACCAGAACTCCATATCCAATCTCCTCCTTGATAGAGTCCCTATTCTTTTTAAAAATATTTCTTTATTTATTCCCTTTTGTTGCCCTTGTTGTTTTATTGTTGTAGTTATTGTTGTTGTTACTGATGCCATCGTTGTTGGATAGGACAGAGAGAAATGGAGAGAGGAAGGAAAGATAGAGGTGAAGCGACTTCTCTGGAGGTGGGGAGCCAGGGGCTCGAACTGGGATCCTTACGCTAGGACTGGATTACTTGCTATTTGTAACTGCTTTCTTTTTTCTTTTTAATATTTTAATATTTTTATTTGTTTATTTGATAGAGACAGAAATCAAGAAGAAAGGGGAGGATAGAGAGGGAAGGAGAAAGACCTACAGCATTGCTTCACTGCTTTCAAAGCTATCCCCCTACAGTGGGAACTGGGGCCTTGAACCCGGGTTGTTGTGCATTGTGACATGTGCACTCGACCAAGTGTGTCACTACCCAGAGTCCCTGGTTGTAAGTTCTCTTTTTTTTGCCCTCCAGGGTTATTACTGGGGCTTGGTGCCTGCACTATGAATCCACTGCACCAGGAGGCCATTCCCCCACCCCCATTTTTGTTGCTCTTGTTATTTTGTTTTGTTATTGCTATTGTTGTGGGATAGGACAGAGAGAAACTGAGAGAGGAGGGGAAGACCAAGAGAGGAAGAGAGACACCTGCAGACCTGCTTCACCACTTGTGAAGTGACCCCCCTGCGGGTGGGGAGCCGGGAGCTGGAACTGGGATCCTTGCGCCAGTCTGTGCACTTTGTGCCATGTGCACTTAACCTGCTGCACTACCACCGCCCAGCCCCCTGTAAGTTCTTTAAGGCTTTATGAAAACTCCCAGTGATCCCGGAGCTCATTGTTTGAATTCGATTAGTGTTGTTTTTTTTTTTTAATTAAAAAAATTTTTTTTTAATATTTATTTTCCCTTTTGTTGCCCTTGTTGTTTTTTATTGTTGTTGTTAGTGATATCGTTGTCGATAGTTCAGAGAGAAATGGAGAAAGGAAGGGGAGACAGAGGGGAGAGAAAGATAGACACCTGCAGACCTGCTTCACAGCCTGTGAAGCGACTCCCCTGCAGGTGAGGAGCCGGAGGCTGGAATTGGATCCTTATGCCTGTCCTGAGCTTTGTGCCACGTGTGCTTATCCCGCTGTGCTACTGCCAGACTCCCTCAATTAGTGGTTTTTGTAAATTGTATTTATTTATTGAATAGAGACAGCCAGAAGTTAAGAGGTAGGGGGTTGATAGAGAGGGAGAGAGACAGAGAGACACCTGCAGCCCTGCTTCACCACTTATAAAGCTTTCCCCTTGCAGGTGGGGACTCGGGGCTCGAACCCGGGTCCTTGCATATTGTAATACATGAGCTTTACCAGGTGCACCACCACCCGGCCGCCCTCAATTAGTGTTTTAATAAGCTTTGGACATAAGGCTGTGAGCAAGAGGCTAACAGGGACCCTATGGCTCTAGCTATACCTAGTTAGAAAGACAAAGGGGTGGGGGTGCTAAAATTATAAGAGCCTGGCTATAATCTTCTGTGGCACTCAAAACTCTCCAATGGCAGGCAGGCTCAGAATACACCTGTCTGGTGTATACTAAGCTCAGTGAGTTCTTGATGGAAAAATGTCAAAAGAGGACATTCCTGTATCTCATTCTGCAGTCAGTTGGCTCAGCTCCATTTGTGTTTCTCTTGCAGCTGGGGGTGATATGTGTGTGCACGCCTACCTCAGTGGACAGCCCTGTGAGGAGTCACAGCTGAGCATGTTGGCCTGCTTCCTGGTCTACCACTCCGTGCCTGCTCCAAGGCACCTGCCATCTATAGGATTAGAAGGTAATTGCATATCTAAATTCTTTTTCAGCTCCTGTGCTATTGACTCAACCATGTATTTTAGTCTCTTGATGGGACTTTTAGTGGAATTTGTTTTGCTAGTAGAATTTCCTAGATAGAATTTTCCCACTTAAGATTTTTCATGCTTAGGTGTTGTTGAGATGCCTTCTCGGAAAAGAAAAAAAAAAATCCTGAACTGTACACATTCACAAACTTTTCTTTAAATTTAGAAAAGAATGGCTTCTGACATCTTCAAAGAATCCCAAATAATATATGCTAATAAATAAAATAATGTTCATGTTATTATTTTTGTTAGCTAACATTTACTTTCTGTTTTTTTTGTTTTTACATCATATCTTAATTTCTAAAGCTTTAAAGTGAGTGGGTGTGTAATATGTGGATTTTAATGTTTTCAGACTAGAGAATTAAAAATATTAGTGTCTGACTATATTAGAATATAGAATATGATACAAGGTTGAGTCACTTGATAATGAAGTTATAAAATAATTGTAGATAGGGAGTCGGGCTGTAGCGCAGCAGGTTAAGCGCAGGTGGCGCAAAGCACAAGGACCGGCATAAGGATCCCGGTTCGAACCCCGGCTCCCCACCTGCAGGGGAGTCGCTTCACAGGCGGTGAAGCAGATCTGCAGGTGTCTATCTTTCTCTCCTCCTCTCTGTCTTCCCCTCCTCTCTCCATTTCTCTCTGTCCTATCCAACAATGACAACAACAATAATAACTACAACAATAAAACAACAAGGGCAACAAAAGGGAATAAATAAATAAAATAAATATTAAAAAATTAAAAAAAAAATAATTGTAGATATCATTTTTTCCCCTTCTCCACCTCAAGACAAACTATGAGCCATTTATTTCATGAATAATTAAGGGTCTACTTACTTTTAACCTTTTTATATCACTATTTCTTAAGAATTTTTTTTTTTTGAGGAAGGTGAAAATTACATCATTCAGATCTAAAATTTAGCACCATTACTAGTTTTATTGCTACTTAAAAAACCTTCAATTAAATTGTTGTCTAGAGGGCTGGCCAGAAAGCTCATCTATAAAGTGAACATGCTTTGCCATGAACACAACTGCACTGGAAACACCTTCAGTGCTGTGGTATCTTTCCCTCTTTCTATCTGAAAAAACTCAAGAGTGGTACAACTCCATTGATGGGGAAAAAAAAAAAGCTTTCTAGAGACCTCTAGCCATGGTTATGTCAGAATTGGTTGTTTTGGATTAACTCTTCTCTGAAATTAAGTATAAAAGCTAGACCAAGTGACAGGAACTAGCTACTTAAGTAAACTGACAACAGACATGCTTGGCAGGGCTTAATTGAGCAGCAGTGACTTCACTGTAGAAACTTTGTATTCACCTTTACTCTGTCCGGAGATATTTATCAATTCATGGCACAAGAATTAGACCTGTAAACAGTTTAGCCAATAAACAGCAGTGTCACTGGGCATTGGAACCAGAGATGGGGTTAATGATTGTCCAAGAACCTAGAACTGGAGAAACAATTATAAATAGGGAACAGGAGTGACTAAAAAAAACCTGTATGCATTCTTCCATTTAAGTATCTTAATCTGCACGTGCGTAAGGTTAGACTTTAAGAAACCTAGCAGAAGTCAAGAGGCTAAAAACAAAGGTATTTCAGAAACAGCATATGCAAAGGTGACCAGAGGTAGCTTATTAAGACCTGCCAAGGTAAAATCATTCTGGCATGACTGACTGATTGCAGCTTTATGAAAAGGGGTGTATGGCTGAATTTATTTATAGACACGATCTTTCCATTTCTCTAGGGAGCACGAGCTTTGCTGAACTCCTCTTCAAATTTAAACAGCTGAAAATGCCAGTTCGAGCTTTGCTAAGATTGGCCCCTTTGCTTCTTGGAAACCCACAGCTGATGGTTATGTGACTTATGTGATCCTGCCTCGTGGTAGAAGTGCCCTGCAACCCAGTGCTGCACAGACGCACAGCAGACGACAAAGCTGAGGAGACAAGTTCCACTATATAACTGGAGGAATGAGCTGCACAAACCTCAGTGTATTAAAACCGAAGCATTTCAGATATGGCAGAGGTTATTGTTGTCAGCATTAATAATACACAATATAGAAAAGTGAGTTAAAATTTACTTTTGTAAATAAATGTTTATTGGTTTGTTTTCAAAACTCTGAATTGCTTGATTGGGGCTTCAGAGACTAGCTGGGGGTGGGGGTGGGGAGAAGAGGGGAAGGCTGGCTACCACTTTTTGACTTCTTTCAGCTGCGAAGATTTACATGAAGTGACTTTGTGCTGAAAAAAACAAAAACAGAAACCAACCAACCAACCAAATAAAAAACCCACTCAAGATCATTGAAGAAGCTGTGTCACTGAATTTGACTCTCTATAGCAATTAAAGGACTTCCAGCCAGTCACAGTTGTTCTAGCTAAAATAGGTTTGTAGAGGTCGATGAGCTAGCTCACCTGGGCCCCTTCTGCACACCACACCACATGGAAGTACTAAGGCAATTGAGAGGTGCTGTGGTGAAACCCTCGTGATGCCCCCACCCCAACCCCCAAAGTGAAAAAGTTTGTATAGACATCCTCATCCTCGATCTCCTCTAACAGGAACTTTATAATATGTTCAAGAATTGCTTGACACGAAACCTACTATAAATACCAAATAGAGAATTTTTACTACAGTGAGGTCTTCAGGCATTATGTTCGCATATATGAAAATTAAGAGACAGTTCATTTCCACCCAAGATTTAGAAAACGTACATCTGTGGCCAGGGGCTTCTGGACTGATGTTAAACATTCATAGAAAGGTGTCTTATGTGTCAAGGGTCCCATACAAACAGAAGAAAGTTTCCCACCGTCCAGTGTTTTATGTAATCTCTGTGCTTCCTAAAAGAACAGTTGAATCATGAACTTGCAAAAGCTGCAAGATTTATCTGATGACTGTGTATTTCCATATCCTGGACATGTTGTCTAGCTGTAGAAGTGAAAAGGATGAGGCTGGCGACGTAGCTCACCAGGCAGGATGCCTGCTGTGCCGTGTGCAAGACCCAGGTTTGAGCCCCTGGTACACTGCAGGGGAGTACTGGGGAAGGTTTCAGTGCTGTGATCTCTCTATCCTCCCACTCCACACAACCCCCCCCCCAAAAAAATAAAGCAAATATGTCTCTACTGAGGCTCTTACCAAAACTCATGTGATTTGCTAGCAGAGGAGATGAGCATTTAGACTGCATGCAAAGTGACCTGCTCCTACATATGAAGCATAGGTGAGGCTGGCAGGAGGTGGGCATGAAGTGTGCTTCCCTTCAGACTTAGCCTTTCTCCTAATTAGAAATAAAAGCAGGGTGACTAGAGCTGGCGGAATAGCTCATTTGGATGGTGCACCACTCAGGTTTGAGCCTGGCCTACCCCTCTGCACTGAAGGAAACATCAATGCTGTGATCTCTCTTTCAAAGGGGGAAGGGGGAGAAGAAGGGTGACTGGGGAAATAGCTCAACTGATAAGAGTGTTGGACTCTCATGCTTGAGGTTCCTGGTTTAATCCCTGTCATTGCATGTACCTGAGTGGTACCCTGCCTTGTACAATGTGTCTTTTTCTTGTCTAATGAGAACCAATATCCTCTATGTGTAATAAAATAAATCTCTTAATAATTTTAGTGAGAGAGATACAGAGGGAGAGGGACACCAGAGCACTGCTCATCTCTGGCTTATTGTGGTGCTGGGGACTGAACCTGGGACCTCAGGCATGAAAGTCTTTTATTTTTTTATTTATTTATAAAATAAAAAATATTGACAAGACCACAGGATAAGAGGGGTACAATTGCAAACAATTCCCACCACCAGAACTCCGTATCCCATCCCCTCCTTGATAGCTTTCCTATTCTCTAACCCTCTGGGAGTATGGACCCAGGGTCATCATGGGGTGCAGAATGTGAAAGGTCTGGCTTCTGTAATTGCTTCTCTGCTGAACATGGAATTGAAGTATTTTTGTATAACTATTATGCTAATCTCCCAAGCCCTATAAAATAAAGTCTTTTAAAAAATGAAGGGTTGAGAGAGCTCAGTAGGTAGACTGCTTGTCTAACAGAGTACGAAGACTTGGGTTGGATTCCTGGCAACTTGCGGTTGCACCATGGGCAGCACCAAGTTTCATGGATGGTGAAGCTGTGCTTTGGTGTCTCCCTTTCTCACTTCTCAGTCTTTCTCTTTTTCAAAATATGTAGACTAAAAAAAGCTGGGGGGGGGCGGGTTGCTGAGGAGGCCGTTTGGCATCTCTGCACATGCCTGAGGCTTTGTTTTATTCATTGGAGTCACATTAAACAAGGACAATGCTGTCTCCAGACCATTTGTTTGTCACCTTTTATTCTGCTCTTTCTCTCATAAAGCCTATTCTGGTTGACGACATTCTTTTTGATGCGTGTGTAGTGCCAAGGATCAAACCCAGGTTCTTGTGATTGTAACACATACGCTCTACCTCCGCCTGGCCCCATGAGCCTTTGTAAACCTGCATGTTACCTACCATAAGTGAGTGCTGACAGGCTTCCGGTCTAGGGAATGCCCTCCAAGTGCCCACTGGCTTCACCTCTCCTTCCCTTCACTGCTGGCTGAAACCTGCAGACGCCAGGGGCACAGGCATGACCGAATCCTGTTCTCTGCCCCATAACTGAACTGCAGAGATCGTACAGGGGAGCATTTTTCTGCAGAAAGTGCTTTAAGGATGAGAGGACCTTAAGAAGACCTGGAAACCTTGAAAGAGTGAAGACAAACTGTGGGTAGATGTCATAGACGCCCAGCCTGTACAACAGACCGTTAGGTTAAACCCTACCGAGCTACCTCTCTGTGCTGCTTAAGCATATGTGAAAAGGACTGTTTCTCATACAAAGGCTTACAGGGCCAGGCAGTGGTAGAGCACAGGTCTTAATGCACAAGGATCCAGGTTCAAACCCCTGCTCCCCATCTAGAGTAGGGGAAGCTTCACAAGTAGAGAAACAGTGCTGCAGGTGTCTGTGCATCTGTCTCTTTCTTTCCTTTCTTCCCTTCTCAATTTCTCTGTCTCTATCCAAAATAAAATTAAAGCAAAAACAAAAGTTCACGTTCAGTTGTCTGTTCCTGCTTCCTATGGCCACCAGGTCTACCCATTCTGAAAAACACTGGCTGCTTCCCATTGTAGTCACTCCAGAAAAGTCTTGTTTGATAAATGTGGAGCCCCTCAAATCTTAGTTGTTACCCTTAATTCCTGCCTGTGCAGAAGGCAGCTTAGCTTAGTTGTTCATCATCCTCTTGCTTTGCTCCATCTTACGTCACAGAGCAGGGGTGGGGAACATCAGGTCTGTGGGGGATGTATGGTGGACTGAATTCTTTGGTCAGGCCCTGCCTAGGCAACAGCAGGCAGAATTCATTGGAATTCATTAAGTACTAATTTCTAAGTTCATAAATGTGTATGCATGTGTTATATCCAAATTGTGCTCGGCAGAAAAAAGGTTCCCACCCCGGGTCTCAGAGTGAAGGTGTGGCTAGGGTGAGCAGTAGGGGCTGCCAGGAGCACATGTGAGGGCCCAGGTACAGGCAGCTGCTCACCTACATGGCACTGACTACGGAGCTGCCGTGATGCTTTGTTTTCTCTGGAGTTCTGAGATGCCTGACATATGGCCCTCAAATTAAAAACCTGCGGCTCAACTTTCTGCCCAACTAGGTTTTTCTCAGAGCACACTTGCCCCCCCCTTTCTCCTTCTTCTCTTGTTTTTCTGGGGCCAGCAGTGGCTCTGCCTTTGCAGTGAGGCAGCCTAACTCAGTTCACAGGATTGTTCTAGAACATTTGCCTGCACAAAGGTTTTTTTTTTTTTTTTTTTTTTTTAAGTTGAGGTATTATCAGTTCACAGCATTGTGTGTTTCAAGAATGAATATTTAAGTTCACACCTCTTCAAATGCCTATCACATCACATCCATCACCAAAGTACCTGTGACCTCTACCAGAGTCCACTGGACCTCTGCCTCTCCCATCAACCGTACCACCCTTCTTGTTAAATTCAGTCCTGCAGTTAAAATCCAAGAGTTTGTTTTGTCTGTACCACATGGTTCCTTTTGAATTTAATTGAAGATTTGTCTACCCCTTCTTCAAGTAAATACAGATATAAAAACTGAATGTAGGGAGTCGGGTGGTAGCGCAGCGGGTTAAGCGCAGGTGGCACAAAGCACAAGGACCGGCGTAAGGATCCCAGTTCGAGCCCCTGGCTCCCCACCTGTAAGAGGGTCGCTTCACAAGTGGTGAAGCAAGTCTGCAGGTATCTATCTTTCTCTCCTTCTCTCTGTCTTCCCCTCCTCTCTCCATTTCTTTCTGTCCTGTCCAACAATGACAATATCAATAACAACAACAATAATAATTACAACAATAATAAAACAAGGGCAACAAAAGGGAATAAAAAATTAAAAAAAAAACTGAATGTAAAGTGAAGAAAGAACCTTCTAGAAAGCCTGGTGCTGGCTAGTCAGGTGAGGTTTTTTTTTTGTTTTGTTTTTTTAAGTAAATGCCATCTATTATGTGCTCCTCAGAGTGTTAAATGTACTTTTTTCCTTTTCTTCTTTTTTCAAGGCATCTTACTTTTTAGAGACCAGTAAGCCCTAGAGGCTTCTGTTCACACACATGTTCTTCCAGTCTCTACCTTAGTGCACTGTAGCTTCGTGTAGTAGTAAGACACAGAGTTTTGATGACATGCTGAAATTTATCTTTCTTTCATCCCAAGAGCCTTTGTCATAATAGCCTCTTTTCTAGAAAGGACACCTTAGTGTTTTCCATGAATTTATGTTTTAAAATTTCAGCTCAAAACCTTGCAGAAGTTTTTCATTGCCTGCATCAGCATTCCTAAAACTGCCTAAAAACAAAAATAAATGCAAATCAGAATCTTGTGTTGTATTAGAAGCAATTCCACAACCAAACCTTTGGGAGAGTTTTCAGAAAGACACAAATTGATCACTTTCTTTACCAGGGTTGTTTTCAGGGCCCTTCTGGGGGTGGGGGGGTAGGCGGTAGTATTTTCTCCCCATGCTCACCAGCCTTGTGTCTAGGGGGATCCCCCAGGGTGAGGCCTACACTCACCTGGACCACCTGCAGACCCTGCTTCATTCTCAGGATCCTAGGGGGCACATTGTCGCACCCGGCCCCAGACCCAGTGGTGTGGGTTCTGGGCCTGGATCTGAAAGGGAAACAGTGGGGTGAGTGCCTGGAGGAAGCACCCACCTCACTTACCCTGGAGGGGTGGGCCTGACAGACCTCTTCACACAGCTCTGGGGTGACCCAGGCTCGGTACTCCATTGCATGGAAGAACTCTATCTTCAGCTTCAGGAACTCCTTGTAGAGCTCTGGCCAGTGCTCTCTGCCCAGCAGGAACTGGAAGATGCTCCTCTTGGACATGGGGTTGTCTTCCTCCATGTCTGATGCGATATAGCTGCCGTGGGAAAGAGGAGGTTGGGCCAGCAGGAGAGAGAGGCTGTGGGGGTCATACCGGAGGACCCAGTCTCCTTGCGGTGCACTCAAGAGACACGTCCCGGGAAGACCTGTCTGCAGATGGCCCGGGTCCTGAGACTCAGGCCCAGTGTCTGGTTGCCTGCCATTTCCCCGGGGCTTCCCCCTCAGGCCAGTCAGTCTCTTGGTAGCATGTGGTGTTTCCTGACCACAGTTGCCATCTCTGAACCTTATGCATCACCTCTCCCATCCCCAAGACCATGTGGCCTGTGAAAGCCTCATCTGACCAAGAGAAACTATTGTTCAGAATCTTCTGATGAGGCAAAGGGGCTGTGGGAATTGAGGGTTTGTGAAAGCAGCCCCCCGAGGAGGCACTCACAGGGCCAGGAAGAAGTGAATCCTGTTGTAGAGGTGTCCAGGCAGCCCGACCCGGCCGAAGTACTCGACCACCATGGAGAGCAGGTACTGTGGGGAGATGGGACTGTGATGGGGTGTCTGGAAAGAGGGAGACGGTTCTGGAAGGCCATAGTGGGAGAACTCGGGGTTTTGTGTGGGGACGTGTAGAGACTCTGGGGAGCAGATGTCTAGAGGGCAGGGCAGGGCAGGGCAGGGCTTGGCGGTCTTGCTTCCTTGTGTGTTGAGAGCAGGTCTTTGAAGGGCTATTCCTGCCCAGATAATTTCTATCCTCTCTACCTGCCCTAAGGAGTAGTGACTACAGACCCCTCTGTCCCTCGTCATTTGGTGGTGCAGATACCTTATCAGAGACTTTGAGGAAAATGTCAGCTTCCAAGAAGGTCTGAATGATGGGGTCCTCTGCAAAGGAAGAAAGGATTGATGGCCATGTTCAGCAGGGAAGCAATTACAGAAGCCAGACCTTCCGCTTTCTGCAACCCATAATGACACTGGGTCCATACTCCCAGAGGGTTAAAGAATAGGAAAGCTGTCAGGGGATGGCATGGGATATGGAGTTATGGTGGTGGGAACTGTGTGAAGTTGTACCCTCTTATTCTTTGGTTTTTGTCAGTGTTTCCTTTTTATAAGTAAAAATTAAAAAAAAAAAAAAAAAAGGTTGATGAGCTGTGGGAACTTCCGGATCCTGTGGGAGAGGAGGTGGAAATCTCTCCTTCAGGAGGGTTCTAAGCCTCCTGATGACAGTTGCCTCTCTGTTCTCCAACACACAGAGCAAGTTTCAGCTGTGGACACTAATTTTATGATTGTTATTTCATCTTCAACCTGGTGGAAGGTGGTGATGTGTGTATTTACTGCAGAGATGGTGAGCCAGTTCTCAGAACTGAACATTTTTACTCTAGCCCAAAATGTCATTATACTGTGACTCTGCCTTTGCTTGTGCTGTCTGATGACTGCGGCATGGAGACTATGTGCCCTCTGGGGACACTGGGCATGCTGCCTCCCCTTAATAGCCCTCCTCATTCCCTGAAGACAATGGCCTGGCCTCCCCTTTTGCAGCTTGTCCACCAGGGATTGGAGTCACGCCCCTAGGTACACTTGATTCCTCTCTATGCCTTGCTCTTCGTGCAGGACAATGACATTTGCACAGCAGAGGGGCCAGAGGGATGATGGACCATTTCACCCTCCTTGACCCTTCTCAGGTGAGCTTGACCCTCACAAGGGCTCTGTGCACTAGAACTTTCTGTGATAAAGAAAATATTCCAGAGGTCAGGCGATGGCATATCTAGTTAAACATACACATTACAGTGCACAAGGACTCAGGTTCAAGTCCCTGGCCCCCACGTGTGGGGGAAAGCTTCATGAGTGGTAAAGCAGGGCTGTAGGTCTCTCTCTGTCTCTCTCCTTCTCCTGCCTGCCTCAGTTTCTTTGTCTTTGTCCAATAAAAATAAATTAAAAAAAGGAAAATATTCCATATCTTTGCTGCTCCATCTGGTAGCCAGTGGCCCTGTGTGATGACTAAGAACTTGAAAGGCAGCCTGTGAGACTGAGGAGCTGAAGCCTGAAGTTACTTAATTCATATCAAGTTCAGTCCTAACAGTTAAATGTGGCTTGTGGGTGTTACATTAGGGGAGCTGAGTGTACTCCCGCTCCCAGTTCTCCTTTGGGTCCTAGTGCTTCTTCTCAGCTCTTTCCTAATTAGACTGTTTTTATAAAGCTGTTGTACCCTTGCTTACACCCTGTCTCTAGGTGTCATGCCTTGCTTTAAAAAAATTTTTTTTTAAATTTATTCCCTTTTGTTGCCCTTGTTGTTTTATTGTTGTAGTTATTATTGTTGTTATTGATGTCGTTGTTGGATAGGACAGAGAGAAATAGAGAGAGGAGGGGAAGACAGAGGGCGAGACAGAGAGACAGACACCTGCAGACCTGCTTCACCGCTTGTGAAGCGACTTCACTGCAGGTGGGGAGCTGGGGCTTGAACTGGGATCCTTAAGCTCATCCTTGTGCTTTGCGCCACGTGCGCTTAACCTGCTGCGCTACCGCCGGAGTCCCCCCCTCCAAAACTGTTTTTAATTATCTTTATTTTGTTTGATAGAAACAGTGAGAAATCAAGAGGGGAGTGATAGGGAGAGAGGCAGAGAGACACCTGCAACACTACTTCACTTGCAAAGCTTTCCCCCTGCAGGTGGGGCTTTTTTTTTTTTTCTTTCTTTTCTTTTTTCTTTTTTATCTGTCACAGGTGGAGAGCAACTTATTTCTGTGCAGGGTCTTATTTCTGTCACAGGTCCTAAGCACTTACTGTGCCCTCCCATCTTGAGCACAAAGACAGCAAGCTCTTCTTTGTATTCTCATCAGTCTTAAAAACGGAAACTGATGGGGGCCAGGCAGTAGCACAGCAGTTAAGCACATGTAGTACAAAGTGCAAGGATCCTGGTTCAGGTCCCCGGCTCCCCACCTACAGGGGGGTCGCTGCTTCACAGGCAGGTCTGCAGGTGTCTCTCTTTCTCTCCCCCTCTCTGTCTTCCCTCCTCTCTCCATTTCTCTCTGTCCTATCCAACAACAGCACAAATAAAAAAAAAACTAAAAGAAAAAAAACCACAAAAACCTGTAACTGACAAAAAGGATGACAGAGGCCCTAGTGGGGGTTGTATTGTTATGTGGAAAACTGGGGAATGTTACGCATGTACAAACTATTGTATTTACTGTCGAATGTAAAACATTAATTCCCCAATAAAGAAATAATAATAAAAAACATAACTGAAAGGACTGAATGAAAGAATTTCCACAAACTGAGGAGGCCTCTTGATTTGCCCTGGAAATATCTTGATAATGGAACACTCAGCCATGAGCTTCCCGAATTCTCCCACTTCTTCCAAGAACTTGTCTCAGATTGAAACCCTATCAGTACAGTGTGTGTGTGTGTGTGTGTGTGTGTGTGTGTGTGTGTGTGTGTGTGTGTGTGTGTAGGGGGCGAGGTGGGAACCTGGGGTGACTGCTTCTGTGCTGCCTGCATACATTTCAGCTTGGGATCTGAGCATGACTCTAGATCCACTATCCCCTCCCCACGGCCCCTCCTATCCCCAATTCTTGAGTTAGAAGCTCTTCAAGTTCCTGTTCAGTTCAGCTCAGAACACACACCCAGAAGTCGGTAGAATGCTTCCTGGTCCTCGGGGCGGTAACTGGGTCTTCTCTTCCTGTTCATCCTGAGTTTTGTTCCCTCCACATGATGGACAGTCCATACGTTCCTCTTCTGCCCCCCTTTTCTCCAGAGCTGTAGCTGGGAGAAAGTCTCAGAGGAGTAGGAGTTGGAGGCCAGGGGGCAACTCTCCTGGGCAGCTGCAGGAGTAAGACTCCCCGTGAGAATATGACTGTGAACTTGACCCATCCTGAAATGCTGGGTTCACCCTGCATCATGAGGACACAGTGACATGCAGAGTTGCTCTGCAGTCGCTGGGGGTTGAGGGAGGGAATAGAGGAATGTCTCAGCACAAACCTGCCCTGACTTCTGCCAGGTTCCTCCTCTTCTGGCCTCTCTTCCTTCTGGACCTTTGCCCAGGGACAGCTTCCAGAGTGGTGTAATTGGAGGCCAGAGGGATCCTCTTTTGGGGGGCTGCAGGGAAGGGAGGAACTCTGGAATGGTGGGAAGAACCCATCTGGGGAATACTGGGTTCTCCCCTTCCTGCCCATCTTGAGGGCTTCGCATGTGACAGCTGAAGAAATATGAGAATAAATGACCTTCACCTTTTGTTTTCAAAGGAGGGCTGGGATTGAATTAATATTTGCCTTTTTATTTTTTGCCAGGTCAACAGTACATTCTTGTGCATCTTACTTCCTTATTTTTTTTCTGCTCAGAAGACACCTGTATGGATGTAATTATGAAACTCACTAGTAGAGATAGCTGGGGAGACAGACAGCATAAAGGCCTTTATGCCTGAGGCTCTGAGCTTCCAGGTTCAGTCTCCAGCACCAGTATAAGCCAGAGCTGAGCAGTGCTCTGGAAAACAACAACTGCACCCGCAGCTGCAGCAACAATGGAAACAGCACCTTGGGCCGGATGCTGGCACAACTCATTAAGTGCCTCGTATTACCAAGGACCCAGGTTCAAGTCCCCACTCCTCACCTGCAGGGGGTCGGTCCACTTCAGGGGTGAACTTTGAAGCAGTTTAGCAATTTTCTATCTTTCATGCCTCTAGGGTTATCTCTGGGGCTCAGGGCCTACACTATGAATACACTGCTCCTGCAGCCATTTATTTATTTATATTTTTATAAGACAGAGAGAAATTGAGAGAGGAGGGAAAGATAGGGAGGAAGAGAGAAAGACAGACATTTGCAGACCTCCTTCACTAATTGTGAGGTGACCCCCTGCAGATGAGGAGCCAGGGGCTCAAGCTGGGATCCTTGCATGGATCCTTGTGCTTCACACCATGTGAGCTTAACTCGTGTGCCACTGCCTAGCTCCCTTTTCCCCTCTCTGTCTCCCCACTCTCTCTCAATTTCTCTCTGTCCTATCTAATAAAAATCACAGAAAATGTTCAGCGGGATTTACAATTACAGAAGCCAGAACTCCCACCTTCTGCACCCCATAATGATCCTGGCTGGGTTCCATGTTCCCAGAGGCATAAAGAATAGGAAAGCTTTTAAGGGAGGGGATGGGATATGGAGTTCTGGTGGTGGGAAATATGTGGAATTGTACCTCTTTTATTCTATGGTCTTGTCAATATTTCCATTTTATAAATAAAAATTTTTTAAAGTTACAAAAAAAACACCCCAAAATCTAAGTAGTGGATTCGTAGTGCTGGCACTGAGCCTGAGTGATAACCCTTGTGGCAACAAACAAAAACATCAAACCAAAACTCTAGTAACAGAGGTCCTCACTCATGTCTAGAGTGAACAAGATTGTGGCCTCCCTACCTCACCTGGACACCCTTTCCTGTGCTCTGACAGAGCCAGAGTCAAGAGCAGAGCAGCAGCAGTGATGCTGGAGTGGGATGTCCTCACATTGTCCTTCACCTCGAGCCTGTGGATGATGGGTTGATGGCCACACATACCTGCCTTGCCTTCCATGGGTCTCCTTTGCTGGATTTTGTTGGCTTGGGGTAGTCTCTGAGGAGGCTGACAAGGCAGGGGGAGGGATCCTGTCTTCTGTGTACAGAAAATGAAGGAGACCCTGTGTGTTGCTGACTGACTTGCTTCTTTCTGTTTAACCTGCTTCTTGAGAAACCTGATCTTTAATTAGATGGCAGCAATCACACTAACACCTATTGATGGCTCACCCAGCAGCAGACTTGGGTCAGTACAGGAAGAATCAATCACCCTGTTTTATCCTGATACAGGCCAGGGAGGTCTGGCTGATAAACATACCTGGTTGATGGATGAGGAAGCAGCTGCTGAATTTGTCTAGGACATGTTTCTCGAGTGGGATTTGCAATTAGAACTTGTCTGATGAGGGGACCTCAGTCACACATCCACTAGGGTCACACTGGATACCTCATGCCTGTACCCTGTCATAAGTAAGCACGTAAGTGAACTGCAGGGAAGTCACTGGCAGTCAAGCCTGGGGAGAATGTGACCCGAGTGGCCCACACCTTTCTGGGACAGCCCTGGAGGTAGATAGAGGCAGCAAGTGCCAAAAGGCCCCTGAGGACCAGTGTGTCACCCTCACTCAGGTCAGGCCTCCTCATGACTGGTGCCCCACTCTCTCCTCATCCCTCTCACCCTCCTCACTGCTTCCAAGACTCAAGGCACCACAGATGGCCCAGTTCTTCGTGAGTCACGTTTGCTCATTCTCCTTTTCCCTGGATTTTCATTTCCTCCTCCCTTTTGCCCACACCTCTCTTCCGCTACGTTTGAGATCATTTCATGCCACCGTATAGGTGTTTCCTCATCTTTGTCCTTTGGGGTTCAGTGGAGAAACACAGATCAGGATCCCAAACTGAGCCCGCACAGGAGTGAGGGATGCCTGTGCCTGTGAGCACCTCTTGCCTCTCCAGAATGAGGCCCTCACATACAACACAGCCTCACGGTGGGGGAAGAGCTGTAGCCAAGTGTGTGGGATCAAAGAGCTTCCAAGATTCCAGAGCCACTGATGACATCACACTATTCCACAGGGAACGGGCTGTGGGGGACAGGTGACTCAATCCAGCCTGGACATGGGACTGCCTCCTCCCCACCTCATCTCTGCTCTGAGCCTCATCTTATGTTAATTAAATCAGGCATCTTTTCAAATAAAGTCACTTACCTATATATCAAAAAGTCGAGGAAGTACTAAATTAAAAAGCTGTTTGATTTTGTGTCCATAATATTATGATAAAGCTTATTTTTACTACCTTTCTTGTATGTTAAGCTATGACCATAGTAAGATAGAGATTTTATTTAGCTTGTATATTTTGAGATGATTGGAGATTTATATGGCAGATGTAAGAAATAATGCTGAGAGATCCTATATAACTTGTATTCAGCCCCACCCCCAAAGCAGCAACATGCATCATTTTATTTTATTTTTTTGCCTCCAGGTTTATCACTGAGGCTTGGTGCCGACACTATGACACCCCCCCCCCCGGTCCTGGAGGCCATTCTTTCTATTTTTATTGGATAGGACAGAGAGAAATTGAGATAGGAGGGGGAGATAGAGAAGAAGAAGAAGAGAGAGAGAGAGAGAGAGAGAGAGACAGAGAGACAACTTGCAGACCTGCTTTACCACTCATGAAGCTTTCCCTCTGCAGATAGGAAGTGGGGGCTCAAACCTGGATCCTGTGGAAGTCCTTGCATTTCATACTGTTTTTTTGCTTTTTTAAAACAAGGTTGTTTCTTTTTTCTTTTTCTTTTTTTTTTTTTTGCCTCCAGGGTTATTGATGGTGTTCAGTGCCTGCACTATGAATCCATTGCTCCTGGAGGCTATGTTTTCCCTTTTGTTGCCCTGGTTATTTATTATTGTTTTTTTTAATTAATTAATTAGTTAATTAATTAATTTTAAACTAGAGCACTGTTCAGCTCTGGCTTATGATAGTGTGTGAGATTGAACCTGGGACTCTGGAGCCTCAGGCATGAGAGACTGTTTGCATAACCATTATGCTATCTACCCTCCACCCAATTGTTGTGATTGTTGTTGGATAGGACAGACAGAAATTGAGAAAGGATGGGAAGACAGGGAAGGGGAGAGAAAGACACCTGCTTCACCACTTGTGAAGTGAACCCCCTGCAGGTGTGGAGACAGGGATCTTTACGAGGTCCTTGCGCATCACGCCATGTGCACTTAACCCAATGTGCTACCGCCTGGCCCCTGAGCTTCACACTATGTATGATTAACTGGGTGCACCACCACCAAGCCCCCACAACCTGCAGGAAATTGACATTGCCACAGGATACTGACTTAATTTGTGGGGCCAGAGCTGGTGTAATTTCTTCATTCAAGGTCACTTTTTTCATTTAGATAGACATACAGAGAAGCAGAGAGAGAAACATATATATACATTTATATGGAGAGAGAGAGAGAGAGAGAGAGATTACTCCAGAGTGCCTCCCATGAGGTACCAAGGCTTGAACCTAGGCCGCACATGGGGAGGCACAAGTCTTACCCAGTGAGCTGTTTTTGACACCCCATTGACATTATTTAGATTTCACCTGCTTTACAGGCACTCACCTAAGTGAGTGCATTTAGTTTAATATCATTCTGTGTCCTGTGCACACTCTGAACACCACCAAGATACAGAAACACTTCAGACTGGAGAATAGTCTCATCACTCCCGAGCTTCATGCTGCTTTTCTGATCCTACCCACTCTTGCCCACCACTAATCTCTTTACCATCTCTACACTTTTATAGTTTAAAAAAATACTACATAAATGAAAGCAAATGGTACTTAATCTTATATGATTGGTGATTCCCCCCACATCCAACCTAAGTCCCTTCAGAACCATCTGAGTTTTGTAGATCAATATCTAATGTCTTTTTTATTGCTTAGTAGTAATTCAGGGTCAGATAGTCAAGTGCATTTTCAGCTGTTCAAGAATTACCCATGCTTTTCTATAGTGCTTCTGTCATTATATAGTTCCATAGTAATGTAGGGCTGGTTCAGTTTCTTCATGTCAGAACCAGAATTTGGCGTTATTCATTTTTTTTAAATTATAATTTCATCTCACTTTGATTTCATTGGTATTTCCTTAGCAGACAATGATGCTGAGCATCTTGACCAAAACCCCCACCCTTGGTACAAGCCAGCAGAAAGTAGAAAATTTTTCTAGTTTTTTTTTTTTTTTTTTTTTTTTGTGCACAGAGGGAGTCTATTTCCCTCATCTGTGTAAAGTCTGGCTGCCTCTTTATTGTTTGGGTTCTGGGGAGATGGGGTGAGATAGAACTAAGATTGGGAGAGAAACTTCTATTACTTTCCTTGCTGTGTTCACAATGCCCTTCTGAAAAGTGCCTGTTTCTTCTGTGCAGTCCTTAGGCTTCATCCACTGGGATCAGCTCTGCACAAAGAGAATCAAGGCCATGCACTCCCCAGAGACTCAGTGCCCTGTTCCTGCTGGTGGAGAGCAAGAGATTTATGTAAGTGCTTCCTGGAGGCCATCCAAGGTCTCTCTTATGATGCCCAGGACAGAGATGTACCTGTGAGCTGGAAAATGCTTGTGGCATTAAGGAGATTATAGTTAGACCCTGGATTTGTGAGTTGCTTTCTGTGCTTCTACCTACACGTGTTCTTAAAAGAAAGGTAAAGTATCTGTAAGCCAGATGGACACACAGGAGCTGCCACAACAAGGCCATCTGCATTCTCAAGATGGTGTTATCCTGTGGGCCAGTGAGGAGACTGTGGGCTCATGCTGGGGGGGTACAAAGGCAGTGAGGGGGGGGACATGCTCAGGCCAGGTATGGCAGACACAGGCCTTGGGAATTCAGTCCAAGGGATGCTGAAGTTTAGTGGGGATGGGGTGCAGAGTCAAGGGAATGTGTGAGGAGAAGATGGCAGAGATGAGATGCTCAGGGCAGAGTGGTGGCAGCTTCTTCCTGGGAGGACTTTGGTGGGGACAGGTTACGAAGGCTCCCGGTTGCCAGGGGTGTTGAGGACTTGGGCAGGGCTGGGCTGGGGGATCTTTCACCAAGCCCCCCACTACTGTATCTTCACACAGAAAAGTGGCCCTTTGCTGGATGTCTCTGGGGAGTGAGGAGGAAATGACAACACCTGTCTCCTAGCTCCATCCTTAGGCTTCCTCTTCCAGGGTGGCCTCTGCCCCAATGGGTCCCTGTGGCTGGCCATGGCATTGGGGCCCCCCATAATCTGTCTTCTTGAAGGCAAGAAGGCCCTGGGGGTTCCTTTTAGATTTTAGGGTATCAGCACAACAGGTAGATGGTGCCAGCTCTCGTCCCATCTCAGGACCTAAGTTCAAATCCTCTATGCCCTCAACCTCCTCGGAGACCCCTTTGGCTCTCAGATCAGCCCCCCTGGCCATCACCTGAGAGGACAGTTTGCTTCTCTTGGGGGTCTCTGCTCCCATAGGTGCTAGTCCTCCCAGGGAGCCTCCTGACTTCTGCTCCAACTGCTTCCCCTTATTTGGGGGGACAGATTTCAATCCTGTTAGGACAGAAGGCACTACTACAGCCCCAGTTCCTAGAGCGGTACATTATTCTTTTCTACTTAACACAGGGCATCTTAACCCAAACTCACTCAGAGTGACATGCCCTGTGCTGACTGTGCCATTCTGGTCACCTACTTCTGGAGACAGTCACGCTGGGGCTGGGCTCCTCGGGCGCTATGTGTCTGAGCTAGCTGGGCAGTCCAGGGAACACCTCTAATTTATCAAGTCATAGACTGGCTCCCTGTTTTTAGGGGGTGGGGAGGCACTGGTGTCTGGAGGGATACAGGCCTGGTAACTGCAGCTGTGGTTGTGGTTTTCTGACTTCAAGTGGTGCCACAGTGGCTGGCACTTGCTGGATCGTGTGTGTGTGTGTGTGTGTGTGTGTGTATCTTTACCTTGTAATAAACTGCTTGCTGCATAAACTAGCTAGAGGGGATTCTGGTGTCTCTAGCTAGAGCTTTCTTTATTTTTCATTTTTAGCTGTAAGGAAGGGGAAACCCCAACTCCACGGGCTGGAGCATGACATGAGCCCAGAGGAAGTGGCTCATGCCATGATTCAACAGAATCACGAAGATGCAGCTCCTTCAACCTTTCCACTCACTCTTCTACTTTTTTTTGTGAGACCGAGGACTGAATTCAGGGCCTCATGCTTGTATGATACTGCTGCTGAGAGGCCTCTGTGGCACATGAAAAACAATTCTTTGAAAGAGGAAGAAACGGGGGGAGAGATATGATAGCACAGCTCCGCCATCCATGGTTTGCCATTGGTGCCACCCAAAATGTGCTACTAGGACTCAAATGCTGGGCCTCTTACATAATAAGGTGTTTGTTTTGCCAGTGCTTTGCTTGGATCCCTATCTACTTTATGAGCAAGAAAGTGAATGATCAGTGTGCTGTACCACTCAAGCATGTGGGGTGCTGGGAATAAACACGACCTCACAGCCACTAAGGCGGATGCTGGGTGAACTGTCTCTGGCCTCCATGTATTGTTCCATTTCATCAGCATTGCTCCACCACCAGCCTTCTGCCACCTCTCTGCCCTAAGATCCCTAAAGATCATGGAGGGTGGCTCTGAGGCTGACCAGGAGACACAGATCTGGTCCTCAGGGTCATGAGGACTCTTGCTTTTTTAATAGCTCTGAAAAGCGGCCAACAGGAGAATTAGAATCTGTGGGTTTTTCTCCTCTTTCAGTATGTGCCAATACTCCCACTTCGGCAAGAGCTGTTCACCCCTCTTCTTTCATCATCTCACTTGGACCCAACTCAGAAATGCTTTAGCGCTTATCTCCTTTGGCATGCTTTGTCACTGAGGGTTTGGCACCATCTGTAGTGTTTGACTTGGTTGTGTGTTGTATTTTCCAGCTTTGATCAGGGCCACTCAAAAGCCTGCTCCTGGGGGACCCCTTGTCTAGGTTCCTTAATGTCATCACAATCACGCTTGGTTGTGAAGTGGCACATCTTGGAGAACATTCAGTTCACCTGCCTAAATCTTTGTGGACGGATTCAAAACAAGGCCTGTTGGTGGAATCTTCCCTCCGTCCTCAGACTTCTCTGTTCTTTCTCTTTGCTTGTGCCCTGTGTGTGGGTCCCACATTAAAGGCGCCCTGTTTCAACCCACATGTTACCTCCTCAAACAGTCCATCCCTGCCATATCTATATAAAGTGTCCTTGGGGTGCCTTCTCCTCCCCTCCCCAACTGGCAGTTCTGAGTAGTCTTTTTAATCTATCTTATTATTTCTTTCTCCATTGTACTTATTGTCTCTTTGCTAGTCTTACAATTTATATTTATTGCTTAAAATCAGTTTCCCACTTTGAGAATATAAATTTGTCAGTGATGAGTATCTTGATTTCTTTCTTTCCTTTTTTTTTTAAATTGAACCTGGGATTTCTGGATCCTCAGGCATCAAAGTTGTTTTGCACAACCATTATCCTATCTCCCTGGCCCTTTCATTGTTTCTGTTCACTGAGGTATCCTAATGGCCAGAACATTGCCCGACACACAGCAGGTGCCCCACGGATAATTCATGAGCAGATATGTGAGTGCATCTCCAGTCTTCTTAACCATCCATCAGCCTATCGCTCATTTTCTTCAGAAAATCATGCTGAGTAGGAATTCCTTCTGAAACCAAAGAGAAGTACAAGCGAACAATGGGAAAACTTTGTTTTTAAGGGTCTTAAAAATGTTATTTATAAAAAATGGAAATATAGGATTAGAGGGGCACAACTCCACACAATTCCCACCACCAAAACTCCATAATCCAATACCCTCCCTTGAAAAAATTGCTAAGAAGCATGCATACTGAAAAGTTCACGAGTCACAGACATACAGACAGGGACATTGGTATACTATACTTTTGCTCCGGGTTGATTAAACTCTTGTTGTCTTGGGTATGGTATTAGGGGATGGGTTCTCTGAACCACACCCATGGCACTTCTTAGTCTCACTTGTGACTCATGTCACTGACCTCTGTGATCACAGCTTCTACTTCTCCCTTTTCCTACCACCACGTTCACTTGTTTATTATTCAACCCTCAATACTTCAAGATTTCTTTGACTTTATGGAAATGTTTTAAAAGTACACTTTCTTTTTGTAATACATGTTTTTAAAAATTTATTTCATCATTATTATTATTTTAAAATATTTATTTATTCATTCCCTTTTGTTGCCCTTGTTGTTTTATTGGTGTAGTTATTATTATTGTTGTCATTGTTGAATAAGACAGAAAGAAATGGAGAGAGGAGGAGAAGACAGAGAGGGGGAGAGAAAGATAGACACCTGCAGACCTGCTTCACCACCTGTGAAGCAACTCCCTTGCAGGTGGGGAGCCGAGGGCTCAAACTGGGATCCTTATGCTGGTCCTTGCGCTTTGTGCCACCTGCGCTTAGCCCGCGGTGCTACCACCCGACTCCTTATTATTATTATTGTTATTATTGATGACAGAAATATAAAAGAAAGATCAGAGAGAGCACTACTCAGCTCTGGCTGATGATAATGCTGGGGATTGAATCCGGGATTTTGGAGCATGAAAGTCTTTTGAATAACCTTTATGCTGTTTTTCCAGTCCATGAGTTTTTTTTTTTAAAGGACTTATTTATTATGAGAGAGAAAGAATGAAAAAGGAGGGAGAGAGGACCAGCTCTGGCTGTTCATCTCTGGCTTTAGATGATGCTGGGGCTTGAACTTGTGGTCTCTGGGACCTCAAGCAAGCAAACTGGTGCTCTAATAGGCTAAGAAATTTTCCTGACCCGAGAGGTTCAACTTTGTATTTCTTCAAAATGTGTTATCACACCTCACCATCACTAAATTTCCAATATCCTTTCACCAAAGTCCACTGGACCCTCTCCAGCCCTGCAACTCACCCCTTCCCCACTCTACCCATTTGCCAACCTTAGTTTTGCAGTCTGAGTCTAAAGGCTTGTCTTCATCTGACTGCTCATTCTACTGCTCCGTTTCTTTATTTGCCTAGCATGAGTGAGAACATTCAGTGTTTTGTCATATCATTTTTTTACATTTTTTAAAATTAAAAACAAATTATATTTATTTATTGGATAGAGATAACCAGAAATTGAAAGGGTAGGGGGAGGTAGAGGGGGAGAGAGAAAGAGAGACACCTGCTGCAGCATTCATAAAGCTTTCCCCCTCTAGGTGGGGACTGGGGGCTCAAACCCAGATCCTTGCGCATTGTAACATTGTGTTCAACCAGGTGCGCCACCACTTGCCCCCCCCCCCCCCCCGTATCAGTTTCTTTAGTATTTCTTGTTGGGCTGACTCAGTGGGAGTGAATTCCTTTAACTTTTGCTTGTCTGAAAAGCTCTTCATCACTCCTTCAAACATAACTGATATCCTAGCTGGATGTATATTCTTGGGTAGAAATATTTCACATTTAAAATTTTGGATATGTCTTGCTAGGCCATTCATTTCTGTTGAGAAATGGTCCAATAATCTTATGAGAATTCCCTTACAAATGGATCTTGTTTTTTTTTTTTTTTTTTCCTCTGGCTGCCTTTAAAATTCTCTTTGGTCTTTGCCACTTAATAGCTTGAGCTATTACCTAAAGAAGGAATCTGTGTTCTCATTGTTCCCAGGAGAAAAACTCTTTAAGACCAGGGGACCTTAAAGAAGGGAAGGATTCTCAAAGTGTGTTCAGACTTGGAGCTGAGAGGCACACTCCCTGCTATGGCCTACAATGTCATGGCATTTTCTAGGGAGTATTAACAATGCAGTTTAATAGCTTAAACATGTGCTTTAGTGTGTTTAGGCTTAGATTTAATGTGTTTGGAACTCTTAGCATGTTTCGGTGTCTGATTTATTTTTCTTTTTACTCAATTTCATTCTTCCCCATGTTGTTTTATTTTATTTATTATTTTTATTTCTAGAGTTTGGTGCCAGCTCTACAAATCCACCACTTCTAGTAGCCATTTTTCTCCTTTCTTTACTTCTTTCTTTCTTTCTTTCTCTCTTTCTTTCTTTCTTTCTTTCTTTGTTCCTTTCATTCTCTCCTTCTTTCTTTCTAATTTTTATTAGATAAGATAGAGAGAAATTGAGAGAGGACAGCGAGATAGAGAGAGGGAGAGAAAAATAAATACCTGCAGACCTGCTTCACCACTGGTGAAGCAGACCCCCTACAATTGGAGAGCAGGGATTCGAATTAGAGTCCTTGTGCTTTTGTAATATGTGTGCTTAACCAGGTATGTCACAGCCCGGCTCCCTTCCCTATGTCCCTATTAATGTATTTAGCTTGTGGAGCCAGGGCCACACACACACACACACACACACACACACACACACACACACACACACACATATGATTTCACCTTTTCATTCAGATAGAGACAGAGAGATGTGGAGAGATACTATCACAGCAAACCTTTCATGGCACTTCTATGTGGTTTTGGAGCCTGAACCTGGCCTGTGTGCATAACAGTGTATATGCCCCACCCAGGGAGCTATCTCTCAAACCCCTGATTAAAAAAAAATGACTATCTCAAGACATGCAATTTAATGGCTATAATACGGTTTGAAGTAGAGATTTTACAAACTTGTTCTCACTATTGCGAGAATGGGATTCAGAACATGACTATGCTTGGTGGTAACACATTTTCACAATTTAAGCTTATCTTTATTTGGGAACTAGTCAAACACTAGTTGGCATCAAGAGTTCCCCTCAGCAGAGATGATAAAATAGTTACCACTGCTGCTCTGCCTGGGACCCAAAAGAAGGTCAACTCTCATTTGTTAAGGTGAACCAAGAAATAAAGCTGTGACTGCAAAGGCTGATTGCTCATTTGCTTGTGGGGCTTTGAAATAGGATGTTCCAAACTGTTAAGTGCACACCTGGATATCTTTATGTCAGTATGTTTAATTTTAAAACCAGACACCTCCCACTCTCAACAAGTATTCCTAAATCCTTTTGCTTTCTTCTGTGAGCCAAAAAGTCGTTTTCTCTGATGACCTGGACTTCTGTCGCCTTGATTTTTCTCACTCAAAAGAAAAACAATAGGGCTTACCTTATTGGACTGTTACGGCCTTCAAAGGAAGTATCAAATTGTTAAATACTCCCTAGAAAATGCCATGATCTGGAAGTATGGATCGACCAGTCAATGCCCATGTTCAGCGGGGACGCAATTACAGAAGCCAGACCTTCCACCTTCTGCACCCCACAATGACTTTGGGTTCATACTCCCAGAGGGATAAAGAATAGGAAAGCTATCAGGGGAGGGGATGGGATACAGAGTTCTGGTGGTGGGAATTGCGTGGTGTTGTACCCCTCTTATCCTATGGTTTTGTTAATGTCCCCTTTTTTTAAATAAAAAAATAAATAAATAAAATAAAAAAGAAAATGCCATGACACTGTAGGCCATAGCGGGAAGTATGCCCTTCAGCTCCAAGTCTGAACATGCTTAGAGAATCCTCCCCTCCTTTAAGGTCCCTGGTCTTAAAGAGTTTTCTCCTGGGAACAAGTGACAAAAAAGATTACTTTTTTAAAAAAGTTTTTTGAGACCAGAGTCCTGCTAACGTCTGGCTTATGGTAGTACTAGGGACTGAACCTGGGACCTTTGAGCCTCAGGAATGAGAGTCTTACTGCAGAATCATTATGCTGCTTCCCAAGTCCCCTCTTTATTTTGTGTTTTCTTGTTCTGTTTTGTTTTAAAGCAGGTATTATTATTATTATTATTATTATTATTATTATTAATTTTTACCAGGCCATTGCTCAGTTCTGGCTTATAGTGGTGCAGGAAATTGAACCTGGGACCTAGAAGCCTCAGGCATGAGACTCTCTTTGCATTACTATTATGCTATCTACCCTTGCCCCAGATCAGATTCCTTCTTTAGGTAGTAGCTTAGGCAGTTCGCACCCTTGTTGGGGAGCACAAGTCTGTAGATTAGCTCCAGGGTGGGAGAGCAGGTTGGTGGCCTTTTGAGTCACCTCCAGTTGGTAGTGTTCATTGGCCCATCACATCTTTGACATCTGTTGTGTGATTCCATCAGTGGCCAGTAGGTGGCAGGCGCTGTACACCATTACCAGCTTTATTCCACTTGGGCTTTTTCAGAAGGGAAAGATCTATTTCTAAACCAGTCCAGGCTTTAGGGCAAAGCTTAATCACATGGAAAAGAACATGCAATAACTACTGGTATTTTCTGTAAACATGCATGCTAAGCGCGGCTGTCAGTTGAGACTGAGGACAGAGGGAACACTCAGAGAGAGGTCTCCTGAGGACAATCTATAAAAGGAAAGCCCTGCGGGTTTTTAATTTAAGAGCCTCACAGTTAACCTTTGTGACTCATCGAAAGAAACACTGAGAACCGAACCGGGAAGGACCACGATAATACACTGTGTGAATATTAACCTGCTCCTGGGTCCACGTTGCCCTTTGCAGCTTCTTCCCCCAGATGCCGAGGTTCAGAGGAGAAACCAGATTCCTGAACAGTCAACTCCCATGCCTCATGCCTGCCCCGCCCCCCTTCCCTTAAGCCACACCTTCCAGGAGGCTGGTTTTCCTACTCTTTCGTCCCGGTCCCTGGTTTCTTGTGTTTGTCTTCTCACTGGAGAAACGTTCATTTGAATCTCATCCTAAAATTGGCAGCAGATGGCAAAGGAGCTGAAGCGCTGAGAGACAGGGCACAGCAAAACAAGAGCAGCGTCTGGTCCACAATGAAACCATGAGGAATGGGCACTTTTGATTTTATTATGTGTGGTGGATGCACAGGACACGAAATCTCCATCTTGACCATATTCAAGTATACAGTAGAAAGGTGTTAAGTCCCTTAATGTTATTATCTAGGCAGTGCCCCCATCTATCTTTCCCCCTTGTAAATGTTACCCTTGTAGAAACTGGAACTCTGCACCCAGAAGATAGTAACTTCCCACTCTCTCTCCTCCATCCTCTAGCACCACCATTCTGCTTTCTGTGTCTGTGAGTCTGACTATTCGAGCTACTTTATACAAGTGGGATCGTACAGTATTTGTTTTTGTATGACTGACTTCTCATCCCACGTAGCATAAAGTCCTCAGAGTTCATTCATGTTGTTGCATATATCAAAACTCCCTTTCTCTTTAAGACAGAGTAACATTTTATTGTATGTATCTGTTATATTCTGCTTGTGATTAGATCCCTCTGTGGACACTTGCTTCACTCTTATGTTTTAGTTGTTGTAAAGAATGCTGCCAAGCCAGATGATGGTGCACCCACTTGAATGTACACATTACCACGAGCAAGGGCCTGGATTTGAGCTTCTGCCCTCACCTGCAGAGGGGAAGCTTCATGAACAGTGAAGCAGATCTGCAGGTGTCTATCTTTCTCTCTCCTTCTCTACCTCCCCCTTCTCTTTCAATTTCTCTCTGTCCTATCAAATAAAGTACAAAGAAAAAAAGAAAAGGAAACAAAAGAAAGGAAAAATGGCCACTGGGAGCAATGGATTCATAGTGCAGGTACTGAGCCCCAACAATATACCTGGTGTTAACTAAAAAAAAAAAATGTTGCTGAGAACATGAGGGCACAGATAACTTCTTTGAGACTTTGCTTTTCAGAATACCCAGAAGTGGAACTGCTGGGTCAAAGGGTGATTCATTCTGAGGAACTGCTACATAGCCTTCCGTAGCTGTTGTACCATTTCAGTCCCCCCACGAGTGCACAGGAGTTTCTCCACTTCTCTGCCGTCACTAGTTTTTGTTTTGGATAGGAGCCCTCCTAATGGGTGGGAAATGGTGTGTAAACACTACTAGGGTCATTTTTTTTTTCCTTCTAGAGCTTCCTCTTGATTGGGTCAGTCATCCTGACATTTTCTTATGACAATTTGTGTTGTGAGGAAATATAACAGTTTTCCCCTACCTCCTCCTAAGAGCCTCCGCCCACACAGACCTCTGTGTGACGCTACCACTACATCCAGTCCCTCATCTGAGAGACCAGACCCATTTGAGAGCAGCTTCATTTGGATCCATCTTAAGTCACTGAAATTTCCTGCAGGGTCAACAGGTCACTGCTTAGAAGAGGATGTGGCTTTACAGCCTCCGAGGACAGACTGATTTGAGTCTGAGGAGTCCCTTCCTCACTGAGCTGCTCGCTCCTCTGATGGAGGCTGGGCAGGTCAGGAAGCACCAGGTCTTGAGCCTGGTTGATGAGATTTAAGGTCTTTGCAGTTTCCGATAACCTTGTAGCAATGTTGCGCAGACACATTTATCCTAGGGAGCAGGAGTAGCCAAAAGTGCCTGCTCACAATATGCCTCTGTTGGTTCCCTAACGTGTCTTGTCGGGATCAGTGCTTCGTATTGTGTGTACCGGTCTCCAGGCTCTAGATTAAGTTATTTGAGGTACTCTCAAGTGTGTCTCTGAAGACATCTATGTAGGTCCAACACAGTCAAAGATCATCTACACTCATCTAAGCTGAGACTCATGGGGAGGGAGCTACCAGCCAGTACCTACCAGATGCAGTAAGTCCTTTTGGTGATAGTGCTGGGGTGGTGGGGGTAGGGGTGGGAAGCAGGCCTGTACCAGAGTCTCAGCCACTAAATTCCCCTGTGTTCTTATCATAAATGAGGGTACTGATGATTATCTCACTGTAGTCAAGAAGCTTGAACAAGCTAACAGTGCAAATAGAAGATTCTGGAACACAGTAGGTACTTTCAGTGTGTCCCCTCTTTTCTTCTGACAGATTCTTAGTAAATGATTGAAAAGAGCTGTTGAGTCCAAGTTTAGGTAGAGAAGAGTTAGGTCAGGGTTGAGAGCCATTTTCTTGCTCCTGGTCTGTGCTCAGTAGTCAGTGACCTGTGCCCAGAAGCCAAGAAGTGTTCCCTGCAGACGGGAGATGTGAGCACAGAGCTCACACTGCCACCCTAGTCTGCACCTGTGGCTGGTAGCTCCCTCCTCCATGAGTCCTTGCTGGGTGAAGGCAGATGTCCTTTGACTGAGTTGGACCTGCACAGAATATATCTCTTGGGAGATGCACTCAAAAGTACTTTAAATCCATTAGTTGAGAATGAGAGGCCAATTCACTGCAATTTACAGGTCCCTGAACACTAGCTGACACTTGCTGATGAAGCTGGGGTTCCACTTCAGAAGGACTCTAGTGAAAACTCTGCCCAAATTTCTGCTTTATTCTCTAGTCTGTCAACAGGCCAACTGCCCGGAGGCAGCTATAAATCCTTCAGGTATAGAAAAGTTTCAGTTTAATTCTCAAGAAATAAATTTAAAAAATCCAAAATCACATTTACTGAGCATTGAAAACTTTCAAATGTCCATTTGTTGACTGGTAACTAATGATCTATTTTAGGGTAATGGCTTTATTTTGTTATCATTTAAATATTTACTTACTTTATTTCACATTGTGGAGAGAGAAAGAGAAAGAGAAGAAAGAAAAAGAGAAAGAGAGAGGGGGGGAGAGAGAAGGAGGTCAGGTATTGGTGCACCTGGTTAGGCGCTCACATTACAGTGAGCAAAGACCCAGGTTCAAGCCCCTGGTCCCCAACTATAGGGGGAAAGCTTCATAAGTGGTGATGAAGGTTTGCAGGTGTCTCTCTGTCTCTTTCCCTCTATGTATCTGCCTCCCTTCTCAATTTACATCTGTCTCTATCCAATAATAAAATGGATAAATAAAAATATTAAAAAGAGAGAGAGAGAGAGGTGTGCCTCAGGTATGCATGTTGAGTGCTCTGTCAGTTGAACTATTCCATTGGCCTGTTTTCTTCTAAATTTGAAATCATTCTAACCTTCCCACTCTTTGTAGACTTTGACCCACATCCATGAGAGAAGCAGGGAGCATGTCCTTCCCTTCAGCATTCAGTACACTGCTGTTGAACCACACAGCATCAGCACTGACACAGGGGAAGGTTACTGGAGTGAGAAGATTTTATATAATTAATTCATTTATTTTTATGAGCTATTTAATATTTATTTACAAAAGTACAGGACAGCAGGGGTAGAATGCCACACTATTGCTATTCCTAGAACTTCCACTGTTCTGAATCCCCAGTCTCTACATTGTAAGCTACAACAGTTCTCTTAAGGTTGCAGATAAGGGCTAACTATTATTTCTACTACTATATGTCCGTATTTTTATATAATTGTCCATTTTTTAAGATCACATCTTCTCTTCCTTTCCAAGTCACACATAAACCTATTACTACATGCAAATATCCCTTCATTTTTCTCCCTCTCTTTATACTTCCTGATGGAGTTGGCGTTCAGAGCCCTCTGGTAATCTTCCACCCATCATTTCTCCCCCACTGGGAGTATGGATCAAAATTACTTTTGGGGTGCAGGAGGTATGGGAGTTATGGCTTCTGTAATAGTTTCTCCGCTATACATGGGTGTTGGCAGGTAGATCCACACCCCCAGCCTGTTTCTATCTTTCCCTAGTGGGGTAGGGCTCTGAAGAGGTGAGATGAATGAGTCGATTTTATATTTATGTCTCAAGATGCCTCTAACACTAGCTTGTGGGTAAGTACAAGTATCTATAAACTCAGAAGTCAGTTTCTTTTTAGATCAAGTTGTTGTAATGTAGTATTTTTCATCTCCACACTAGACCATCCAGTTCACCACATACTGGAAGAGGTTACTCTCAGGGCCAGGAGATGGCTTACCTGGTAGAGTGCAACACTTCACCATGCATAAGAACGCGAGTTTGAGTCCCCAGCCACCAGGTGAAAATACCTTCATAGGAGGAGTTTTCACAAATGGTGGAGCAGTGTTGTGGTGTCTCTCTTTCCTTATCTCTCTGTCCTTTCCTCCCCTCTCCCTCTCTCTGTCACTCATATACTCTATATTAAAAAAAGAGAAGAGTTTGCCAGCAGTGGTAGAATAGTGTAGATGTAAAGCTCCAGTGAAAACTCTGGTGACAAAAGCAAAATCAAAAGAAAAAACATTCAGTGTTGTGTGGTGGTGCATTGGTTGAGATCACAGGTTACCATGTGCAAGGACCTGGGTTTGAGCCCCTGCTCCCCACCTGTAGGGGGGAAGTTTTATGAATGGTGAAGCTATGCTGCAGGTGTCTTTCTCCTTCTCTAGCTCTCCTTTCCCTCTCAATTTCTGTCTCTATCCAAAATCAGGTAGTGACACTTAAAAAAAGTAAAGGACTACTCCAAGTTCCAAACTTCTCTTGTTCCAGAAGTAGTTATATCAAATTAAGACATTCTTGAATGCCTCACAGAACATAACTATCCCAGTATTTTCATCAGTTCTGTAATTCAAGAATAGCCAAATGGAAGAGTATCTTGGGGCCAGGTAGAGAGAGAGTAGACAGACTCCATGCTTCTCCAGGGGTGGCACTCTACATCTCTGTGTGGTCTCTGGCCCAGAAACAATGGTGATGGCTTCATTAAACAGAAGTTAATAGGGTCTAGGTGGTGGAACACCCAGTTGAACACACCTGTCATCATGTGCAAGGACCTGGGTTCAAGTTTCTTTCCCCACCTGCAGGGGGAAAGCTTCATGAGTGGTGAAGCAGTACTGTAGGTCTCTATCTCTCTGCCTCTCTATCTCCTCTTTCCCTCTCAATTTCTTTTTTTTTTCTATTAAAAATATCTTTTTAGGGAGTCAGGTTGTAGCTCAGCAGGTTAAGCACATGTAGCACAAAGCCCAAGGACCAGCAGAAGGATCCCAGTTCAGGTCCCTGGCTCCCCACCTGCACAGGAGTCGCTTCA
The DNA here is from genome assembly GCF_950295315.1 of Erinaceus europaeus. Taxonomy (NCBI): domain Eukaryota; kingdom Metazoa; phylum Chordata; class Mammalia; order Eulipotyphla; family Erinaceidae; genus Erinaceus; species Erinaceus europaeus. Next base: position 65,603,012 of record NC_080164.1, read on the forward strand.
CAGGCGGTGAAGCAGGTCTGCAGGTGTCTATCTTTCTTTCCCCCTCTCGGTCTCCCCCTCCTCTCTCCATTTCTCTCTGTCCTATTCAACAACGATAATAACTACAACAACAATAAAAAAACAAGGGCAACAAAAAATATCTTTTAATTTATTTTTTAATTTTTAAAAATTACCTTTATTTTTTTGGATAGAGACAGTCAGAAATCAAGAGTGATAGAGAGGGAGAGAGACAAAGGGACACCAGCAGCACTGCTTCACCAATCACAAAGCTTTCCCCTTGCAGGTGGGGACCAGGGGCTCAAACTCATGTCCTTGTGCACTGTAACATGTGCTCTCAACCAGGTGCACCACCACCCAGCCCCCTAAAAATATCTGTTTTAAAAATGGAAATGTATAGCTTTTGTGATTTGGGTTTAGTGATCACCTGCAGTTTGCTTTTTTGCAGATTCCACATCCTTCTTCCCTTGCGAGATACCCAGGTGACATCAGGGCCTCCTGTTATACGAGGAGATGGAGGCCGAGACAGAGGGGCCGGAAGGCTGTGGTGGGGGATTGAGGCAGGGCTGAGGGACGCCACCCTTTGTTCTGACCTCTGTCTTTGGCTGTTGTTTTGGGATGTGCTTGCCAGCTCCTAGTACCTCCCTTTTTTAGCTGCTTCATTGGCAGCCTGGATTCAGGGCAGGCAATTTAAGGCACAACTTCACTATCTTTTAAGGGAGTGGTGTTTTAAGGGGAAGATGGGATGGTTGGATGCAGCTCCTCTCCTTCACCTCCACTCATGAGCTCCAGGAGCTCAACCATCTTATTCTCCAACTGAACTGTCTCCTGTCACAGTTCTTCTTCTGGAACAAAGTAAACCAAAGGTGGAGACGAGTGGCTTTTTCTTATCCTGGAGAAGCCGCTCACAGCACATGGAAGAGGGTGAAATGTCAGCGCTAGGAGTGAGGAGGGTCAGAAAGCAGGCCTTCTCTTTGGGTCAGGAGTCTGGGGAAATGAAAAGCCTGTTTATTCTTTGCTGAGGAGGGGCATACATTCTCTCTTGCAAATTCACCACAGTTTGATTGAAAAGGGCACACATAGCATCTTCTGTGGCTTTTAAAATGGGGTGTGTGGGCAGCCTTCTACAGAGGACCAGGGTCATAGCTGGAGGCACCCCCTCCCCCCGTTCTTTTAGGCCTGCCAGTTGCAACATCTGACTCGGGGGCTCAGTGTGGTAATGGAGGTATTATCCTGGGTTTTGGCTTCAAGAGGATCTGCGATGATTTCTTTGTTATTTCATGGACATTGGTGCTGATGGTCGGCGTGTAATGTGGTCATGGTGGGTCTTGGGGTTTGCCGGACACTCTGGAGCAGAGGGAGGTGGGGAGGGACTGTGGTCAGTTTGCTGACCTTAGAGCACTCACATGGGAACCTCATATTTTTGCTCAAGAATGTTCCCAGGATTGGTGCGTTTGTAAATGTGCCAGTCATGCTGTCAACCTTCATCACGTGTGCCCTCCAAAAGATGCTTCGTGGTTTGTTTTCTAGTGAGAAAGAAAACATTTGGTTTTTTGTTGTTGGGAGGGTGGGGACAGAGCATTTTGGTGGTGAGTGCTGTGTACCTTGTAATCTTACCATCTTGTAAACCACTATTAATAACAAAAAAAGAAATAATTTGACATAAAAAGGAAAAGCATTTAGTTCCCTAGAATCTGGCCACATCTTTGAGGGATGCTCTGTGCCAGATTCTCACAGTGTTGAGAGATTTTTCACAGATCCATCTTATTATTTCAACTGCAAGTAATCATGGGTGCATAGTCCCTAGGATCCACTGCACTAAAGGTCACATTGGAAAGACCAGGTGGTAATGCGCATGGTCAAGTGCACATATTACCTTGCTTGAGGACCCAGGTTCAAGTCCCCAGTCCACACTTGCGGGGGGCAGGGTGGGGAGGGAGGCTTCATGAGGAGTGGAGCAGCCCTTCACGTGTTTCTCTCTCGCTCTCTGTTTCCTCACTGTTTCTCTCTATCTCTGTCAAATAAAAGAAGAAAGAAAGGAAGCGAGAAAAGGGAAATAAAAGGAAGGGAAAAGAGAAAGAAAGGAAGGAAGGAAGGAAGAAAAAAAAGAGAAAGGAAGGAAGAAAGAAATGAAGAAAGAAAGACACAAAGGGGAAAAACAGCTGTTGGGATCTGTGGCTTCATCATGCAGGTACCAAGTTCCAACAATAATCTTGGAGAAGAAAGAATCACACTGGTGTTTGTTGATGATCCAGGAGCTGTCTGGTCGCTCTTTGATCTGACGGTGTCCTCTGGACACATGCAGTGTTGCAGCGGGAATCAGCATGGACTTTGCTTCTCTGGAGGAACCCTTTCTTCATGAGGAGATGAAACCCCTTATCATGGGGGCTGGATGCTTTGTACCTGTTTATATTTCCTGGGGTACATTAGGGGTCAGGCTGTGGATGCCTTTTCTTTTTGAAGCTGTGTCATTGTCCTGACACAGGCCACCCTGTTCTGGAAGGCACAGAAGACCAACAGTTCTTTTCCAGCCCCTCCTTCCAGGGAAGCTCTCTCAGTAGGAACTGAGGCCTGACTGCAAGCCAAGTCAATAAGACCAGGGACTGAAGCCATTGACCAACTTTCTGCATTTTTTTTTCTTTCCTCCAGGGTTATCACTGGGGCTCAGTACTGGCACTATGAATCCACTGCTCCTGATGGCCATTTTTTTTTTTTTGGGTAGCACAGGGAGAAATTGAGAGAGGAGGGGTAAGTAGAGTGGGAGAGAGAAAAATAGACACCTGCAGATCTGCTTCACTGCTTGTGAAACGTCCGCCCCCCTGCACTTGGAGAGCAGGGGCTTGAACCCAGATTCTTGTGTGGGTCCTTGTGCTTAGTACTATGTGAGCTTAACTGGGTGCACCACCACCCGGCCCCCAAGACTGACATTCTGGAGGGAGGAGGTAGGACTTGTAAAGAAGGCTAGGATTTAAATTATTCAAGATAAAAAGCCTGTTAATTTTAAGTGCATTCCTTTTTTAAGTTGTTAGTCCTTTTTTTCTTCTATTATTTTATTGTAGGGTTAATGGTTTACAGCACAATTGTTGACACATGGGTACTTTCTCATCTCCCCCTGACAGGTGTCTGTAAAACAATCTCTCCCTCAGTTAAGGTCCTTTCCACCATCACGCACCAGGATCCCAAGTTGCCCCCCACCCAATACCCCTTCCCTGCCTTTTTTCCCCAAAGTCCTTTGCTTTGGTGCACTACTCTAAACCCAGTTCCAGTTTCACTTTGTGTTTTCCCTTTCTGTCCTTCTTTCTTTCTTTTTTTAAAAAAATATTTATTTTATTTATTTATTCCCTTTTGTTGCCCTTGTTGTTTTATTGTTGTAGTTATTATTGTTGTTGTCGTTGTTGGATAGGACAGAGAGAAATGGAGAGAGGAGGGGAAGACAGAGAGGAGGAGAGAAAGACACCTGCAGACCTGCTTCACCGCTTGTGAAGCGACTCCCCTGCAGGTGGGGAGCCGGGGTTCGAACCGGGATCCTTATGCCGGTCCTTGTGCTTTGCGCCACCTGAGCTTAACCCGCTGCGCTACAGCCCAACTCCCTCTGTCCTTGTTTCTTTAGTTCTACCTAAGTGTGTTATTTTTTCCATTTATTTTATTTTATTTTTCCTCTAGGGTTATCACTGGAGCCTGTACTATGAATCAATCCACTGCTCCTGGAGGCTATTCCCCACCCCATTTTTGTTACCCTTGTTATTGTTGTTGTTATTGCTGTTGTTGTTGTTGGGCAAGACAGAGAGAAATCAAGAGAGGAGGGGAAGATATAGAAGGAGAGAGAAAGACAGATACCTGCAGACCTGCTTTACCGCTTGTGAAGCAACCCCCCTGCAGGTGGGGACTTGGGGGCTAGAACTGGTATCCTTATACCAGTCCCTGAGCTTCACACTATGTGCACTTAAACTGCTGTGCTACCGCCCGGCACCCCGTTAGTGTATTCTTTTGTTTGTTTGTTTGAATTCTTTAAAAAAATTTTTTATTTATAAAATGGAAATACTGACAAAAACCATAGGATAAGAGGGGTACAATTCCACACAATTCTCACCACCAGAGCTCCGTATTCCATCCCATCCTCTGATAGCTTTCCTATTCTTTATCCTTCTGGGAGTATGGGCCCAGGATCATTATGGGGTGTAGAAGGTGGAGGGTCTGCCTTCTGTAATTGCTTCCCTGATGAACATGGGCATTTGCAGGTTAATTCATATTCACAGACTGTCTCTCTCTTTCCCTAAAGTGTATTCTTAATGAATGCAGGTAACGCAGGTAACTGATGACGACCAACACAATTGGGATAGAGGGTCTGTCACTCCAAGAAGTTGCTCTTTTGTTGCTCTTTTTTAAAATATTTGTTTATTTATTCCCTTTTGTTGCCCTTGTTGTTTTATTGTTCTAGTTCTTATTATTGTTGTTACTGATGTCATTATGGGATAGGACAGAGAGAAATGGAGAGAGGAGGGGAAGACAGAGAGGGGGAGAGAAAGACAGAAACCTGCAGGCCTGCTTCACCACCTGTGAAGCAACCCCCCTGCAGATGGGGAGCCAGGGGCTTGAACCGGGATCCTTCTGCCGGTCCTTGTGCTTTGTGCCATGTGTGCTTAACCGGCTGCGCCACGCTGGACTCCCCAAGAAGTTCCTCTTAACCTCCTTGGCGTGCCCCCTCCCCTTGGTCCTGGCAAGTGGCCTGTTTTCTATCACCGCTGTAATTCTGCCTTTTCTAAAAGTTCATATACAGTGAGCCAAACAGCATGTAGCCCCCACATCTGGCTTCTTTCACACCACACTGTCTGTCTGAGGCCTGTTGCTCTTCATCGAGAGTTGCACGATCTGTTCCTTCTCACTGAGTGATTATGCTTCATATGTCTGTACCATGGCTTTCCCTTCTGATCCCCCTCTAAATGGGCATCTGCATCTCTGTTATCTTGTGGTGATTACAAATAAAACTGCAGTGAACATCTGTGTGCACATGTCCTTGTGTGGATTTGGGTTTTCATTCTCTTGGGTAAAATACCCAGGAGCAGATAGACTGGATCATAGGATAGATGCATGTTTAACTTTATAAACTTTTGCCAAACTGTATTCCAAGGCTGCTGTATCAGTTCCTATCTAAAATGGGTACTTTTACTCCAGGAGAGAGAACTGGCCTTTCTATTGACCTCCGTGGGTTTTCAAAAAGTCTTATTGGATCCCACATATGGAATTAAGATTTTGGCCTTTAATCAAAGATGATTGTGTATCTGTACATGAGATGTCCCCATTTTTGAGCCCTGAGGGCGGTACAGGTCTGCTTCTAAGGAAACTAGATACACCCCTGTCCCACATGTGTGTGAGCCAGGCCTCTCGAGAATGCATCTAGCCCTCCCATGTCAGGTCCGCATGTGTGCTTCAAGTGACAGTTTCAAGTTCATCCTGTGTTGAGATAGTGCCTGAGGCGAGAGGAGAAAGTATCTGTGCCTGTCAGATCGGGTGGGAAGTGATTAATCATGGAGACTTCTGTGGCATGCAGAATGGTGTTGTCTCCTGGCCTTTGTCCGAATGTGGCAGGGGCAGGCAGGGTCAAGTTTAAATCCAAGATGACAAGTGTCTGGGGCTGAGGATGGTTTTCGCTGAATACTTGGCTTGGGGTCAACAGCTCTGTGTCTCACACCTGGTGAAAACTGACTCCCAATTAAAAAAAAAATACAAACAAAAAATGACTTGTAGGGATTGAGGTACTGTTGACATGGCTTTGGGCTAGAACTTCCTGCAAAGTTTTCAGAATCAAAATGCCTGGGGGGGTATTTGGGGGTACCCTGGTTTTTGGCAGCACCCAGGATACCAGGTTTCACCTTGGAAGTTATTGCCACAGTGCTGTGTACCTTCAAAGTATAGAGAAGTGCTTTGAAGTCCTCAGGGAATCGGTTCTGTCACTGAGCCTGTATACTTCTGGGTAGGCACAAATTGTGCCCCTTTGTATCCCCAGATCCTGTGGCTTGTGACATTTAGACAGTATCATCTACTTATCACTAGGGGATATTGGCCTCTTTGAGAAAAGATGTGCTCAATCTTATCCTCAACTCTCCGACTCTGCCTTGTGCTTTTCAGTGGTATCTGAAGGCTGTGGTTTCTACAGTCACAACTGGGGTCTGTTTATGGCTTAGTAGTGAAGATACAGGCATCAGCTGGGGACACACACATGGTGATTAAGGACCAGAGTCCAGCTTGAATGAGGAGGTTCACTCCCTCTTAAGCTTTTTGTTTGTGGTGGGAGGTATCTTTGCTTTTTTTTTCTCTCTTTTCATTTCTTTATTTTTATTTCATTTAGAGAGAGACAGAGAGGCAGAAGCAGAGAGAGAGAGAGAGAGAGAGAGAGAGAGAGAGAGATGACAGCACTGAAGCTTCCTTTGGTGTGGTGGGGGCTAGGCTTTGGTGTGGTGGGGGCGTCGTCCTGCGTCACACAAGACAAAGCAGCTCACTGTCCATCTCTTCTGCTGCCCCAGCCTCTTTACTTTTTCACTGAATGTGGTAACTAGCCACCAGGCAGTGCTACACTAGGAACTTTTGGACTGTACCATGTCTTTCTGGAAAGGTATGGTGGTCTTACCCCAGAGTTGGGGACCCTGTGGGTGCCTCCCCATCTCTCTTATGGACATGAGAAGCTGCTCTTGGTCTGTGGCTTCTGACCACCAGGTGCCAGGTCTTCCCTGGGGGTCACCTCAGTGGATCTCAGGACAAACCTCCACCCACTTCCGTGTGTGCCCCTCACCCCCGTAAAACCCATCTTTCTAAATCTGAAAGGGCTGGGTGCCAGATCACCTAATTTGTCTTCAATTCTATGGACCCAGGACCATCCCAGAGAGGAAAGTGGTCTGGTGGACACGCCCTGGTATACTCAGTACAGAACATGTTGGGAGAAGGCAGTATTTTTCTGTTTTAAAATAAGCAGGTTTGGAAGGAGCTGGGAAACTGCGGGGGGGGTTTAGTTACAAAATGACTATAATTGTGGGAGAGGTATTTTCTTTCAATTTTGAAACACATTAAACAGGATATACAATTTAGAAATAAGTTACAGTTAGAGGAGGGCTCTTTCATCTTGGGGGCACTGCCCCTGGCCTGCGAGGATGGTCACAGGGCCCAGGTGGGTGTTATTTTTCAACTTCCATGTCTCTCAACTTCTGTGCCACCAATGGAGGGGTGACTACGGGTCCTGGGGAGGGGACCCTGTATTTTCTCTGTCAGCTGCTGGGCTGTGTGCAGATGGGTAGAAGGAGAAAGCAGGCCCAGGGGCAGACCCACCTGAAGGCAGCTATGGAGCAGGGTCTGGGGGCCATAGGGAGTTCTGGTCCCCTAGGGCATGATGGTGGCCACCCCTTTGCCCATATACTCTCATCAACTTTCTGAACAAAGGCCCACTGAGCACTCGCTATGTGGGGGTGAGCATCGGGGAAGCCACGACATAGTCAGGTCTCATCCCCCACAAGGAGAAAGAGCCCCTGTAGAAGGCCAAAAAGTGGTACTTTTTGGCTTACTGGCTTTGTACTAGTTTAGAAAGGGTGTGTTGCATATGATTTTGCCCAACGGCTCAACTGATAGAACATAGACTTTGCGTGCTTGAGATTCCTGGTTCAGTAGCTGGCACTGCATGTACCAGAGTGTTACACTCCTCTGTTACACTCCCCTCTCTCTCTCTCTCCCCTGTGAAATTCTCACCCCTTTTTTAGATGTAATACATACAATGAATCTTATTATTATCATGTACCTAGGAAATTGGCACATACTATTTTTCTGGTTGAAAAGATAGCCCTATCCAAAGTCTCAGGTTCAATCCCCCACACCACCATAAACTAGAGCTGAAAACCGTAAACCAATGCTCTGGTTTAAAAAAAAAAAAGAAAAGATAGTCCTAAATGTTGCAATTCTATCAGACTTTAGGACTTTAGTTGGTTTGTATATAATGTACTATAATAACTGGAAATGTTCATGTCCCCCTAAAGTGCAATCCATGTTATTTTTCCATCCTCCCAGTCTGGTGGGATTAGGTATCAGGATTTGGGGGTGGGGTGGGGTGTGCTGAAGTCATGAAGGTAGAGCTTGCTCTGATGGGATTAGAGTCCTTAGAAAGGAGACCCCAGGAGGTTGGGCAGTAGCCTAGCAGGTTAAGTGCACATGGCGCAAAGCACAAGGATTGGCCTAAGGATCCTGGTTTGAGCCCCCAGCTCCCCACCTGTGGTGGGGGGGTCCCTTCGAAAGCAGTGTAGCAGGTCTGCAGGTGTCTCTCATCTCTGTCTTCCCCTCCTCTCTTGATTTCTCTCTGTCCTGTCCAACAACAACAACAGCTATAGCAAAAATAACAGTAACAACTACAATAATGGCCACACAATGGCAAAATGGACTCCAGGAGCAGTAGATTCATAGTGCAGTCACCAAACCCCAGCAATAACCTTGGAAGAAATAAATAAATAAATAAAATTGTGTCTTAAAAAAAAAAGAAGAAAGGAGACCCCAGAGAACACCTTTATTCCCCAGGTAAGGTGAGCCCACAGTAAGAAGACAGCCATCTGTGGCCCCAGGAATGATGCACAGCCAGGTCTTGGACTTTTTAGTCTGTGAGAAATGAATTCTATTTTTTATTTTTCACCAGGATACCACTCAACTCTGGCTTCTGGTGGTGCTGGCAATTGAACCTGGCACCACAGAGCCTCAGGCTTGAAAGTCATTTGCATAATCATTATACTGTCTTCCTAGCCTGTGAAATGACTTTTTGATCACTACACTATTCAAGTCAGTGGTATTTTGTTAGAGTAGGTGAAGAGACTAAAATGTTTAGCAGACATATTTCAGTGTTTTCCCCTCAACTGATCTGACTTTGTTCCTTTAATATGCAGAGAAGCAGCTTCATTTACCATCCTATTGACTTTCTTATCAATGGGTTGAATATGTGTGCTGAAACTCTCTCTCTCTCTCTCTCTCTCTCTCTCTCTCTCTCTCTCTGTGTGTGTGACTATAAAGTCAAGTTTCTAATATTTTTGAAAAGGATGCTTTGGCAGAAGATAAAAAGTTGGACTCTAGAAGAGACTTAACAAGCTTTTTTTTTTTTCCTGTTTCTATTTTGGCATGCATTTCTCATGGAGTTCTGTTGAAAAGGTATGTGTATGGGGGCTGTGAGGGTAGGGGAGACCATCACTTTATCAGTCTAAGTGAGCTAACTAACGACTTTGTTCTGCACATTCACTTCTAATTCTGTATGCATGCATTCTGGGTCTCATCTGAAATGCTCCTCTTCATGCAGTGCCTTTATAGGGATTGGGACCCATGGAAACAACTGTGCTTGTTTTCCTCATGGAAGAATGGACGTGTTGACTCAGCTTAGTGGAAAATATTACCCTGGTGGTAATATTTTTGAAATCACAAGATAGGGTCTCCTGTACAGGTAGACATTAATCACAAATGGATTTGAAGAAGTATAGACAGTGTCATCAACACCATGGGAATGGCTTTTCTCCCTTACCTCACTCCTTCTGGGGTCTGTGTTTATAAAACACACACACACACACACACACACACACACACACACACACACACACAGAAGTGTATGTGTGTGTACATGTAAGGATGTTTCTAAAACACTACTCAGCACTACAAGGAGGCTCTTAGCATAAGAGCACACAGGAACTGTTAGGGTGACTTTAATTCTGGCAGCCTGATTGTCTTGTGGTTACTCTACCCTGAGGCCAGACCACAGTGAGGGCTCCCCACTCCCCACCCAACCACACCAAAGTGGGGGAAGGGGTCACAGGGAATAAAAGAAGAGTCTCCCCCCCCACAGGAGGTGGTGACCACAGGAGCCTGGCTTGAAGGTCTTGGGGGTGGAGGTGATAACTGGTTTCAAGGCCCTGTCCTTGTGGATTCTGTAAGAGTGAAGATGGATGGCAGATGGTCCTGTGCATGCTTGGCAGGCTCTCAGCAAAGCAGGGAAGTGGACTCTCCTCATCACAGATACATCACTCATTCCCCACGATGAAGGGCAGAGTGCTCGGCTCTAGCCAGATATGGTTCTAACAGACAGCGTGCACACAGAGAACATCTCTTTGACTATTTAGCAGCAGATTTCTTCTTCCTCATTTAATTTCCTGTCTGTCACCATCTATGATCCATCCAGAAATCTGTTATGTTAGATATTTTCAAGCAAGTCCCATGAGGTGCTATTTTGAGAATTGTGGGTTTGGTGATAAGGATGATCTCTGTGTTTTGATAGTTATCCTCTCTCTTTACTTACAAGGAGTAAAAGAACGCCTACTATGCTGAGGGCAAGCTAGCAGACTTTATGGATTCTATGGCTGTGGAAGGTAGACCTTAGAGCGGTCTTATAGCAATGTGGAGGATACCTGAGGTGGACATAGCGTAGGTGTGGACTGGAACATGTCTTGGCTGTGGGGCTAAATTGCTTCATCTGGAAGGTGGGAAATGATACTGTCTGCTCTGCAAGACCTCCATGAGGATTATATGGGAATCTCTGAGTCCTGTGTTTGGCTCCTGGGGAAGGAGTTCTAGTAACTGCAGGCCATTCTCACCATTGTTTTCTTGTGGTTGGGGAACAAGCTGAATAGGAAGGCCAAGGGGTTTCAACAGCATCTTGAGGGAAGACAAGGATAGAATCTTGATGAACTAAAGTGTGGTTTCAACCTTGGGTTCCACACTGGAGTAGCAGTGAGCTCCCAACTAAACCAGGAAGTGAGCGAAATTTGCAAGGTTGTAGGGCCAGAACTCCTTGCTGCGTGGGACTCTCTGGGAGCCTTCATTTCAGTGTCCCATGTTGGTTAGAGACAATAGGCTGACCTGGAGCTCAGGGGTGGTGACTGCCCAAGGGAGTGACTGGAGAAAGGTGTGCTCAACCACTATCTGAAATAAACAGGGGTGACGATGGGGACATTCAGAGGATTTTTATTTTATTTTATTTTTATTTTATCTTCTGTTTCTTTATTTCTTTTTAACTGGGAGGATTAATGGTTTACAGTAAACAGTAAATACAGTTGGTGGAACATATATAATATTTCTCAGTTTTCTCCAAAACACTCTAACTCATCCCCTTAAGTTCTCCTCTGTCATTATGCACTAGGACCTGAAAGCCCTCCCCTTCCCCCAGAGTCCTTTACTTTGGTGCAATACACCAAACCCAGTCCAAATTCCACTTTGTGTTTCCCCTTATTTTTCTTTTTTATTGGGGTGGTGGTTAATGGTTTACAGTTGACAGTAAACTATAGTAGTTTGTACATATGTAACATTTCTTAGTTTTCCACATAAAAATCTAACCTCCACCCCCTCAGGTCCTCCTCTGCCATCATGTTTCAGGACCTGAACCCTCCCCCCAACCCCAGAGTCTTTTACTTTAGTGCAATACACCAACTCCAGTCCAAGTTCTGCTTTGTGTTTCTCCTTCTGTTCTTATTCTTCAACTTCTGTCTATGAGTGGGGCCATCCCATCATTCTCTTGCTCAGAAGACAATTAAATCAGTGCGAAGGCTAATTTTTTTGTTTTATTGGGGGGGTTACATCTGACTCCATAAGTCATACATAGTGGCCCTGAGGTTGAGAGACAGCTGACCCAGTAGATGGCATGCTTTTTTCCATGCTTGAGGCCATGGGTTTGAACCCTGACATTGCATGGGGGAGCCATGGATGGCACAAGGAAGCTGCAGTGGTGATAAAGAAGTTGGCTGGGACAGTGGTATCACACATTTGGGAGTCCCTAGTGCCACATTACAAAAAAGGGGGGGTTGTGGTGGTGAAATAGCTCAGTTGGATAGTGTGCTGCTTTGTCATGTGTGTGACTGAAGCTCAATCCCCCACTGTACTGTAGAAAGCTTTTGTGTGCTGTGGTCTCTTCTAGTCTTCTCTCTCTCTCTCTTTCCTGTTTCTATCTAAAAAAGGGGGTTGTGTGGTTAGGGGAGACAGCATAATAGTTACACAAAAAAACTTTCATACCAAAGGCTCAGTCCCCCTTACCAACACAAGTCACATCTAAACAGTGCTAAAAAAAAAAAAAAAAGAAGGAAGAGGAGGAAGAGTGGGAGGAGGAAGAGATAGGAAGAGGAGGAGGAGGAGGAGGAGGAGGAGGAAGAGGAGGAGGAGGAGGAAGAGGAGGAGGAGGAGGAGGAGGAGAAGAAGACAATGATGACAATAACAATAGAAGCAGGCCAGCCCTGCCTCTTTCACTTCAGTTGATGTTGTCCAGCAAAACATTTCAGGGAAGATGTATTACTAAGATTGTGCAGTGCTCAGGGCTGACAGTGTGTGAGGGTGAAACCTCTCTATTCTGAATGACAGTGGTGCCCTTACACCTGCTTGTCTGGTGTTTCTGTGGCTACACAAAGTTGAATCTTCCCTGAAGGGTCAGAGCTATAACTGAAAGCCTGGGTCTGTACCTAGTCCTTCAGGGAGTTCAAGAGAATCTGCCTAGAAAAGGGGTCACTGGCTAATCTGACTTCTGGTCATTTCTGAACTACAACCTTGCCTCAACCTTCAGGCTGACCCCCATCACCCCAGACACTTGCAAACTGTGAATTTCTTCCAGGGTTCCAGGCAAGTGAGGAATGGAAGAGGCCAGAGTCTAAAAGAAGTCATGGTCATGCCTCAATTTTTTGTATAATATTTGAAAAGCCCGTCAAAGGTCTTTGTGACAAATAAAAAAATAGGAGTTGCAGCATGACACCTGCAGCAGATTTTTATTACAAGTGCATGTAGATTTATAAAGTTCTGGAAGGTTGCATACCCAGCCATTAACAAAGATGGTGAATAAAGGAGATATTTAAAGCTCTATTTTTTAAAAAAGACAGACATGGAGGGAGGGAGGGAGGGAGGGAGGGATGGAGAGAGAGAGAGAGAGAGAGAGAGAGAGAGAGAGAGAGAGAGTCAAAGAAATTATAGCACCAAAACTTCCTTCAGTGTGGTGACAGCCAGACTCAAACCTGGGTCACATGCATGGCAAAGCAGTGCTCTGTTCAAATGAACTATTTTACCAGCCCAGGAACACTTAATCTTTTTACTTCTGAAAACTTTAAAAGTTCTCTTTCCTCAAAGGAACCCTCTTGCACTGCTGGTGGGAATGTCATTTGGTTTAACCCCTGTGGAGAGCAGTCTAGAGAACTCTCAGAAGGCTAGAAGTGGACCTGCCCTATGACCCTGCAATTCCTTTCCTGGGGATGTAGCCTAAGGAGTCAAACACACCCACCCAAGAAGATTTGTGTATACCTATGTTCATAGCAGCACAATTTGTAATAGTCAAAACCTGGAGGCAAACCAGGTATTTGACAACAAATGAGTGGTTGAGTAAGTTGTGGTGTATATACACAGTGCAATACTACTCAGCTATTTAAAATGGTGAATTCACTTTCTTCACTCCATCTTGGATGGAGCTTGAAGGAATCATGTTAAATGAGACAAGTCAGAAACAAAAGTTTGAGTATGGGATGATCTCCTAGACAGAAGTTGAAAAACAAGACCAGAAGGGAAAACTCTAAGCAGAACTTGGACTGGAGTTAGTGTATTGCACCAAAGTAAAAGACTCTGGGGTGGGGGAGAGGGTTCAGTTCCTGGAACATGATGACAGAAGAGTGCCTAGTGGAGGTTAAATTGTTATGTGGAAAACTGGGAAATGTTATGCATGTACAAACTATCGTATTTTACTGTCAACTATAAACCTTTAATTCCCCATTAAAGAGATTTAAAAAAGGTTCTCTCCCTAAATTTCTGATATTCTTAAGACCATGAATTATGTCATGTGCACAACCTGTATTTTCCTTGCCTTTTGAGATGCTGCATCAAGTACAAATCCTATCCTACACCAAACACTTGTGTTGAGTCTGGTGTGAGAAATGAACACATTTTGAAAACTTCAGGTGCTTTCCATAGTTATTCACTTCTAATAACCCAGTCGTGGATCCTGTCCCATCAATGCTGCTTGCTCATTTCCTTCTTCACTGTGGATTCCATTATTGCAATTTTTCTTAATCAGGCATTATTATTATTATTATTTTTCACAAAAGCAACCTTGAAACTTTAGTGCAGCCACTTTGGAATACAGTTCCCATAGGCAGGGGCAAAGAAGCCAAGTCAATATAGGCTCAAAAAATGACAGTCTTCTGATGCTTTTGATTTTTTTTCCATTTCTTTGCTGATATTTTCCATGATAAGCTTCTTTTGTTTTCATCTATACATGGCCTTCTTCTCATGTACTTTGATTTTTCTTCAGAAAAATCAAGCGACTAGATTGACAAAGACTGTCCTGGAAGCAGAAGTTTTTTTGAAGTAGTTTTCCTCACTTAGCTATTCTCTATTGATAAACTTATAACTACCAAGTTCTTCTATCAGAGAACTGGTAACTTCAGATGCCGCCAGAAACTACTGCAAATGTTAAAATATCAGAATCTATTCTCTGAAGACTCTGCTGATATTTGGCATCAAACGCTGCTTCCCTTGCTCAGCAGGCTTCCATAAATTGCCCGCAGCCTTCTTCAAGCTTCTGGATTCTGCCTGGAGCAATTGGGTAATTAATTCCTAAGACACTAAGTGGGTGATGGAGGCTGTAAGCCAGTATGCTGCCAGGCCTGGGCTTTTCAGGGGCCTGTGCCTCAGCCTGTCCTTGGCACCCTCTTCCTCCGACCATCACACTTTCTTTGACTCTGCTGTTAGACCTCACCAGGGCTTCTCAGGCCACATGGGCCAGACCCCCTCCCACACTCTGCTTCTCTCTGCTGTTGGACACTGCTATCTGGGAAGCTCAGACCCTGCTCCATGCTCAGCTTTTCCCAGGTGAATTGGAATAAGAAAATAGCGTGTGTGTGTGTGTGTGTGTGTGTGTCTGAGCATGCCTCTTGTCAGTTGTTTGGATATTTAATAGACATTTCAAAGGAAAGCAATCACTAAGAATAGAGCATGTAGCAGGCCCCCAAAAGAGTCAGTTCCCTTGCAAGTCCTCTTCCAGGGACTCACATGTTTGGCATCTGGGGAGCACATTCACAGCAGGTAACACAGACTTGCTACTATGGGGAATTTGAGATTCCTTTTTTCTCTGCCCGTGACTGCTGCTGGGGGTAGGATGAGGTCTCTCAGCACCTCACTGAGGAACCAGAGGAGGGGATTCCATAAGGACTCTCCTCTTGACTCCTCTACCTAGCCAGGTGGGCTCTCTGAGAACCTAAAGGAAGCACTGGTTAGGCTTCTGATGAGAGAGAGCACTATTGCTGCAGTTTGCCAGAATCTTTGGAGCCAGAGGCCAGGGTTAGGTGCTTGGAGAAGTGCCTGTTCCTTGAGCAGTGAACCCTGCTCTCTAGCCTCCTTCACTTGGGGGTGTAGAACTTGAACCACTAGTAAGAAAAAGTGGAATAAATACACTAAGGGAGAAATTGTTGTTCCTCAGAGGTGGTTTGGGCTATAGGGGAGGCCACTAGGATCAAGGGGAATGCAGCATAAGTCTTGGTAAAATGGCGGTACCCACCACACACCAGTCATTTCTGCAGAATCTTCAGAACCTGCTCGTGGTATTTGGGCAGCTTATGGAGGACAGGTGACAGCTGGGTTCAAACTCAAGCAGACAATATCTGCCCCATCTTTGTCATCCTTTCTCCCTTTTTTCTCTCTTGCCCAAGTTGCCATTGCATTGAGGAGTTGTAGCTATGGGTGGTTTTGTATTGAATGAAGTTTAGTGGGTCCCTGCTGGTTTTGATCAGAAGGGGTCCTTGGTGCTCTGAGCATGGTCCCACTCCGTCTCCAGCCATGCTTCTGGTGTTTCTGAGTAACGCGACCCTTTAGTTTGAGTTTTGCCCTGTGTTGCTTGGGCATTTGACTTTCTCCTGGAGTCACTCAGCTTCCTGGAGTCATGACATTTCAGGGTAGTGAGACAGCTAAGAACTAGGATTCTGAACCAGCTGCACCAGAGCTCAGATTCTACCTTTGCCATTAGCCTGCCAGATGACTGTGAGGGGATATCTTACCCTTCCAGGCACTTGGGTTCCTTGTCAGTAAGTGCATCTAACAGTAGAAGCCAGTTTGCTGGGTCATGAGGATAAAATTAAACCATTGTTCTCAGAGGCACACAAGAAGTGCTCAGAGTCACTGGCTCTAATTAAGGTTTATTACACAATAGGGAGGGTGCTGAACCACTTTTCTGAGCTAAATTGTCTCTCATTTTGACCTCTTCCAAGTCCAAGTCACAGGATACAGAGTTTTCCTTTAAGGCTTTGAAATGGGGCCAGCAACACAGCTCACCTGTACAGTGTGCTTGCTCTGTCCTGTTCCCAGCCCCAGTTTGAGCCTGGTCCTCACTGCACTAGAGGAAGCTTTGTTGCTGCAGTATCTCTCGCTCTCTTCCTTTGTCTGTTTGCCTCTGACTCTCTCCTTTCTTTTTTAAAGCTAGTTTCTTGTTTAAAAAAACATGTTAATTTTTTTATTGGATAAAAACAGAGAGAAATTGAGAGGGGAGGGGGAGATAGAGAGGGAGAGAGACAGAGACACACTTGTAGCCCTGATTCACCACTCATGAAGCTTTCCCTCCACCCCTGCAGGTAGGGACCAGGTACTTGAACCTGTATTCTTGTGCACTATAATGTGTGTGCTTAACCAGATGCACCACCACTTGGCTGCTGACTCTCTTTTCTATTTAAAAAAGTTGATTCCCAGTGGTGAAGCCCTGGCTGTGGATGGGGGGGGGGGTGGAGGGCAAAGAATCAAAAACAACTTTGAAGGGAGTTTTTTTTATTTATTATTTTTACTTTTTAGAAAGACCAGTAGGAGATGGAGTCTGAGGAACCCACAAACTTCTCAGTTAAGCACTGTGATGGGAGCAATACCACGGGCCTTATTTATTCAGTAAATAGTGGCTTGACCAGCTCTGGCACGCTGCTGCTAGCTCTCTACTTTTGCACATGGTCTGAGGGGCTCAGGTGCTATGGGGTCCCAAGTAAAGAAGCTGTGGGCTGAATCTCTTCCAGGGGAGCAGTTTACTGGAGTCTCACCAGTCCAGGGCAGGTGGGCCTGGGGGTGGTGGCTGTTGAGTCTGTTTTAGGGCTCATGTATCAAAACCCATGGACATCTTGCTTGGAGGAGCAAACTTTTCCTTTCCTTAGAAAGATCTCTTCAAGTCTTGGGAGCAGAATGAACACTTGGTTTGCATGTTTTCCCCTGAGCTGACTCACCCGTGGTTTTCATTCCCATAACCTCCTCTGCCATGTTTCGGTTTTGGGGTGGGGGGTGGTGGGAGCTGAGTGTTTGCCCATCCTCTCCCACAAGTGAGCCTAGTGCCTTGCCTTAGCCCTGTGCCACACCTTGACCTTCCATGAAAATGTGGCTGTGTAGTGTGCAGCTTTCTAGAGGGTGAGAAAAGAAACGGAGGGTGACAAGCTTTATTGCATCATTCAGATCATTTTTAGTTCAATAACAATACGCCAAAACCAACTTTCCACTAAACACACATTCTAGAAACACTCTGTGCTCTTGAGAGCTCACCCAGGGTGGTCTGCTCTCTGGCTGCTGCCTGTGCAGACCCTGCTCACACTTGGTGTTTGCTCAGGTCTTATATTTCCTCAGTGAGTCCCTTCCAAGCCACCCAGCTCTCAGGCCCCTCTCCCCCAATGCTGAGATTAAGATTTTCATCTTTTCCTTTTCATTAGCATATTCAGGGTAGCCTCAACCTGGCAGTACATCTCTGAGCTCAGGACTCAACCATAAGCTTTCAAAATGGTTTCTATAGATGCAAATCATACTCACCATGAATGAAAACAATTTAAACACACACACACACACACACACACACACACACACACACACACACACACACACTAAATAATCAGTTTTATCAGAGAATGAGTCTCTAGCAATAACCACTGACCACATTCTTTCTTTTTTAAGTCTTTAAAATTTAAAATGATCTTTGTTTATTTATTGGCTAGAGACATCCAGAAATCGAGAGGGAAAGGGGTGACAGAGAGGGAGAGAGACAGAGAGACAGATGCATCCTTGCTTCACCACTTGCAAAGCTTTCCCCATGCAGGTGGGGACCAGGGGCTCAAACTTGGGCCCTTGCATAGTGTAATGTACACTCAACCATCACCCACCTGCCTCCCCCACCATCACGTTCTCTGTAACGTCTGGCTTACTCTCTGTACCTCTGTTGTTGCACAAATGGGGTCAGACTAGCCACCACTTTTTTGGGAATTGCTGTATACTGCATATCTGGGTCATTTTCTCTCCTACTCCTTCCTGATCCTGAAGCCAAGAATCTAGTGTCATATTTTTCTAGATGTCAATTTTAATTTAAATTTATTTTTCTTATGTATTTGATAAGACAGAGAAATTTAGAAGAGAAGGGTAGGCAGGGAGGGAGAGAGAAAGAGAGACACCTGTAGCACTGCTTCACTCATGAAGCTTCCTTCCCCCATGCAAGTGGGGACCAGGGGCATGAACCAGGGTCCTTGTGCATGGTAATGTGTGTACTCCACCAAGTGTCCACTACTATGCAGTCCCTTAGAAGACAACTTCTAGCAGACCTTGACTGACGACCTAGGCTAATTATTTAGCACAGTTAATTTTTATTTAGAGAGAGGTGAGAGAAAGAAATAGACACACAGAGAGAACCATCGCAGTACCAGTCTACCCATGAATTTTCTCTGTGTCATTATGGTGCTTTCAAGTGATGTAGGGGTTTGAGCCCAACACATATTTTCTGAGGGGCAGAATGACCAGTGGCAAAAATGTAGCCAAATTGCCAGGTCTGAAGCTTGGCTTATACCTGTGTGACCCTGAGAAAGTAACACACTAACTTTCCAAGCTTTGGTTTTCTCATTTCTACAACGGGATGCTAAGAATAGCGTCCTACTCATCCATTTGTGCCTGTGTTTGAGACACTTCCTGGCAGGTAGCACACACTGGTGAAAGTGCTACTGCTGACCATCAGTGCATGAGCCTGGGGACATGAGGGGGCGGGGTGGGCAAACTGCTGTGACTCTTGCCTGTGCGAACACACAGCAGCACAGCGAGGGCTGCTGGAATGAAGTCAGCTCAGGATTTCTTTTCTTTTTAATTTTTAGTAATGATTTAATAATGATTAACAGGATTGTAAGGTAATGGGTACAATTCCATGCAGTTCCCACCTCCAGAGTTCTGTGTCCCATCCCCCTCCATTGGAAGCTTCCCTATTGTTTTTTTTTAAACCATTACTTATTTATTTATTATTGAATACAGACAGATAGAAATTGAGAGGAGAGGAGGAGATAGGGAGAGAGACAGACACCTGCAGCCTTGCTTTACCACTTGTGAAGCTTTTCCCCTGTGGGTGGGGATGCGGGCTTGAACTTGAGTCCTTGTGCACTGTAGTGTGTGCATTCAACCAGGTGCATCACTGCCCGGCCCTTCTTCTTCTAGCATTTGCCCTTCTTCCGTAGCCAGTCAATAGCGTCAGGTTGAGCCTGATGTAAAGTTTCGAGACCTCCTTTGAATCTGGAGAGGTGGCAGTCGTTGACTATGTGGGTCATAGTCTGTCTGGAGCCACAGGGGCATTTCGGGTCGTCTCTGGCTCCCCAGCGGTGGAACAAAGCAGCGCACCGGCCATGGCCTGTTCGATAGCGATTGAGGAGGGCCCAGTCATAACGTACTAGGTCAAAGCCGGGTTGACGCTTGCAGTGGTCTGTGATGAGGTGTTTGTTCTTTACCTCAGCTGACTGCCAACTCTGTTTCCAAGAGTCTGGAACAGAGAAGTTCAGTGTAGCCGTAGGGGACCAGATTGGGTGACAAGACGTCAAGCGTTGGACAGGGTGGGCGAAGATATCCGCATATATTGGCAGGTCCGGTCGAGCGTAGACGCGGGAAACGAACTTAGATGATGCTGCATCCCGACGAGTATCTGGCGGGGCGATGTTGCTAAGAACTGGTATCCATGGAACCGGGGTGGAACGGATGGTTCCAGAAATTATCCTCATGGAGGAATATAATTTGGAATCGACCAAGTGGACATGGGGGCTACGGAACCATACTGGGGCACAGTATTCTGCAGTGGAATAGCATAATGCCAGAGAGGATGATCGTAGTGTGGAAGCGCTCGTGCCCCATGAAGAGCTGGCCAGTCTTGCAATGATGTTATTCCTCGTGCCCACCTTTGCTGCAGTTTTTATGAGATGTTCGTGAAATGACAGAGTGCGATCGAGAGTAATGCCAAGATAGACTGGCTGGGCTTCTTGCCGGATTCTTGTATCGCCAAGCTGCACATTAAGCTCACGCGAGGCCGAGGCATGGTGTAGATGGAAAACAGATGATACCATTTTTGCAGTGCTAGGGATTAGTTGCCATTTTTTACAGTAATCAGATATCAGAGCCATGTCTTTCGTGAGTGTTTCCTTGAGGATGTCAAACTTGGATGCCTGAGTTGCACAGCAGATGTCATCGGCGTAGATGAACTTCCTTGAAGAAGTTTCTAGGAGGTCATTGATGTAAATATTAAATAGCGTAGGAGCCAGAACAGAGCCCTGTGGGAGGCCACTTGAGACAAGTCTCCATCTGCTAGACTTGTCACCCAGCTGCACCCGGAATCTTCTGTTTTGGAGAAGAAACGATATAGTGTTGGCCACCCATGGAGGCAGGCATCTTGAGATCTTGACTAGGAGACCACGGTGCCAGACCGTGTCATAGGCTGCTGTGAGATCAACAAAGACAGCACCCGTCTTTAAATTCTTCTGGAATCCATTTTCAATGTAAGTTGAGAGGGCCAGGACTTGTTCACAGGTAGATCTTCCTGGGTGGAAACCAGCTTGGGCGGGTGATAGGAATTTCTCTGTAAGAGGAGAAATACGTGACAGAAGCAGCCTCTCAAGGAGTTTGTAACACACGGAGAGGAGAGAAATTGGTCTAGAGCTGGCGGCCAGTGTTGGGTCTTTCTTTGGTTTCAAAACTGCTATTATCTTCGCACGACGCCAAATTTTGGGCATAGATTCAGATTCCAAGATGTGGGACAGGAATGAAGTGAGCCACTTCTTTGCCGCAGGGACCAAGTTAAGAATGAGTTCTGGGGTGATGTTATCATAGCCAGCAGCTGTTCCCGGTTTAACCCTCTTCAAAGCGTCTTCCAGTTCAGACAGTGTAAAGGGAGAGAGTTTTGGAGATGGACAAGATAAACAGCCCGGCCCTGAAGCTTCCCTATTCTTTTTTTTAATTTTAAAAATTTATTTAAAAAGGGAGACATTAACAAAACTGCAGGATAAAAGGGGTACAACTCCACACAATTCCCACCACCAGATCTCCATATCCCATCCCCTCCCCTGATAGCTTTCCTATTCTTTATCCCTCTGGGAGTATGGACCCAAGGTCATTGTGGGATGCAAAAGGTGGAAAGTCTGGATTCTGTAATTGCTTCCCCGCTGAACATGGACGTTGACAGGTTGATCCATACTCCCAGCCTGCCTCTCTCTTTCCCTAGTGGGGAAGGGCTCTGGGGAAGCAGAGCTCCAGGACACATTGGTGGGGTTGTCTGTCCAGGGAAGTCTGGTTGGCATCATGCTAACATCTGGAACCTGGTGGCCAAGTAAACTTCTTTTTTCCTGTGAGTTTCAGGTGCCATGATTACCCTTGCTGCCAGCCTTGGCCCTGCCCTGCTTCATTCTGGGAAACAGGAAGAGGGACTGCACTGCATACCACTGTGGGCTTTGCAGCTCAGCAGCTAGGCCAGGGCAGGGATAGCTGAATTTCCACACTGGAGGTTTTTTTAAAAAATATTTATTTATTTTCCCTTTTGTTGCCCTTGTAGTTATTATTGTTGTTGTTATTGATGTTGGCATTGTTAGGACAGAGAGAAATGGAGAGAGGAGGGGAAGACAGAGAGGAGGAGAGAAAGATAGACACCTACAGACCTGCTTCACCCCCTGTGAAGCGACTCCCCTGCAGGTGGGGAGCCGGGGGCTTAAACCGGGATCCTTACAGTGGTCTTTGCACTTTGTGCCACGTGCACTTAACCCGCTGCGCTACCGCCCGACTTCCAACTCTGGAGGTTTTCTTATTATTCCAAACCTGCCTTGGGAAATATGGATAAGAGTTTTTCTTGTAATTTTGGGTGGACATATCTTTATACTAAAAATCATGCACTGAAGAGATAGTATAATGTTTATGCAAAAGATTTTCATGCCAAAAGCTCCAAAGACCCCAGGCTCAATTCCCAGTACCATCATAAACTAGAGCTGAGCAGAGCTCTGGTAGTTCTTGGTGTGTTTGTTTCTCTCTGTGTCTCCCTGCCATTAAAAGTAAATAAACAAAATTTTAAAAAAACCATAAAGGCAACAAATAGAGATTAATGAAGGGTTAGAAGAGAACATTAAAATGAGCCACAATCTCACCATTTTACTATAGCCACCTCAGACATTTTGCTATATTCTTTCTTATTATCCACACACACACACACATAGATGTAGGTGTGGTTATACTGGAGACTTGGAATTTGTTGTGTATGTTATTTTTTAAAACATTTTTTATTATTTTTACTTATTTATTGTATAGAGACAGTCAGAAATCTGGGAAGGGAGAGAGAGAGAGGGAGAGAAGGAAGGGGGAGCTAGAGAGGGAGAGAAACACAGAGACACTTGCAGACATGCTTCACTGCTTGTGAAGCTTTCCCCCTGCAGTTGGGGACCGGGCTTGAACCTGGATTCTTGTGCAAGGTGAGGTGTGAGCTTAACCAGGTACACAACTGCCTGGCCCCTGTATATTATTTTGTATGGCTAAAGATTTCTGCTAGATATACACCAGTTTCTGTGAGAGAGAGCTTATGTTCACACGTATCCATAAACTACTGCAAAATATATACCTGAAAGCAGAAGTACACTAGAGTTTGCAGTGAGTACCCCCCTAACACTTCCTCTCCACTATTCCAAGCTTTGGGTCCATGATTGCTCAGCAATTTGTTTGGCTTCGTATGTTAACTCTCTTTTCAATCACCAGGTTCCAGATGCCACCAGGATGCTGGCCAGGCTTCCCTGGATTGAAGATCCCACCAATGTGTCCTGGAGCTCAGCTTCCCCAGAGACCCACCCTACTAGGGAAAGAGAGAGGCAGACTGGGAGTATGGACCGACCAGTCAATGCCCACGTTCAGTGGGGAAGCAATTACAGAAGCCAGACCTTCTACCTTCTGCAACCCTCAATGACCCTGGGTCCATGCTCCCAGAGGGCTAGAGAATGGGAAAGCTATCAGGGGAGGGGGTGGGTTATGGAGATTGGGTGGTGGGAATTGTGTGGAGTTGTACCCCTCCTACCCTACGGTTTTGTTAATTAATCCTTTCTTAAATAAAAATAAATAAATAAAAAAAAAGATTTCTGCTCAAGGCTACAACATAACTATGTTTCTGTATCATTAAATAACGTTACAAAATGTTATATTGATATTCTTGCCCTTTGTTCCTCCTCATAGATGGATAATTTATTCATCAATTCCCCTATTTTTTACAACCATATAGAAAGCTCTGATGGACATTCCTGGAAATAAATGATTCCAAATTTCTGACTTGTTCTCACTAATGGATTCCCCCTGGGTCATTGTCCAGTAGGAGGATGTTGACTTCTCTCTCTCTCTCTTTCTTTTTTTGACTTCTCTCTTTCTTAATCCATATCACCAAATTGCTTTTGCTTTCCAGAACATCTTACATCTTTCTTTCTTTCTTTCTTTCTATCTTTCTTTCTTTCTTCTTTCTTTCCTTTTTTGTTTTATCAATGTAGATCTTTAATGTATTTATTTTTTAATTTCTTTATGGGGAATTAATGTTTTACATTTGACAGTAAATACAATAGTTTGTACATGCATAACATTTCTCAGTTTTCCATATAACAGTACAACCCCCACTTGGTCCTCTGTCATCCTTCTTGGACCTGTATTCATCAACCTCACCCTCCCACCCACCCGAGTCTTTTACTTTGGTGCAATATGCCAATTCCAGTTCAGATTCTACTTGTGTTTTCTCTTCTGATCTTGTTTTTCAATTCTGCCTGAGAGTGAAATCATCTCATATTCATCCTTCTGTTTCTGACTTACTTCACTTAACATGATTTTTTTCAAGGTCCATCCAAGATCAGCTGAAAACAGTGAAGTCACCCTTTTTTATAGCTGAGTAATATTCATATATATACCACAACTTGCTCAGCTACTCATCTGTTGTTGGACACCTGGGTTGCTTCTAGGTTTTGGCTATTATAAATTGTGCTGCTAAGAACATATGTGTACACAGATATTTTTGGATGGGTGTGTTGGGTTCCTTAGAATATATCCCCAGGAGAGGACAGAACATCTTTCAAACACAGGTATGTGAGCTTTTCTGTACACACCAGCACCAGCTGGGCATGGTGGGTCTGTTGGAAGGAGCCATTTGCTTTTCTGTTTTTTTTTTTCTGTCATTCGTGAGGTGATGAGAGACTCGAATTGTTAATGAGTTCTAGTCCAGAATGGAGGAAGAATTTACCTTGCGTCCCATCTTCTTGGGGTTGTGGATATAATAATAATACCATACCTGGGAAGGAGGTTTTATTTTGTTGTTGTTAATAGAAACACTTTATTTTTAAAATTATTATTATTATTTATTTTGGGACATGATATAGATGTTTATTGTGACGTTGGTTTCATAGGTTCAAACATATCAATCGGTTTTGAACACACGTTATACTGATTTTGTTGCACATTTTAAATGTATAAAATTTAGTGTGTGTCAATTTCACTCAAGTAGCATTTAAAAGATAATTAAGAATCCTCCCTTTTGGGTAAAAGATACTCACCTGCATTTGCCCATTAATATGAGCATTAGTTCTTGAACTCTCATTTTTAGAAATTTTCTTTTTTTTAACTAGTGATTTAATTTTGATTTATAGAATTCCAAGATAACAGGGGTACAATTCTGAACTATTCCCACCACCAGAGTTCTGGGTCCCAAATAACTCCATTGGAAACCACAGCATTTCTCCCAAGGTTGCAGATATGGGTTAACTATTATTTATACAACTATCTGCCTATATATGCATATAACTGCCCATTTAAAAAATATTTTCATGGGGGGGTAATGGATTACAGTCAACAATAAAATAAAGGAACAAAAAATTACAGTAGTTTGTACATGTATATAACATTTCTCAGTTTCCTACATTGTTGGGGCTCTGTGTAAGCTTGATAGAGCTTAGGGAGAACTCCCCCCATCCTTGGATGAAGGTCTGAGAAGATACCCTCTTGTTAGTCTCTCTCAACTGAGGTGAACAAAGGGGAGAAACTGTCTCTCAGACTAAGTTCTTCCCTTCCTGACTCTCAAGCCCACGGAGACCTCACTGCCTCTCTCCATTAACTGCAGGCCACATGGCTGCCTGCCTTACGGTTCAGAGTTCACATAGTCATCCAGAGTTCACACAACCACCCCACTTCTGATCACTAGAGAAAGCATACTCCATCACACACCTCTCTGACAACAGTCAATGAAGCACCAAACTTTATATCCTTATAGCTTTGATACCTACCATGCTCTGTTTATCTTTACCCTATCTCACCCTGCTGACTTAACTCCTATGTTTCTCTCAAATACCTTTGGATAATTAAGTTGCTTGCATCATGGAGAATAATTGTCTTGACCTTTATGTATCTCATCAATTCATGTCATGCCAGCCCCCTACCATAGGGGCAAGCTGACCTTTAAGAAACCTGTAACTCCTGACATGTTTGAAATATGTTCTTTGTTTGGTTTTCTATTTAAACTCATGTCCACCTGCCAATAAACGAGATCTGAGCATGCTTCAGTCTCCCCGGTGTCTTTGTTTTGTTTCGTCCCTTGAGTGATCGAGAGAGAACCTGTCGGTTGCCTTCTTGCTGGAGATCACCCCGCCAGAACGTGGACACTACATAACAATTCAACCCACTCTAAGTCCTCCTCTGCCATCATGTTCCAAGACCTGAACCCTCCCCCTCACCCCAGAGTCCTTTACTTTGGTGTTAAGACACCAAACCCAGTCCAGGTTCTGCTTTGTGATTTCTCATTTGTCAACTTCTTTTTTATTTATTATTGCTGATTAAATGATGATTGACAAGATTGTAGGATAAGAGGGGTACAATTCATACAGTTCCCACCACCAGTATGCCATATCCCATCTCCTCCATTGGAAGGTTCCTTGTTCTTTATCCCTCTAGGAGTATAGACCAAAGATCTCTATGGGGTGCAGCCTTCTGGTTTCTGTAATTGCTTCCCCAATGAACATGAAAATCCTTTATTTATTTACTTAATTATTTAATTAAATTTATTTATTTTACCAGAATAATTGCCCCTTTTATATTAAGGTCCCATCTTCTCTTCTTTTCTAAGTCACACACACCTATTACTGCATCCAAATGCCCCTCCCTTTCCCCTTCTCTCTCCATTTCCGGACTGAGTTGAAGTTTAGAGCCCTCTGGTAGGAACTCTCTTCCAGAACATTTCACACACATTTTTTTCTTGGCTCCATTAAATATATATATATTTTAAATCTTGATTTATTCTCTCTTGTTGCCCTTGTTTTTTTATTGTTGTAGTTATTATTGTTGTCTCATTGTTGGATAGGACAGAGAGAAATGGAGAGGGGACGGGAAGACAGAGGGGGAGAGAAAGATAGACACCTGCAGACCTGTTTCACTGCTTGTGAAACGACTCCCCTGCAGGTGGGGAGCTGGGGGCTTGAACCATGATCCTTCCGCCAGTCCTTGCGCTTTGTGCCACCTGTGCTTAACCCACTGTGATACTGCCTGACTCACTCCATTAAGTATTTTAAAAAAATATTAATTTACTAGTGACACACACACAGAGGGAGAGGAAGGGAGGGAGGGAGAGAGAGACACAGAGAGAGAAGACAGAGAGAGAGAGGGAAATAGGGAGAGGGTGGGAGGGAGGGGGAGAGAGAGATATCAGAGCACTGCTCAGCTCTGGCTGATAGTGGTTCTGGGGATTGAACTTGGGACATCAGAGCCTTAGGCATGAACGTCTTTTGCATAACTATTATGCTGTCTTCCCAACCCTGACTCCATTAAGTCTTTATGATTTCCACCTTTAGGGCATCCAGGTTTTGAAGACTTGGTGTGTGAAGTAAAAGCTGTGATGAGGTTGTCTCCAGTGAATGTGCAGGCTTTAGACACAAGCCAACTGTTCTTTCTGTTCCTGATCAATAGTCAATGTGTCCTGGCCACATCCAGGCTGGACAACTCCCCCTGAGGGATGTCAAAATTGTCACTTTGCACATCATTCGAAGTCTGTATACTCCCAATAAGACTGGCCCGTGGGTGTCTGGAGAAGGGTGTCGACTTTCTGAGGTTATTTGTCTCTTTCCTTCAAGTTCAGAGGATTTTTCTCCCTGATAACCACAGAGTTCAGAGCCTCAGGGGTAAAGCAGACTGAGTGTTGGAGACAGGAGACATTATGATTCTCAAATACAGTTTTTCCCCCCTTTTAAGTACTCATAAAAAAGATTTGTAGCACTGTCATAGCCAAAACCATGCCTTGTGCTGCAACTGTGTGCACACCCAGCCAAGGCTTGTGCTGTTGGCAAGTATGACAATGGGAGTGCTGTGGGAAGTGACCCAGAGCACATCCTTGAGTGAGAAAGCCTCTTCTGCTGCTAATTTTGCCCTGAAACACCTAGCATAGTGAACTTCCCCAGGGCAGGGGGTCAAGCATCACACCCTTCACATACTTCTTCAGGGAGAAGTGAGGAACTCCCCTAGCAGGGATGTGAAGGATTGGTGGTCTCGGTTGCACACCAGTGGTCCACATGGAAGTAGGGCTAGTCTCTGGGGGTGTCAACAACCGCTGCCTGTGTGACCCGGCAAACATTATGCAGTCTCTCTCAGCTTCAGGCTTTCCATCTGTAAGATGGGCTGAGAGAACTCCCCTTATATTTTGAAGAACTTGCTCTTTGGATGTTGGAGATCCAACCCAGGGCATCACAGCTAACTCAGTCACACATGAGCTCTGCCACTGAGCTATCCCTCCCCCCACCTCCTCACTTCAGTTGACTCTGAGCCTACACAGAAAGATCACAGAAATGCAGTGAGGAATCTTAGGTGGTCACGCTGGAGAACTGTGACCTTTCTTGGGCCTCCTTCCATAGAACAATCACCAGAGGTGCAGAGATAACAAGCTGGGATCACCTACCTGAGCCACTTCCAGTGGTGGGGAGGAGAGGTTTAAGTGTCACACACAGCAGTGACAGGCACGGGGTGGGGGTGTGGTCATTGGAGAACACCTGGAACCACTCCCAAGTCCCCATAAACAAAGCTCCAGGCCTGCTTTGCTGCCGGATCTCAGTTTCTATATATGGAGAGATCTCTGGGGGGAGATAGTTTCCTTGTTCAGGAAGAAGTGTTTTGTTCCCTGAGATGGTGTTTATACTTGGGCATGATTTGGGGGTCAGGCTTGACCTGGGTTGTGTGCATGACAAAGCAGGCACACTACTCAGGTGAGCTACTTTGTTCTCCCTTGAGCTCCCGAGTTTAACAATAAGAGGAAGATCTTGTTTCTTCAAGTGCACAAAGGAGTGAGCATTCATTATGTTTTCTGGAGGTTTCTTAAAGAAAATCTCTTCTCCTTTGCTCTCGGGTGTGGCACTTGGCTGCTGGGAACAGACACACAGTTTATCTTGCAGAGAACTGTTTTGCAAGAGGTTTCCCACAATTATGGTCTGAGGGAGGGTCCCTGCCAGCTTTTCTTAGTCATTAGGGCTTGGGGGGGGGGGGTTGGGGAAGGTGGTTTTTTTTTTTTTGTTGTTGTTCTTTTTTTCTTCTTTTCACTCTGAAAGCAGGAGCCATCTGGGAGTAGGCACCCATGGGTAATTACCCCAGCGAAGGAAACAAAAGGACTGCTGATCTGCACTTCTCAGAGCTGCTGCAGGTGGCTGCTGACTTTTGGTGGAATGTCACAAAGTACCCAGGCTGGGGGGTGAGTCAGAAATCCTTAGGTCACTTGCGGTTTTCTTTCATGGTTTTGCTGTGACTATTAACTTGTTTTTACTTAACAAGAAAAACAGGTGTTTGGGTGTCTGTTTGAAATCATGCTGCCCTGCTCCTAGCAGCTTGCTGGAGTCATGTGGCTGTCCCAGCTTGGCTGGCACTAAGGAGATAACTAGAAACAGGAAAGTGGGAGCAGCTGGTGAGGCCTGGAGTGGGCCATGCCTGGGCACCAGGGCTGAGCATGATTCCCAGATTCCTGGGACATGTGGGAAGAAGGAAATTCAAGTCAGAGCAATTGGTCAGTTTGAATCAGTTTGAATCGCTTGCTGGGCCAGTTCCAGGGCCCTCACAGACCCCTCTGGAGTGGATGCCCCACACTGGAAGTGACCCGGCTTTTGATTTTCCATATGCCTCCTGGATGAGCCGGCCTTGCTCCCTGTGCTTTTTGTTCTTTTTGGGTAGAAATAAAAGCAGTTTGTGTCCAAACACTGCTTGGGACTCTCTTTCCACCTGGCAAGGCAACCAGTCGTTAGAGCTTTCCCATTCTTGCTGAGTCAACACACGTGCTCTGTGTCCAGAAGAGTGCACATGTTTCTGGAACCAGGTGTGGACTGTAGCCCTAGGTCATCCGGTCGTCGGGTCGTTGGGTCGTCGGGTCGTTGGGTTGTCGGGTTGTCGGGTCCTCGGGTCGTCGGGTCCTGGGTCTTTAGGTCATTAGGTCATCAGGTCGTCGGGTCCTCAGGTTGGCTTTCTGGTTTTTCTGTGGAGCCCTTAGTGAACAACAGTGCTTGACTCCAGCGAGTCTGCTCTGCTCCGCTCTGGTCATGAGTGATGAAAGGGAAGGAAAACAACAACTTGGGGCCTTGGTTGTGGGACTGGTTGTGACTTAGATCTAGTATCAAAGCTGACCAGGAGCCTTTTCCACTGGGAGTTAGGGGTGACCACCAAATATCCTTTTTTTAAAGAAAAAAATTGTTCAGTATGTTTTTTAAAATTACTATGGAAATAATAATTTACAAGATGGTTGACACATAGGTATAGTCTTTTATCATTCCATGACAGGTGTCAACACAGCACTTCCACCGACTTAGGTCCTTGTCCACCATCGTTATTGGATCACCGATGTCTTTTTAATCCCCTCCTTCCACCTTTTCTCCAGAGTTGTTGGTCTTGCTGCAACAGACCATACTGAGTCCAAGTTTCACCGTTTCCTTCCTGGTTTCTTAGATTTCATCTATAAGTAAAATCATTTGTTGTTCATTATTCTCCTTTTGCCTGATCTAACTTATCCCAATTTCTTCAAGTTCCATCCAGGATGAGGCAAAGGAGAAGACTCCATTATTTGTTATAGCTGCATAGTATTCCTTTGTGTGTGTATACCACAAATCTCTTAAGAGCTCATCTGTTGTTAGGCATCTGGGTTGCTTCCATATTTGGGCTATTAAAACTGTGCTGCTATGAACATAGGTGTACACAGATCTCTTTGGATGAGTGTGTTTGTTTTGTTTGGATAAAGCCCTAGGAGAGATATTGCTAGGTCATAGTTAAGATCCATTTCAAATATATTGAGGAATTGCCAGACTGTGTTTCACA
Organism: Erinaceus europaeus; assembly: GCF_950295315.1. Taxonomy (NCBI): domain Eukaryota; kingdom Metazoa; phylum Chordata; class Mammalia; order Eulipotyphla; family Erinaceidae; genus Erinaceus; species Erinaceus europaeus. The sequence goes on from NC_080164.1 coordinate 65,633,585, forward strand.
GGGGTTGAATCAATTTATGTTCACAATAGCAGTGCAGAAGAATCCTCTTTTTTTTTTTTTGCCTCCAGGGTTATTGCTGGGGCTCGGTGCCTGCACTATGAAACCACTGCTCCTGGAGGCTATTTTTTTCCTCTTGTTGCCCTTGTTGTTTATCATTGCTGTTGTTATTATTGTTGTTGTTAGCATTATTGTTATTATTGTTGTCACTGTTGTTGAATAGGACAGAGAGAAACCAAGAGAGGAGTGGAAACAGAGAGGGGGAGAGAAAGATAGACACCTGCAGACCTGCTTCACTACTTGTGAAGTGCCGCCCCACAGGTGGGGAGCCAGGGGCTGGAAACAGGGATCCTTATGCCGGTCCTTGTGCTTTGCGCCATGTGCACTTAACCCGCTGTGCTACTGCCCCGGTGCCCAGAAGACTCCTCTTTCCCCACACCCTCACCAACACTTGTTTTATCTTTTCTTTCCTCCCTATGTTTTTTCCTTTTTTTGGTTTTTTAAAAATCTTTATTTATTTATTGGATAGAGACAGCCAGAAATCAAGAGGGAAGAGGATGATAGGGTGAGAGACAGACCTACAGCATTGCTTCACCACTTGTTAAGATTTCTCCTTGCAGGCAGGGACCTGGGGCTCAAACCTGGGTTCTTGTGCGCTGTAATATATATATATATACTTTTTTCTAGGCCTTTTTTTTCCCTGCCACCCGGGGTTATCATTGGAACTTGGTGCCAGCAGTACGAATCCACTGCTCCTGGGACCATTTTTTCTTTCCTTCCTTTTTTCTTTCTATTTTTTATTGTATAGGACATAGAGAAATTGAGAGGGGAGATGGAGATGGAGAGGGAGAGACCTGCTTTATTAATTATAAATCATCCCCCCCACATGTAGGTGGGGAGCCAGGGCTTGAATCTGGGTCCTAGCACATGGTAATGTGTGCACTATTTCTGTGATAGTGACTATAGGCACAGTAAGGATGGGGTAAAATGAGAATAACTGAATATAAAAACAGTGAGCTATCACTTCTTCACACCTGTGAATATGTCATATATTAAGACAGAAGCAGGGCCAGGTGGTTAAGTGCACACACCTTTCTAGGGGTAGGGTATAAAAATATTAGTAATTTAATATTTATTTACAAAATTATGAGATAACAGGGGTATAATTCCATACTTTTTCCCACCTTCTGAATTTTGTGTTCCCCATATCCTCCACTGGAAATTGCACTAGGTCTCCCAAGGTCACCGATGTGGATAGACTATTATTTCTACAATTTTCTATCTATATTTTTATATATTTGCCCATTTTTCCTATGGTCATATGTTCTCTTCTTTTTTCTTTTTCTTTATTTTTCATTTTTATTTCTTTATTGGGGATTAATTTTTTATGGTTGACAGTAAATCCAATAGTTTGTACATGCATAACATTTCTCAGTTTTCCACACAACAATACAACCCCCACTAGGTCCTCTGTCATCCTTTTCCAGGACCTGTACTCTCCCCCCTACACACCCAGAGTCTTTTACTTTGGTGCAGTACACCAACTCCAGTCCAGGTTCTGCTTAGTGTTTTCTCTTCTGATCTTGTTTTGCAGTTCTCTTCTTTTCTAAGTCACACCTACTACTTCACACCTAGTGTCTTTCCTCTTCTTCTTCTCCTCCTCCTCCTCCTCCTCTTCCTCCTCCTCCTCCTCCTCCTCCTCCTCCTCCTCTTCCTCCTCCTCCTCTTTCTTCTTCTCTCTTTGGGTCCTAATGGAATTAGAGTTCAGAGCCCTCTGATCATCTTCCCCTAACATTTACCCTTCTAGGAGTATAGATCAAAAATCTTTATGGGGTGCAGAAGGTGGAAGGTCTAGCTTCTATAATTGCTTTTCTGCTGGACATGGGTATTGGCAGGTTGATCCATACCTCCAGCAGGACTGGGATTTTAATCTGTAGGCTGTCACTTATGTGATAGCCCTTGCCTAGTATAAGTGTCCCTTCTCAGTCCTCTGCCACCAAGCCAGACACAAAGTGTGCTTGGACTTCCTTCTCTGTGGATATAGTTGCTTCTATATATACCACTTCACCGAAGCTGGTAGGAGCCAGGGCAGCCGGGCACACAAGGCACTTGGGATATTAGAAGTGAACATTGTGGCGCTGTTTCCAAGAGAGATGGCAGGCACATAGCAGGGTTCAACAATTGCAGCTAGTCACCTCTGCTCTCTTCTCACCACAGCCTTGGCTTGGAAATACACCTGGCATGGGGCAGCTAGTTCATCTGTCAGACAATAGGGGGAAACTTTGGCAGCATGAGACCTGGCAGCAGTTGGAAGCTGTCCTTATGACAAGTAAGAGCCTCCTCATGCTCTGCATTTCCAGGCCTTAGGGAGGAGCTGTGGCCCAGGAGGCCCAGGTGGCTCACCACTGGGCTAGTGAAGCCATGGTGAGTGAAGCCATGGAACTCTTGCTGGGAGCCCTTCTAGACGTCAGAGGGCTTGAGGAGGCTGGCTACTGAGACAGTCACCTGCCATGTGAATGTCACTTTAGGTTTCCCTGTCAACACTAGGCGCTTACTGCAGGGCGGGGCGTGGGTGCTACACTGAACTCAAGAGGTCTTAGCTGCTTGCTGGTCACAGATAAGACCAATAGGGCCTGCTGTCATCTCCCTGGAGCTCAAAGATCTTCTTAGGAATGCTGGGGAGAACCTGTCTACAGAGGGAAAATACTTACATTTTGATTTATTTTTTTTAAAAAAAAATCTAATCTTTTACTCTTTCCTTTTTTTAAAAAAACATTTCCTTTAAAAAACTATTTATTTATGTAATCTGATAGAACAGAGAGAAATTGAGAGGAAAGGGGAGATAAAGAGGGAGAAAGACAGAGAGGCATTTGCTGTACTACTTCACCATTTGTGAAGCTTTCTTCCTTTCAAGTGGGGACTGGGGGCTTGAACCTAGATCCTTGTGCATGGTAATACATGCACTTAACCAGGTGTGCCACCACCTGGTCCCATGACTTTCTCCTTCTACCAGTAAGTAGTTCTGGCAACTTAATCACTCCAACATGCTTGCCTGCCCTTTACCTGCCCAGCCTCGCCTTCTCACCTCACACCAGATGTGGGCACAAAGCATGGAGAGAGCTGGTACCTGGAAGAAGAAGAGATGAAAGGCAAGGAATGCCACCCCCTGTCACCCCCAAAGCAGACTGGCACTCTGTCCTCTGTCTTATTGGCTTCCAGGTAAATTAAGGTGTGTCTCAGGGGTTTTGCTGCCTGTTCTCTCTCTCCCGTGCATGGGAGTGGATTCCTCTCCCTCCTCCATCATGTTGAGTGGCTGTGACCTTCCTTTCCTTCCTATTCAGTGAGTGCTCCACCACAGCAAACTCGCTTTGTGCTCTCAAGTGTTTGCTTGGGAGACACCGGCTCAGGTTGCCCATCTTCAGAGAGCAATTTCTTCAGGAGCTGAAGGAGTCCTGTTAAGTCTTGGGACAGTACCTCCCCACCCAAAGCTCCCAAACTGAGTGTCCTCTCATGGGAGACAGTCTTCACTATTGAGGTCTCACTTCCCTGGTGAGCTCACATGAAAGACAGAGTGACTGTGAAAACCACTGTCATCACATTGTTCTCTCTGTCTCCCCCATATGCACACTACTATGAATCTCATCTATTGACCAGGGCTATTTCCATAGGGAATCCACATCTGGAGAAGAGTCAACAGCCATCTTGCCTGCTGTCAGCTGGTACCCATGGGCCAGCACATAACATTCAGAGCAGTACTTAGCAGACACACCTCCACTTAGTTGGTTCTGAGGTTCTAAACTGTTGGGCTAGCTTCGTAGGCGAGAGAGAGAGAGAGACTCTGGGACTCTCAGAGTCAGAAGGCAATTCCACTGTGTGTTATATCAGAAGAGCAGCTCTATTTATACTCGCCAAGTAGGGTGGAAACAGGATGTGACATAGAGAGGGTGGAGTCAGAAAAGAATGCAAACTAGTGGTGGAGAACAGGGTGTGACTAGGAGAGGGGGTGGAGCAAAAAGAGAGTTCAAACCAGTGGGATTAAACCAATGCTCTGCAGGCAGGGTGGTTCCCAGGTAATATAGTGATTATGTGACTAGACCACAGCGATTAAGCAGTGCAACAGAAGGGGTCTTAGAAGCAGAATTTAGAAGCAGACCAACACTAAACATGCTAAAAACTTCCAGTTTGTTCTCTGTGACCAACCAGCTTCTCAAATCCAGCTTTTCCATGGCACCGTAAACCTTGTAAGTTTTGGACTGTTCAGTCTTTATTTTCTTTATGATATATTTTTTAAATTGTACATATTTTTGTACAAACTAAGATTTCATGGAAATCCAAGTTTTCTGGAGTACTGATGCATCTTAGAAGTGAGAGCTCTTATCAGTGAGTTTGCTCTCTGTGCCCTTCATGTTGGCATAACTTGTGAGCTGCATCATCCTCATTGGCTAGTCTCCTCTCCATAGTGCCTGGGGTTTCAGCTTGGGAGGCACAGAGGTGACTTGAGACTGGGGTTTGCTTGTTCATGTAGCTGTTGATGTTGATTTTCAGCTGGGATTGTCAGCAGAACACCTCCATGTGGTTTGACACTCCTCAGCAGAGAACTCATTGTCCTTCATGACCTCACTACAGGCAGTACATGTGATACTTTTGCTACATATTCTTAGATGTAAACAACTCCTGTGTTTTTCCCAGATTAAGAAGGAAGTGCTTAGTTCCTAGTTCTTGATGGAGGGGAGCAGATTTTGAAAGATCAAGTGGGATGGGTAATATTCTCATGGTCACTTTTTTTTTCATATCTTATGCATAGTCTTATAACTGCTTTTTAAAAATATATTTATTTACTAATGAGAGAGGGAGAGGGAGATAGAGAGGGAGAGGGAGAGGGAGAGAGAGAAAGAGAGATTAACCAGAATATTGCTTAGTTCTGATTTATAGTGGTGCTGGGGATTAAACCTGGGACCTCCAGAACCCCAGGCATGAAAGTCTTTGCAAAACTATTGTGCTAGCCCCCCAGCCCTTGTAACTGCTTTTGAATATTTTATCTATTTATTCCTTTTGTTGCCCTTGTTTTATTGTTGTAGTTATTATTGATGTTGTTATTGTTGGGTAGGACAGAGAGAAGTGGAGAGAGGAGGGGAAAACAGAGAGGGCGAGAGAAAGACAGAAACCTGCAGACCTGCTTCACTGCCTGTGAAGCAACTCCCCAGCAGGTGGGGAGCTGGGAGCTAGAACTGGGATCTTTCTGCTGGTCCTTGAGCTTTCATGTAGCCTGCTGTGCTACCGCCTGACTCCCTTGTAACTGCTTTTGAACCCTCTGCTAGGGAGGAAAAAGATAAACATCAGAAGAGAGAAAGACACCACAGCACTGAAGTTTTCCAGACTCAAACCTGGATTATGTGCATGGCAAAGCAGGCACTCTCTCAAGTGAGCTGTTTTCCCAGGTCATGGTCACTTTTGTAAACATAACTGCTATGAAACAGTCAGGGAGAAGGGGACTACAAACACCTACTGTTTTGTTCTACTGGGGCCACAAGCCTGTGAACAAAAGCAAAGGCTGGTAGGAAAGTTCTCAGAAATAGTAATGGGAAGAGTGGTGGTTTTCTCACACATTTGACAAGGACATCCTACACGGGTGGCAGGAGGCTCAGAGACACTCACTTTGGGACATTACACTCCAGCTGCATACACTGTGCTGTGCTCTTCAGTCTGGGCTTGCATGATGCAGGGAAGATTTTCTGCCTCTGCTGTTTTGGGTCAAATATACTGCCATGAAAGGGAGGTGACAGCTCTCCTTCAAAGAACTTTGTGCTGTGTCTGGGACCTAGTGTATGTTCAGCAAATACAGCTATTATCATCATTGCCTAACTTTAACCAGGAGATAGTGATCATTCTTATTTCCTCATGATCACTTATTGATGCCCCTATAAATAGCCAAATTCCTTTCTCTTCAGATTTTGAAACTGGGTTAGGACAGGAAGAGTTGTACATGACTACTGCCCTGAGGATTGATAAAGCTGAACTCCTCTCTGACCAATTCAAATTTCTAAGGGAGACAATTTGTGACAATAATCATAATATTACAATATCCACATGGATACAGAACCATCTCATTTAAAATAATTAATGCAAATCTTAATAACTTTGATTTTTGGGTAACCTTGGTTTAGAAGACTATATATATCTTAGAAGCACAATCTTCCATATTTGCCACCATTTTCATAAGCAAGCACTAATACTTCTTCATTAAAGTCTTCCAAGATCAGATGAGATCACTCCATTAAAGTCTTATGGAGACACACTTGTAACCTACTCTATCCTCTCATTCTTTTTTGAGAACCTCAGTTCTATAGTCAGACTAAAAGTTTGTCTTCATTTGCCTTTGCTTGTTCCCTCACTTTGTTTACTTACTCAATATGAGGGAGACCACTTAGTATTTTCCTTTTATATAAGTCCCTTTAATGTTGACTTATTTCCTTTGATAGTTACATGCCTTGGTGAGTTTAGGATTAGATTTATTATGCTTGGAACCCATAAATCTTCTGTGATCCGAAGAGTTTTTCTCTTTCTTCAGTTTGGGATAAATTCTCAGTTAATTTCTTTAAACACAAGTGCTGTTCTTTTCTCTCTCTTCTTTTCCGGGAACCCCTGTGATATGAATACTGTTCTTATTGAGGTTGTTTCATAACTCTTATCTTCATCTGCTTAATTTCCTCCCTCCTTTCCTCCTCCCCATCTTTCCTCCCTTCCTTCCTTTCTTCTTCCCTCTTCTTCCTCCTCCCTTTCCTCTTTCTTGCAGTTAATGGATTCTTCTATCCTACCCACCAAGTCACTCTTTGTCCTTTGTCTTCTTTCTGCTGGTATTATCCTCTATTGTTGTTCCCCCCACAAAGCTCAGCTACTATTATTTTTTAAAATATTTTATTTTTCTGTTATGACTTCTTGAATACTTTGTCTCACACATTCTTTGACCTTGATGAAGTTTTCTTCCCTTGAAAGTCTCATTTTGTTGAGTATCCTTTAGGACTGTGACTTTGAAGTCCTCTTTAGCTCTAATGAATTTGGGGTTTTCTGCAAGCTCCTGTATTGGTCCATCAGTGTGTGTGTGGGGGGTGATTACCTCTGCCCTTTTGATATGTTTGATGTTCTATGAGGATCTGAGCCAGGGTTCTAAGTTTGAATGAGTCTGGGCAGTGAGTCAGGGTGGAGCCAACTTGGATAACAATGAGAAAACTGAGATTTCAGATGTTTCACTGTGTGTCAGGGAGTAGGATCTGGCAGTTTGCAATCCAGCATGGGGAGAACTCCCTGCAGAATTTATCCCAGGAACTGTTACTGTGGAAACAGAATTTAAATATGGCTGTAGCCACAGGGTTATGTTAAATGAGCTATGGGATCTTCAGATAAGCTGCCACTATGACTCCTACTTGGCTTATTGCTATTAATTAACCATTTACTGTTGTTGTATAGTTGTGGCAACACACTCACAATAAGAGTAGTTATGGGATTCTGGTTCAGCCTGTCCTGCTCATCAGATGAAAGTTTTATACCTTAGTCATCTCTTCTTGATTGTGGTTTGTTTGTGATATGGGAGATGACTTTTCTCTGTCCCTGCCACTAAGATCTGAGGTTTTTGGTCCCTTGTTATGGAAACTTGCTTGAGATCCAGGTATGCTTCTATGTGGATATTTTCATGGATTGCTGTGAATTTGCACAGATTCTCTTGTTCAGCTATCTTGGAATATATATATACACTGGAAATGAATCTAATGTTTTATTCATGCAAAATATCATTGAGTGACCTTCCTCAGATAATGATTTAATTCTTTGTTTAAGAGAAGAAGATAGAGAAATGAGATGATGCAGGAAGGAGAGACATCATAGCACCACTCCATTGTCCATGAAGCTTCTATGTAATGCTGGGGATGGAAATCAGGACAAGGTGCTCACTCTACCAGAGGAGCTACCTCCTGGCATATATATCTTTATTGAGGAGATCAATGGTTTATAGTCACCAGTAAAATACAGTGGTTTGTACATGTGTAACATTTCTCAGTTTTTCAAAGATCTCTATGGGGTGCAGAAGGTGGGAAGTCTGACTTGTGTAATTGCTTCTCCACTGGTCATGGGCATTGACAGGTTGCTCCACACCACCAGCCTGTCTCTACCTTTCCCTAGTGGGGCAGAGCTCTGGGGAGATGAAGTCCGGGACACATTGATGAGGTCGTCTGCTTAGGGTATATTTTATACTTTAAGTTTATTTTTTACATGTGGTACATAAATGCACTTCATATTAGTAGACATTTATTTAAACATGTCTGTGAATCAGGCATCCTGAAATATCTTCCTGGATCCACATGCTGGGTATCTGTTGTTTGTTATCTGAACTAAACAGGGTTTGGGGTGTGGGTAGATGGCATATTGGTTATGCAAACAAACTGCCATGCCTGAGGCTCTGAAGTCCCAGGTTCAATCCCCTGTACCACCATCAGCCGGAGCTGACCAGTGCTCTGGTAAAACAACAACAACAACAACAACACCAAAAAAAAACCAAAAAAACAACCCATACAACAGGGCTATTATTATTTTTTTAAATACAGGCAATATATTATTTCTAATAAGTGAAGAGACAATTAGACATGTGTTTGAGAAACAGATCTTGAATCAGACATGTACTATTTAACTACAGGCTTCAGTGCCATACTGACTTTATTGTGGTGTATATATATATTTTGTGATTATTGTGCCTAATATTTAGCTAGATTCAGAACAGCAGCTTTCCAGGACTCAGTGGTACAAGAGTGGGAATGTCAGCAAGTGGCCAGGCATGAATGTGTATTCTCCACTGGATGGAGCCGAGTGAAGAAGACAGCTAGGTCGACCAGTCTGCATGCCAACTGCGGCACAACAGATGGTGCTGGCTGGGTTAGCAGCCGTTAGAAATCATGTTTTCCACTGGGACATGTTATACATGTACAAACTATTGTACTTACTGTCAAATGTAAAATATTAATTCCCCAATAAAGAAATTAAAAAAAAAAGAAATCATGTTTTCCAAGAAAACTTAATGACAGAGGGAAATATGATCTAATGGAAGAGAATTGCCTCAGCTCTCCAAACTGTGTTGCCAGGGCGGTCTGATGAGTCAGCTATAGTAACCACAGACAGGAGGAAGGGCCAGCCAGCCTGCTCTCACATCCTGCAAGGAAGAGGGGAGGGAGCCCTTCAGGAGCAGAGCCCTGGGAGGCTAGGTTGGCTTGCCAGGGTCAGAAGGGAGGGAGGTACTTGGACAGGAAACTAGACAGGACTGCTGGGAAAGGGATGAGGGGGTGGTGCACCGGGGGTGGTGCACCGTAGGCACGTTTCATCCTTGGGCCATTTCCTGTGAGCCTGTCATCTTCTTGGTCCTGCCATTCCTAATCTGACCTACCTTTTTGACTCAGCACCTTCCATGGCTGACCTCTTACTTGGCAGTTACTGTAAGCACCTAAACTTGTTTGCATGGTCCTTTTTATTTTAGAGTTCTATCTGAAGGGCCACTTGAATGCATCCTGGTTCCATAACTAAAGGGTCACCCTAGATAAATCTATATGGTTTTAAAAGGGAATTGAAAAATGCAATTTTTTTGTTAAGTGGCAGCTAAAATTAAAAAAAATACATATTGAGGTGATGTTTATATAAGACTGTATATGGTTTAAGGATACAATCTGACACTTCTTCAAAAAATGTGTATTTCTTACCACATCCACCACCAAAGCACCCAGATCCCTCCACCAAGATCTGTTGGATCCCTCCACCCTCTTCCTTCCCGTGTGGTAACCTCACTTCTGAGGTCAGAGTCAGTTCTCATTTGACTTTGTTCCCTCACTTTATTTCCTTATATGCCACACATAAGTGAGAGCACCTGCTAGTTCAAGACCACTGTGCACTTATGGATTATGTGTCTGGTTGATCTATTCATTGAACAAGAGGCTAAATTTTCCTGCTCAGACTCCATTGTTATTGGTGTTGTCCTTCAGCCCTGCTAATATTCACTTTATCTATTCTGATGCTCTTTCATTGGGTGCGTAAGTGTTAATGAGTATTAAACACTATTGAGCTGGAGGCTTATGCTGGCCCTGGGAGGCCTCCTAAGTTGTTGGTGAGGAAGATTGACTCTTGGAAGAATCTGGAGGCCCTATGATCTGGTTTCTAATGATACAGACCGTGTGCTGTCTTAAAAGTAATTGCTTATAGCATCAGCTCACTCCCTGCCCCAGTGCAATCATGCTTTGGCACAGTGCTATGAAATTACAAGTTGAGGAGTCTAAGGTAGACATTTAAGGCTTCTTTTCCTTGCCTCCTTTTCTAACACACTGACCATGAGGACCTCCCTGGCCAGGGTTCCTGCTTCTAAACAGAATCATCATGAATGTGTTAGCGGTGGATGCAGGCCAGGGCAGGTGTGCAGTGCCAGCGACTGAAATACCCAGAAAGCAGCAATGTTTGCTCTTGAAAAGTGCCAATCAAATTAAATACAGTTGCATTCTTGGGAGACTCAGTTTCTTTTAAACAAAGTCAACAAACAGACACACACACACACACACACACACACACACACACACACACACACACACACACACACTCTTTACATGCCAAGTAGTGTTTGGCTGAGGCTCAAATAAGAATGAACAGATTTTTTTGGATTGAGAGGTGTCAAGGATGTTAGTAAACCATGTGAAGTGTGTCTTGATTCTTTTTTGGGGGGGCGACTCTCGTGGCATTCCTGATTTGCATCTGACAAATGTTGTCAGTCAGTGTCTTTTCCCTATCTTGGTGACAACAGGAAGTATCTACCAATTTAGCCTGGCTCCCCTTAATGGAATAGTTTGGGAAAAGGTGGTCTGCTGATGTTACAATCTCTATTTTGTAAAGCAGAGCTTCTCTCTTCCCTCCGAGAACATGTGGCCCTTCTAGAAATCTAGAAACTTCTGAGACCTATCCAAAATTAGCCCCTTTGAAACATGACATAATATGATGGTTTTCCTGGACAGGTGATGTTTTTCTTCTTATACTGCTCAAAAATGTAAAAATGACAGTGGTATTCTTAAAAAACCACCAACAAAAACATTCTCTGGAAAAAAAAAAAGATGGAGTTTTAGAAGACTGAATGCTCAATACTTACATAAATACTACCAGTTCCAGGGCAGGGATAGATAGCATAATGGTTATGCAAACAGACTCCCATGCCTGAGGCTCTAAAGTCCCAGGTCCAATCCCTCGCACCACCATAAGTCAGAGTTGAGCAGTGCTCTGGTAATAATAATAATAATAAAAATAAAAAAAAATAATTAAAGTTTATATACTCTAGGAGCCCAGTCACCATGTGAGTGGAGGCACAATTCTGCCTTCACCCACAGCCACTCTCTACTGTGAAAATTCTGGAGGTCCGATGTGCCCAAGTGTGAGAAGGCACTCAGAACTTCCTCCAAACTAAGTTTCATTTCTGGAATAGAAGAATAGAAATATTTTCTTGCTTTTTTTTTTTCTCTCCCCCCAGAGTTGGGACCTCACAAATGTATGATTTCACTAATCCCAGGCTACATTTATTTATTGCTTGATCTTTTAAAGTCATTTTTATTTGTGATTAATAGTAGGTTACAAATTGTAATATTATGATGTATAGTTCCATATTAAACCCACCAGCAAAGTTCTGTGTCCCCATCCTCCCATCTCCCAAAGACAGCCATCATAGTTCTCACAAGTCTTAGATACCATTTGCTTGCTTCTTTGTGGTTTTTTATTTTTTTTGCAAGTTCATGTGTATCAGATCTCTAAATTTCCCTACGAGTGAAACCACCCAACAGTTGCCTTTTTTTAAAAAAAATATTTATTTTATTTATTCCCTTTTGTTGCCCTTGTTGTTTTATTGTTGTAGTTATTATTGTTGTTGTCGCTGTTGGATAGGACAGAGAGAAATGGAGAGAGGAGGGGAAGACAGAGAGGAGGAGAGAAAGATAGACACCTGCAGACCTGCTTCACCGCCTGTGAAGCGACTCCCCTGCAGGTGGGGAGCCGGGGTTCGAACTGGGATCCTTATGCCGGTCCTTGTGCTTTGCGCCACCTGTGCTTAACCCGCTGCGCTACAGCCCGACTCCCAACAGTTGCCTTTTATCTCTTATTTTGCTAAGCATAATCACCTCCAGTTCTACCCATTTTTGTCCCAAAGGAAACAACATCATCATCTTTGATTGCAGAGTAGTATTCCATGGAATATATATCACAACTTCTTTTTAAATTTTTTCTTTTCTTTCTTTACTAGATAGAGATAGCCAGAAGTCGAGAGGAAGGGGGAGACAGAGAGAGAAAGAGACAGAGAGACATGTGCAGCACTGCTTCACCACTTGCAAAGCTTTCCCTCTGCAGGTGGGGACTAGAGGCTTGAACCTGGGTCCTTGAGCACTGCAACATGTACTCTCAACCAGGTGCACCATCACCTGGCCCCTATATCGCAACTTCTTTATCCAGTCATCTGTTGATGGACATTTAGGCTGCTTCCACTATTTGGCTATTATGAATAATGCAGCTATGAACATAGGAGTGCATATGTGTGACATCTTTTGAATGAAGTCAAAACAAAGCTTCTTTCCTGTGTTGATTAGAGAACATGGCAAGTGTAGAAGGTTCTAGTTTTCAGTCTTTCCACTTTGAAATCATTTGCTGAATTCTATAGTTGACTGTTTAAAGAAAACAATTCAGGGGCAGGAAATAGCTAAAGAACATGTGCTTTATAAGGCACAAAGCTCTGGATTTGACTGCTGGCCTCACATAGGGGCATCTGGATCATCAGGGAAACTCCATGGATGGCAGAGCAGTGCTGTAGTGTCTCACCTCTCTCCTGTCTTGTGTTGTCCTCTATCCCTCTCTTTCTTTCTCACTAAATAAAATATATGTATATATATATATATATTTTTAAATGGGCCTGGCAGTTTGCACAGAATGTGAAATTAATTAGTATAGAGAGATAAGAAAAAACAGAGCAGGAGAGGCTCTACAGTTCTAGGACTTCTCCCAGTGACATTCCATGTGGTGCTGGGATTTGAACTTGGTTCAAATAAGTGACATGACAACCCTCTACTGAGGGAGCGCTCTCTCCAGCCCCTTGCTTCCTGTTCTTTTGCATAATTAATTCTTGATTTGGACCAGAGCACTGCTTTGCTTTTGGTGGTACTGGGGATTGAACCTGGCACCTTAAAGTCACAGGCGTGGAAGTCATGTGTCCTCAATCCACTTCTTCCTGCTCTTCTGGAGCAAAGAAGATCATGGGGCATGTAAACCAAAATTAAGTCACAGAGGTAGGTGGGATGTTAAGCTAACTTACCAAAAATCCATGCCCTTTGTGTACACATACCTTATCCCAAGCTACTTGTCAACTAATAATCTCAGCGCTGTTGTGGGGGGATTTTACAGATGTGATTAAAGTCTCAAATCACTTGTCTTAGAAAAACAGATTATCCTGGTCTCAACAGTTGAACTTCAGAAGACAGTGACTCCTTCCTGGTGAGAGAGATTTGAACTGGAGCATTGTGAGAGTGAGAGTCCCCTTGCTGGTTTTGAAGACAGAGGGGACTGTGATAGGGAATATAGGTGACCTCAAGGAGCTGGCAGTAATTTGTGCCTGGGAGTCAGCTAAGAAAAAGCCAGCTGTGCTTCTCCATCCTACATGAGCTTGCATAGACCCTTATTTACAACCTCTAGAAAGAGACCACAGGCAGCCTGATAGTTGCGTTCCAGTTGTAAGGCCCTAGGCAGAGCACTCAGCCATACTAGACACAGAGCCTTCTCTCCTCTTTATGGAAAGGAATTAGTGGACATTGTTCTAAGCTGTCAAATATAAGACAATTTGATATATGGCAACAAAGTCTAATATAACCACAAGAGGACACATGTGTGAGTGGGGGGAGGGGGTGGAGGTGTCATTCTGTGCATGTGGTACAGTAGTGTCCATCTTTAAAAACATTTTTAAAAAATATTTATTTATTTTCCCTTTTGTTGCCCTTGTTGTTGTAGTTATTATTGTTGTTGTTATTGATGTCATTGTCAGATAGGACAGAGAGAAATGGAAAGAGAAGGGGAAGAGAAAGATAGACACCTGCAGACCTGCTTCACCGCCTGTGAAGCGACTCCCCTGTGAAGCGACTCCCCTGCTTCACCGCCTGTGAAGCGACTCCCCTGCGACTCCCTTGCAGGTTCAATCCTGGGGGCTTGAACTGGGATCCTTCCACCGGTCCTTGCGCTTTGCGCCACATGTGTTTAACCAGCTGCGCTACCGCCCAACTCCCAGTGTCCCTCTTTTTATACTGACTTTTTGGATCAGAATTGTTCCTAATCAGATGCTTGAAATTTGAGTTAATTTCATTGATTTAATCAAATTTAACTTTGTATATAAAATTGGGCTTGTTGGAAAAGAGTTAAGGTCATATATTAAGAATTCTTACAACCTTAATTTTTTTTTAATGTATAAAAAGGTAACTGACAAAACCATAGGATAAGAGGGGTACAACTCCACACAATTCCCACCACCAGATCTCCCTATCCTATCCCCTCCCTTGATAGCTTTCCTATTCTTTAACCCTCTGGGAGTATGGACCCAATGTCATTGTGGGATGCAGAAGGTGGAAGGTCTGGCTTCTGTAATTGCTTCCCTGCTGAACATGGGCGTTGACTGGTCCATCCATACTCCCAGCCTGCCTTTCTCCTTCCCTAGTGGGGTGGGGCTCTGGGAGGTGGGGCTCCAGGACACATTGGTGGGGTCATCTGCCCAGGGAAGTCTGGTTGGCATCATGATAGCATCTAGGACCTGGTGGCTGAAAAAGAGTTAACATGAACCTAAAGGCTGGAATATTGCACAGGAATATTTGGGGTCTCCATTTTGGAAATAGCTAGTAGGTCTATTTTAAGCATATTCCAAAGTGTCTATGACTTCATTAGTTTTTGCCTGCGCCTGACCTTTGATATGCAGGTGGACCCAAATTATTGTCTGGGGAGATGATGTCATAGCTAGAAAAAGGGCTAGAAAGCTGGATCAGGGAAGAGAGTAGCTCCCAAATAGGGAAAGGTGTATAAATATTGTTGACTGTAAACCCACTGATTTGATCTGGGGCCCATATTCAGCATAGGAGCCTATGTAACCTCTACATCCCTGTAGGTCTGAACTCGCATTCTGTGGTCATGAGTAGGAACCAATTCTGAGTTACACCAATTTCAGGACAAACCTCACTCAGGTGGTAGATAGAGTATGTTATCCAACTCCCCTTTGGAGGATGGAACATTCTTTACCATTGTTGACCCACATTGAGGGCATGGTCCTATGGGGGCCTCCAAAGGGGCCCATTATGTTGTTCCTGATGGAGGTGACCAGTGACAATGGAGAGAGGGATCTATTTAAGGTCTAGGTTCATCGTGTCTGTATGGGAATTCCATCACTCCCTGACTAGGGCCCCAGTTGATGGCATGGCCTGATAGTGACTAAAGAGTCATCATTAAAGTATGACAGTCTCTTGCCCTTATTCAGCGTTTATAGTCCCTCCTTTGGTAATGTTAGTTTTGAAGTGACTGAGGGAAGTATAATAGGAAGTAGGTGAGGAGGGTATCTTAGGTCTAAGCAGAAACTTTCATTAAGTACTTTATGGTGTCTTTTTAGGTCTTTCTACTTGCTTGCTTCATTTATTGACTCACTGCAAACTATTATGCATTTTACCATGAGCTAATGTGACAGATTCCATTTTGTGACAAAGCATGTAGGGTGGTGTCTTTTTTAATATTTATTTTCTTGTTTGCTCATTTGCAAAGGATAAGATCATGGTACTGTACTGTTGCTGTGACCAAGGCACCCCACCTCATCCAAATAGGCTCTGCCCAGGGCGATTGTCACAAGAAGCCTCCGCTGACACCAAGGCACCACTGTTGCACACAGAGCACTGGGCTTCCACTCTGAGCTGTGATGCTTAAAATGATGATGTAAACCTATGGTTTCTGATCTTATTATGTTTTTTTCATTTAATATTCTCTCAACTGGGCCATACTTTTCCATTTAATTGAATGGGGCTTTAATATGCTTTTTAAAAAATTAAAAAATATATTTATTCATTTATTTATTTTGCCTTTTGTTTTATTGTTGTAGTTATTATTGTTGTTCTTATTGATGTTGTTGTTGTTGGATAGGACAGAAAGAAATGGAGAGAGGAGGGGAAGACAGAAAGGGGGAGAGAAAGATAGACACCTGCAGACCTGCTTCACCGCCTGTGAAGTGACCTCCCCCTGCAGGTGGGGAGCCGGGGGCTCGAACTGGGATCCTTATGCTGGCCCTTGGGCTCTGCGCCACGTGCACTTTACCCTCCACGCTACCACCCAACCCCCTTTAATATGCTTTTTAATAAGATTCTAGTTGTTCCACCAATTTCACTCACTGATTTGTTTATCTGACCAATATTTATTGTGTGGATATCTTGTATCAGGGACTGTTGGAAGCCTGGAAATTTGGCAGTAAACAAAACAGACAACTTCCAAACTTCCCTCCCCCTTTATAAATTAAGCAGGGATTAAGTTTCCACTGTGTCTCCCTACTTTCCTGCTGGTGTCCTGCAGCTGTATTGGGTGTTGTGTAGAGGTGTCCACTTCAGAGCCTGACTGGCCGAGCTTAGCACCTTCCCTGCACTCCCAGGTTTTCTGTGGCTGATCCTAGCTGTCTGCTTCCTAGTGAGTGGGAACAGTTTGCATGGATAACGCAAGGTCACTTTGCATTTAATTAGTCAGCTCATGGCAGCGTGAATGTATCAAACCACACTGTTTTTGGTTTATCAGATAACTGAAAATTTACTTTATTTCCCAAAGCAACAGGGTCCTTTGTGGTCTGGTCACCCTGTCCCTGAGTTTGTTTTCTTCTATTCCTACTCTGAAACAACCCCAGACTGCTTTGCTGACAGGAAGCAGAGGACTAGATTTTGGGGCATAAGGGTTAGTGCCAGGGCCAGTATCTGAGCCACCCACCAGCAAGGCCATAGGTGAAGTTCCTACTCATCTTCATTTCAGAACAGAACCACTGTCATAGATTGTCCTCTGGCCCATCCTTATGCTATAGGGCTGAGGTGTGGACAGGCTGGTATTCTCACATATGCATCTGCTGATTAAAAACCGGAAGAGATGTATATTTTAAAAGTACTCAGGATGTGGTTGTCCTAGCTGTGATTTCTCTACACAAAGCTGTTCTCCCCACAAGGCTGAGACTGTCATTGGAAGCTCCTAGTAGGTAGAACATGCTCCCATAACTCTGACCAGCTCTAGATGAATTTACTGAATTTGATGACTTTCCTCTAAATGCACAGTCAGGGGGAGATCCATGGCAGGCAGATTTATTAATAAATGGGGAATAGGTCACTGTGGGGAACTGGGGAGGGGGGTAGGAGACAGCCCAGGACCCCATACCCCTGGGCCAGCATCAGAGAAGGCAGATGGAAGGAAAAAACCTGAAGGCAGCCAAGGCAAATGCTGTTTTTGTTTCTAAGGCATGTTCAGGATAAGATAGGGTAATCACAGTTTCAGAGAATAGCTAGGGCGGCAGTGACTGTTCCCTGCTGGACCTGGGGTGATGACAGGCATTCTTTTCCAGTCTGTAGCCCTGAGTCCCGTCACTCTGCTTTAAGGCCAGGACCAGGCTGGTTTTCCTGGAGATTTCTTTCCTCTTCACTCACTCCTGGCTCATCTCACCTTTTGGGGCTTTTAGAGTTTTGTTTCTCTTGGATGATATATGTTAGAGGACCTTCTTGGATAATTCTCTCCCTTTGAAATTCTTCTCCCTGGGAGAAAATATATACTCTCATGAGATATGAAGCACAAATCTTAGTTTTTGCTAAGAGTCAACACAGGCATTTATGCACAGGCCTGGTACTGATGACAAATCCTTATTTCATGGACTCAACACACTTTCTTTTGCACTGCTGTATCTGTTGGGGAGACACTGTGATGCCGGTGGACATGTCTCATATTCTTGATGTTAACCAATGTTTTATTTCTTTTTCTGCTTGGAGGAACAAAGAGATGGTTGCAGAGGCAAAGGTGGGGAAATGGATATAGGAGAGGGTTGTGCTTACAAAGAACAAACTTTGGAAGGGCAGGACAAATGGCAAATAAGACAGTGTCCAGAGTGGGTCCCATGTTTTCAGCAACATGTCTCACAGGTGCCCTGCTTGTTCCTCCACAAGCATGCATACTTGTCTAATTAAAATGGGAGCGAAATCTCTGAACAGTTGTGATCATGAATGGAGGGATTGTGTCATGAGTGGGAGAGATGATCCAGGAACCAAGCTTGTGGCGGTAGCAATACAAATCTTTATTCATGTGGACGCCCCAGAGTCAGGCATGAGTGCAGCAGGTTAGGCCACGCGGAGCCGAAAACCACAATGGCTGGTGTCCACCTACCCCTGCCCACCTGCCCTCCTCTAGGTCAGGATGCAGAAGAGAGAGAAGAAGAGAGAGAAACCAGAAACAGAAGTGGCTTTTATAGGATAAAACCAGAAGTGGCAAGTCGGAAATGGAAATGGCTAGGAAAGGGGTGGAGAGAGGCAAAAGCATGCTGGGAAGGTGGAAGCTTCCTTAGCAACTGTTGCGATGGTTTTAGCCAGTGGGATTAATGTTACCCTGCAGGCTGGGCGGGTCTTGAGGTAGAAAGAAGATAGATCAATGGATGGTGATCTTTCAGGCAAAACAATGATTATGTAAATAGGCCATAGTATCATCAATGCAGAATGTAGTGGGGGGGGGGGTAGGGGCCTGGCTTAATGCCCGACACATGAACATCATAGGTGTGTTAACATTGCAAGCAGAGTCCCTCACTGAATGTTCATAATGACCCTCCAAGCAAATATCTTCACAGATTTTGCAGACAAGGACTGTCTGCCTAAAGCAATGATACTTGGTGTTTTATTGTTTCTTTCTAGAGCACTGCTCAGCTCAAGTTTATGGTGATGCCTGGGATTGAATCCAGACCTTGGAGCTTCTGGCATGAAAGTTTTTTACATAGCCATTATGCTATCTCCTCTTTGTGAGGTTATCTGGAAGTGGAGCTGTAGGGAAGTGGTTCGATAATAAGGGTGGAACACTCATTAGTGGAATTAGTGCCCTGATTAGGATAGACATGAATCTTTAATTTTTTTTCTGATTAGTGAGTTTAGTGAATTACAAAGTTATAAGATAACAGGGGTGTGATTCCACACCATTACCACCACCAAAGTTTTGTGTCCCCATCACCCTCCAGTGGAAACTGCAATAGTTCTCCCAAGGTCACAGATATAGGTTGACGTTATATCTTTATCTATTCAGATATGAACAGTCTTTTTCTACCAAGCGAGGTTGCAAGGAGAAGTCAACATCTGCAAATCAAGGAAGTGCCCTCATAGTCTACAGGCCTCCAGGTGCCTTGATTGGGGATTTCCAGCCTCTGGAATTGTGAGAAACCCATTCCTACTGTTGAAGCCACACAGTCTTACAGTGCAGCAGCCTAAATGAATTAAGGTACTCTTGTCCTATTCTGCAGGAGGAAAAATGCAAAGTTGGCTTCACTTTCTGCTTTCCACTGACTCTTTGGCACCTTGTCACTTCTTATACTTGCTGGGTAGCATGACTTCTCCAGGTGCTGAAAACCTAGAGAAGGGAGACCAGGTGTTGATGGTCAGCAGGCCTGGGTCCTCCTTGGGCCCCCTGAAAATTAGAGGCCAGCTAGGAAGTCAAGGCAGGAAGAGGGTCTGGACAGCATAAGGAAGGGCTTCCTAAGGTAGGGGGAGGCCCAGAAAGTAAGACAAGGGCAACATGGCTGGCAGTTCAGTTTCCCACCCTGGCTGGGAGTTGGGGTATAGGTTAGACACTGTCATCACCTCCCAGTGTCTTTGGTTTAACTATCCTATGTTGCTAACAGGCCCACAACACAATGGTCTTCACAAAGAAGACAAAGTTAGGCCTAGAAAAGGTTTCCAGGGCTGGGGAGACAGCATAATGGTTTTGCAAAAAAGACTTTCATGATTAAGGCTCTGAGGTCCTAGGTTCAATTCCCCAGCACCACCATAAGCCAGAGCTGAGCAGTGCTCTAGTTGGTATCTTCCTTCCTTCCTTCCTTCCTTCCTTCCTTCCTTCCTTCCTTCCTTCCTTCCTTCCTTTCTCTTTCTCTCTTCCTTTCCTTTCCTTCTCTCTCTCTCTCTTTCATTAAAAAAAAAAAAGTAAAAAAAAAAAAAAAAGGCTTTCCCTGGGAGAAGAACTGTGTATGTCTTCTCCACTTCATCCCTAGACTACCCACTCCACAACATAGAGGAGATGCTGAAGCTCTGGACGTCACACAGACGTGCCACACATCAGCAGGAAGTGTGTGAGTCATGTCTACCAGCAACACCTGAGCTGGCTTCTGTAATTTTAGCACACACACCACCAATGGAGGACTCTAGATGGGTTCTCATCCTTTTGACACTGAGCTGGGCTTTAGGGACCACTCATTTCATTCTCTCTTTCCACAGAGGAGACCTTGAGTATAAGCAGAGCAGGGGGCTCTGATTACAGTCACAGTGAGTTACGGCACCAAGGAACCACATGGTTGTAATCCAGGCCTCACCTTTAGTCTGTACAGCAGCTTCCTGGAAAAACCACATGTCCTCTGTAGAGCTCAGTTCTCTCAACTGCACAGTGGGAATAACAGTGGCATCTGCTCTACTGTTTTAGTGAGGACTGAGTAGGTGACTGTATGCTTGATGCTCTGCACACTGTTTGCAATACTGGCAAACAGCCAGTAGTATTCTGCTGTTATTAGTGTTTTAAATGCCCTCTTCATTTTAATTGAATTCACAAACCCATCAATTCAATGGTTTGTGACTCAACCTGGAAGAACTGTATCTCAACTTGGCAATTTTTTAAAATTTTTATTTATAAAAATGAAACATTGACTAAACCACAGGATAAGAGGGGTACAACTTTGCACAATTCCCACCACCAGACCTCTGTATCCCAACCCCTCCCCTGATAGCTTTTCTATTCTTTAACCCTTGGGAGTATGGACCCAAGGTCATTGTGGGATGCAGAAGGTGGAAGGTCTGGCTTCTGTAATTGCTTCCCTGCTGAACATGGGCATTGACAGGTCGATTCATACTCTCAGCTTGTGTCTCTCTTTCCCTAGTGGGGAAGGGCTGTGGGGAAGTGGAGCTCCAGGACACATTGGTGGGGTTGTCTGTCCAGGGAAGTCTGGTTGGCATCCTGCTAGCATCTGGAACCTGGTGGCTGAAAAGAGAGTTAACATACAAAGCCAAACAAATGTTGACCAATCATGAACCTAAAGGCTGGAATAGTGCAGATGAAGAGTTGGGGTGTCCTCCATTTTGTAGATAGCTAGTAGGCATATTTTAGTTATATTCCAAAGGGCCTGTAGCTATACTAGTGTTTTTTTTTTCCTGGCAAATATTTTTATGCTCATACTCTGTACCCAATAGTGAGGCCAAACATATGACAAATCAACGGACTTTGCAGATTCTGCCTTGGTGGTAGGGTTTGAAGAGATGGCAATTGGCATGACTCTGAGGATTTTGGGAAGGAAACTATTCTGGATTCCAGGGAACAGGGTAGTTACAGAGGAGAAGACTAGAAGAGTATAATCCTGATGGTGGTTGAGCCAGGAAAGGAAGCAGTGCAAGAAGAGGGTGAGGACTGAGAAGGAGGAGGACACCAGACATCCAAGGAAGAGGTGGAGTCATGGATTTCCTGCCTGCTAACCTGGGTGCCATCAGACTCATAATGGAGAATAAGAAGAGCAGGAAAGGACTGGGGGAGGGCAGAGGTGAGGGATGGGGTAGGTGTCTCCTCCCATAATTGGCTTGACATTTGTTGCTTTAGGGCAAGGGAACAAGGCAGGGCTTAAAGTTTACACTCTGTGGTCACTGAAGGACTTCCTTGGGACTGAGAAGCCTGGTGCCACTCATTTGTGTTGGGGTCTTAACTAATTTCTTGGTCAGTTTGAGTCTCAGTTTTTTACTCTGTAAAGCAGATGATTAACAGTATTGACCCCACAGGGTGTTGAAAATGCCACGTGGAGAATTACTTGGAAATGACAATCTTGTGTAGAATAAGTGTCTGATACATACTTGATGTTGTATTTGATGCTTCAGTTTCCTCATATTTAAAAATAAAAGGAAAATCACAATAGCTTTTCTGCTCTGGAAAGAAAATGAAAAGGACCATGTGTGTGAAAGTCATTTGGAAGTGTAAACTTGTCATACAGTATTATTGTTGGAGGAACCTTCAGTTCAATTTTGTTGAGATGGAGGCAATTTTAGGGACATGGGGGATTTTATGTGTTAAGAAAACAAGCTAGAGATCACATGCTAGTTTATAAAAACGAAATAAAGAAAAGAGTCTTAATATCTGTGTAGAAAGATTTGTAGAAAGAACACAAAATCCTTCTTCGCTGTTCCTCTTTAATGGAAAAGGAGATGTAGTTTAAAGGACCCACCGGTTGAAAAATGTGTGAATAGCACCAGGGAGAGATGGAGGGAAACATGAACAAGCCAGGCTTTCAGAGTGAGAGCAAACCCTGGCCAACTACAGTGTATGTTAAGCTAGGAGAAAAGACATTTGACTTATAAAATATTTACCATATATATATGGAAAGAGAGAGAGGGGGGGGAAGAATAGCACTGCTCAGCTTGGGCTTATGGTGGTGCTGGGGATTGAACCTGGGACCTCAGATCCTCAGCATGAAAGTCTTTCATCACCATTATGCTGTCTCCATTTGTAAGATGATGATACTGGCAGTGGTGATTGGCGTAACTACTGCTGAATGGCAGTTCAGTGTGGTTTGTCCAGCACATCAAAAGTTTCATTTGGAACTGTTCCAATTTGAAAATGTTGCTTTGTGGCAGCTCTGCGAACCGATGAGGGGAAGAGAAGCCGGTATTGAAGCTTTCACTGAGAATCTCAATCCCAAACACTCACCTTTCCCTTAATAATGAAGTGACACAATCAGCTGCCTCTTGGTGTTCTTTTTAAGTCTGGTACTATGCTTAACACAACCAGGAAACATCTGAACTGGAGAAGCTGTGTGTGGTCACTGTGAATTCATCTGAAGAGACAGACTTGACTAAAGAGAATCTGTCGAGCAAAATAGGAATGGGAGGGGTTGTTTTTCAAGGGCTGAGCTCCGTGGTGTTGGGGGAGAGGGGGGGAGCTGTCCAATCCAACACAATGTCTCCTATACTGAGTGTCTCACAATTCCATCTGATCCTGATATTAGAATTGAAGCAGGCCACGCAGATTTGGGGGCCCAGTTCCCAAAGGCTGTACCTCTTTAGATGCTCATGTGAAGCCCCAGGCCTACAGACTTCTTCTCTGTTCTGTCTGAGTGGTGAAGGTTCCCATGACTTCCTCTTCAGTGTCCTTATATAAATTGCTAGACTGATTCACAGAGTTCAGGAAAATATACTTTAA
Source organism: Erinaceus europaeus (assembly GCF_950295315.1). NCBI lineage: Eukaryota > Metazoa > Chordata > Mammalia > Eulipotyphla > Erinaceidae > Erinaceus > Erinaceus europaeus. The sequence continues at coordinate 65,657,066 of NC_080164.1, forward strand.
TATCATCATTTTTCTGTACAAGCTACAAGTCAGCAGCCAGGTAAAGAGACTATGGCAGTGGCAAGTTCTGGGTTGATGGATAGGGGAACAGGGGAGGCGGGTGCAAAATGGTCTGTCCTGGGGGAATTAGGGTGCTGCCACCCTCCTAGCACATTAGTCTGCTCTTCAACCAGCAAGCCCTCTGAATCGCTGTGCTTCTGGTTACATCTGGGGTTCTATTACTCTGATATGTTTGATTAAGTCACCAGTCATATGCTTCAACTCAATCTCCAGTCCCTCGCTAGTGATGAGCATGGCGACTGGCAGCTGCTAGTCTCTAGTCACGAGCTGAGTTAGGTTTTACTTCACAAGCATAGTGTTCTTTCTTGGTAAATCCAGGAAGTGCAAAGCCTTCCTGTGAGGTGTGTCATTTAATGTAGATTAAAAAAAGACATAGGAGAGGGCTGGGGGGTGGCCTAGTTAAGCACACATGTTACCATGAGCAAGGACCTGGGTTCAAGCCCTCGTTCCCCATATGCAGGGGGGGGGACGCTTCATGAGTGGTGAAGCAGGCCTGCAGGTGTCTATGTTTTTTCTCTCTATTTCCTCCTCCCCTCTCAATTTCTCTCTGTCCTAACTAATAAAAACTAGAAAGAAAAAAAAAGGAAAAAATGGTCACTGGGAGGGGTGGACTCATAGTGCAGGCACCAAGCCCCCAGCAATACTCTGGAAACAATAAAAAAAGAAAAAGAAAGGAAGAAAGAAAAAGGAAGAAAGAAAAAGGAAGAAAGAAAACACAGGAGCTTAAGCATTAAGATTCTGAGTTTGGGTGGTCTCAGAGGTGGCACAGTGGATAAAGATTCTGAGTTTGGCATTCGTCACTTGTCTGGACAGTCAAATGCCATTCTCTCTATACTCATCCCATTCCCAACAGCCTTCCTTACTGCCTTACTTTATCAGTGTTTAGTTTTTTTTTTTTTTTTTGTCTTGAAAGTTTTGGTTGAAACTATAAACAGTTTTGAAACTGATGAGTACAGTGATCTAAGATGGAATCTGGATTGACTGAAGAAAAATGGACACATCTGGGGCCATATACTTTTCCTTTTGTTTCTGGAGTAAAATGAGGGGGTTCCATCAGATGGCAGATATTCTTGGCTTTTCCAGTCTTCCTCACCTCCAGTGAGACTGAAGACTACACCACCAGCGCTGCTGCTTACTGAGTGTTTCCTCTGTGCTGGGCTTTGGGTTGGCACTTTCCACATAGAATCCCATGTCTCCCTACAGCAACTCCAGAAAGCAGCGTATTTATTCTCTTTGCCTGAAGAGGCATTTGAAGAGCCAACGATGAGTGACTTCTCTTGGATCTCTAAGCCAAGGAGCTGGGTTGGAACTCAGTTGTCCTCTACCCACTGAGAAAAAGAGAAGGGAACCAAGAGTTAAGGGGGAGACTGACTTCAATGACATCTGAAGACAAATGTAGAGAATTCCCACCAGAGGGCAGGGTAGGGATGGGATAAGACATCTGGAAAGCTTTAGAAAGTGGGGAAAGATAGAGGGAGTATACATGTGCGTTCCTATTTCCTGGATAAGAAATACAACCCTTCTTCCTGGGACACAGAGCTGGGCATGGGTGTCTTGGTGGTTCCCTGCCTCGGAGTAAGGTTTGTAGTAACTCAGATGCTGTGGTGATGATGGCCCTCCCTGGAGAAGCCATTTTGACCTTTGTCCTGTAGCTGATAGTAAAGAGACACTCAAGTCAGGTGACAAAGAACAGAAGTAAGCACTGAGGCAGGATTATCTTCACAAAAACAGGGCGGATTTATCCATGGGCTGTGGGAGGACTGAGCACTGAAGATGTCCAACCTGCTCTCATAGGCACAGTGTGGCTGCCCAGAGTTATCTTGAAGGCAGGAGGGAGGAGAGGGAGCAGAGAATTGGAACCATTTGGTCTTGGAGAGGAGATTGTGCTTTGTGGATTTGGCAGAGAGGGTTTCAGTCACTTTTTTTTTTTTAACCCTTGCTTGGGAAGCAAAGTATAGCCATTCTATACTGACAACAGCTATGGAAACAAAGTAGGTGCTCTTGCTTTCTCAGACACACCAGGGAGTCTCCAGAGTCTTGTCTTTAGCAGACAACGTGGTGTCACCATAGCTGGAAGACAGGCTAAATGCAGGGTTGGTGGTCAAAGTGAGAGCCTTAAAAAAAACTATTTTATTCCTTCCACCTTCTGCATCCTACAATGATCTTAGGTCCATACTCCCAGAGGCTTAAAGAATAGGAAAGCTATCAGGGGAGGAGATGGGATACAGAGTTCTGTTGGTGGGAATTGTGTGGAGTTGTACACCTCTTATCCTATGGTTTAGTCAATGTTTCCTTTTTATAAATAAAAAATTAAAAAACTATTTCATTTATTTATTTATTTACTGGATGGAGACAAACAGAGAAATTTATGTGTGAAGGTTTGGGTCAGAACAGTCAATGCCACACAGGAATCTAAAGGCCTCCAGGGAGGGGGGTGTGCTTGTTGGTTTCTGAATCAGCACTCTTTTTAAAAAATTTTTTTTTATTTCCCCTCCAGGGTTATTGCTGGGGCTTAGTGCCTGCACCATGAATCCACTGCTCCTGGAGGCCATTTCCTCCCCCTTTTGTTGCCCTTGTTGTTGTAGCCTTATTGTGGTTATTATTGTCATTGTTGATGTCATTCGTTATCAGATAGGACAGAAAGAAATGGAAAGAGGAGGGGAAGACAGAGAGGGAAGAGAAAGACAGACACCTGTAGACCTGTTTCACTGTCTATGAAGCAACTCTCCTGCAGGTGGGGAGCCTGAGGCTCAAACTGGGATCCTTCTGCTGGTCCTTGCGCTTTGTGCCATGTGCGCTTAACCCACTGCACTACCGCCTGGCCCCCTCTGAGTCAGCACTCTTAACCCTGGTATTGTGTGCTGTGGTGGTCTGTACATGATTTGAAAAATGGATAAAGAAAAGAATAAGGTCTGGTGTAAGACCCTTAGGAAAATGGTTTATTCATGACAAATTCATTAGCAAGCATTAGTAGAAGGAGAGGAAAACCTCAGATTTTTTATTTCTTTCTTTATTGGAGGGATTAATGGTTTACAGCTGACAGTAAAATACAGTAATTTGTACATGTGTAACATTTCAGTTTTCTACATGACACTCTAACCCCCCACCTAGGTCTTCCACAATCATATTCCAGGACTTGAATATTCCCCTTTGCTCTGGAGTCCTTTACTTTGGTACAATACACCATTGATTTTTTTTTTTTTAAAGAAAATTTGTCTTTAATAAAAGTTGTAAACCTCTTCACCAACTGAAGCCCCTGGGATTGGGGTGTGTGTGTGTGTGTGTGTGTGTGTGTGTGTGTGTGTGTGTGTGAATGTGAGTGTCTTGAGAGACTCAGTTGAGAGTTTTGCCAGTTGGGTTCTTGATTTTTGTTCATTCTTGTAGTCAACTTGCCATGAGTGGTGATATTGGGAGTAGGTGTAGGTGGTCTTTTCTAGGGTTATGTTCAACCTGTGTAGGTGCTTCCATGTGGTTACTGGGGACTTAAACCCTAGTGCTCATGAATGATAAATTTAATGTCCACTTGCAAATAGTATCTAAGATTTCTGTGAAAACAATAGTGGCTCTCACTGAGTGTGGAAGGTAGGGTGGGAGCACAGAACTGTGGTGGAAGTACTCCCCATGTAACCTTATGATCTTGCAAACCATTACTAGATAATTAATAATAAAAAAGTGTGTGCTCTACCTAGTGAGCCACCACCCAGCCTCTTGTCTGTCTTTAAGGGAGTGTCTTTCATGCTAAACTTTCTGAGTGGGGCCTTCCAGTTAGATGTTTGACCTTTGGGGCCATGCTCCACAGCTGTCCCTGGAACTTGATGCGTATCTCGGTCACCAGCACTGGAGCAGGGGTGAAGGCCTGAAAGTTAAAAGAAGAGAACTGGATTTCACTTCCTTCTCCTGGTCAGCACTCAGGCTGGCTAAATTTTTCCCAGTGCAGGAAGAATGATATCATGCTCAAACTAGAATATGTAGTTCCATACACTTTACTTCTTTTCTTTTGGATAGAAATAGAGATAGAGAAAGAGATAGAGGCTGCAGCACTAATGCTTCCTTCAGTGCAGTAGGGGCTGGACTAAAACCTGGATTGTGCACATGGCACTATCAAAGTCAACTATTTCACCAGCCCCTATTTCCTCTTCTCTTCTCTTCTCTTCTCTTCTCTTCTCTTCTCTTCTCTTCTCTTCTCTTCTCTTCTCTCCTTTCTTTCTGTCTTTCTTTCTTTCTTTCTTTCTTTCTTTCTTTCTTTCTTTCTTTCTTTCTTTTCTCTCCTCCTCCTCCTCTTCCTCCTTTTTTTTTCTTCTTCAAAGTGCTGGGCTCGGTGATGGCACTATGAATCCACTGCTCTTGGTGGGCATTTTTTTTTCATTTTATTGGATAGGACAGAGAGAAATTGAGAGGGGTGGGGAGATAGAGAAGGAAAGAGAAAGAGAGACACCTGCAGACCTGCTTCACCACTTGTGAAGCGACCCTCCTGCAGGTGGGGAGCTGGGGCCTCAAACCTGGATCTTTGTGTAGGTTCTTGCACTTTGTACTATGTGTGCTTAACTGAGTGTGCCACTGTCCAGCCCCCACAGCCTCTATCTTCTTTACTTAAAATTAGTTTATTTTTTATTAGTGATTTAATAATGATCGGCAAGATTGTGGGTTAAGAGGGTTACAATCCCACATCATTCCCATCACCAGAGTTCCATATCCCATCCCCTCCATTGGAAACTTCCCTGTTCTTATCCCTTGGGAGTATGGACTAGAGATCTTTATGGGGAGTAGCAGGTGGAAGGTCTGACTTCTGTAATTGCTTCTCCATTGGACATAGGCATTGACAGGTCAATCCATACCTCCAGCCTATCTCTACCTTTCCCTAGTCAGGTAGGGCTCTGGGGAGGTGGGGTTCCAGGACACATTGGTGAGGTTGTTTGCCCATGGAAGTCAGGTTGGCATCATGGTAGCATCTGCAACTTAGTGGCTGAAAAGCATTGAGGTATAATGCAGAAGAAATTGTTTAGTAATCAGGAACCTAAAATTAAGAATATAGCAGATGAGATTTGGGATCTTCATGTGGAAGAAGCTGGGAAGTCTATTTTAGGTATATTTCAAGGGACCCATGACTACTGATTTTGCCTGAGCCTGACAGCTAACACACAGGTGGGCTGAAAGTACTGTCTAGGGAGATGGTGTCAGAGTTGGAATTAGAAAGACCTAGAACACTGGATCGGGGCAGAGGGTGACTCCCAAATATGGAAAAAGTATATAGACACCAGTAACTGTAAACTCCATTGATCTGACCTAGGACTCATGTCTATCCATACTTAGCACAGAAGCCTATGCAACCTCTCCATCCCTGCTGGTCTCAACTTGCATTCCACAGTCATAGCTAGAAATAGTCTGGTTGTACTCATTTCAGAATCAATTTTCCTCGAGTGGCAGAGTATGTTGACCCAGCCTTCCTTTGGAGAGTCGGGTAAGTTATTTTTTCTTTATTTTATTTTTATGATAGAGACAGAAAGAAGAAGATGGAAAAGGAAAAAGAGAGAGACACCTGAGGTACTGCTCTACCACTTGTGAAGTCCCTAGCCCCTTCCCCCCATCCCCTCTCACCCCTGCAGAGGGAACTAACTTTGTGCTTGAAGCCCAGGTCCTTGCACATGGTAATATGTGCACTCTTCTGGGTATGCTACCTCATGGCCTTCAGTCAATTTCTTAATAAAGTTTTAGAATGCACTCTTTCTTTTTAAAACATCTTCTGGACCACTGTTTTGGCCATTGTTTTTTAATTTGGGGTTTCTTTTTTTAAAAAAAAATTATGTTGCTGTATCCAGTTGGCCAAGATCTTGTTTAATATTTTGGCATCTATGTTCATCAGAAATATTGGTCTGTAGTTTTCCTTTTTTGTTCTGTCCCTATCAGCTTTTGGTATCAGGGTGATGTTGGCTTCATAGAAGGTGGAAGGGAGTATTCCTGTTTCTTCAATCTTATGGAAAAGCTTAAGAAGTATGGGTACTAACTGTTTCCTGAAAGTTTTGTAGAATTCGTTTGTGAAGCCATCTGGTCCAGGACTTTTGTTGTTGGGGAGATTCTTAATAACGGTTTCAATTTCTTTGTCTGTGATTGGTGCATTTAGATTTTGTAGTTCTTCTTGGTTCAGTTTTGGAAGGGCATATGCTTCTAGGAATTGTTCCATTTCTTCCAGATCCTCTAGGTTGGTGGCGTATAGTTCTTCATAGAAGTTTCACATGATTCTCTGGATTTCTGTGGTGTCAGTTGTGATATCTCCTCCATCATTTACAATTTCATTAATTTGAGTCTTCTCTCTTTTTTGTTTGGTGAGTCTGGCTAGGGGTTTGTCAATTTTGTTTAATCTTTCAAAGAACCAACATTTGGCTTCATTGATCTTTTGTATGGTTCTTTTATTTTCGATGTTGTTTATTTCTGCTCTAATTTTAGTGATTTCTGTCCTTCTGGATGCTTTAGTGTTCCTTTGTTCCTCTTCCTCTAAGTCCTTGAGGTATGCAGTAAGGTCGTTCATTTGAGCTTTTTCTTGGTGTTTAATATGTGGTTGTATGGCTATAAGTTTCCTCTCAGTACTGCTTTAGCTGTGTCCCAAATGTTTTGATAGGTTGTGTCTTCATTTTCATTTGTTTCCAGGATTGTTCATCACGACCAAGTGGGATTCATCCCAGGAATGTAAAGCTGGTTCAACATCCATAAGTCAATCAATGTCATTCACTACATCAATAAAAGCAAAGCCAAAAACCACGATTATCTCAATAGATGCAGAGAAAGCCTTTGACAAAATCCAACACCCATTCAAGTTCAAAACTCTACAAAAAATGGGAATAGATGGGAAATTCCTCAAGATAGTGGAGTCTATATATAGCAAACCTACAGCCAACATCATACTCAATGGACAGAAGCTGAAAGCATTCTCACTCGGATCAGGGACTAGATAGGGCTGTCCACTGTCACCGTTACTCTTCAACATAGTATTGGAAGTTCTTGCCATAGCAATCAGGCAGGAGAAAGAAATCAAAGGAATACAGATTGGAAGGGAAGAAGTCAAGCTCTCACTATTTGCAGATGATATGATAGTATACCTAGAAAAACCTAAAGAATCCAGCAGAAAACTACTGGAAGTTATTAGGCAATATAGCAAGGTATCAGGCTACAAAATCAATGTACAAAAATCAGTGGCATTTCTTTATGCAAACACTAAATCTGAAGAAGAAGACATCCAGAAATCACTCCCATTTACTGTTTCAGCAAAATCAATCAAATACCTAGGAATAAAGTTGACCAAAGAAGTGAAAGACTTGTATACTGAAAACTATGAGTCGCTACTCAAGGAAATAGAAATTGATACCAAGAAATGGAAAGATATCCCATGCTCATGGATTGGAAGAATAAATATCATCAAAATGAATATTCTCCCCAGAGCCATATACAAATTTAATGCAATACCCATCAAAGCTCCACCAAGCTTCTTTAAGAGAATAGAACAAACACTACAGTCATTTATCTGGAACCTGAAAACACCTAGAATTGCCAAAACCATCTTAAGGAAAAGAAACAGAAATGGAGGCATCACACTCCCAGACCTTAAACAATATTATAAAGCCATCATCATCAAAACAGCATGGTACTGGAACAAAAATAGGCACACAGACCAGTGGAACAGAATTGAAAGCCCAGAAATAAATCCCCACACCTATGGACATCTAATCTTTGATAAGGGGGCCCAAAGGATTAAATGGAAGAAGGAGGCTCTCTTCATTAAATGGTGCTGGGAAAACTGGGTTGTAACATGCAGAAGAATGAAATTGAACCACTTTATCTCACCAGAAACAAAAATCAACTCCAAATGGATCAAAGACCTAGATATCAGACCAGAAACAATCAAATACTTAGAGGAAAACATTGGTAAAACAGTTTCCCACCTACACCTCAAGGACATCTTTGATGAATCAAACCCAATTGCAAGGAAGACTAAAGCAGAAACAAACCAATGGGACTACATCACATTCAAAAGCTTCTGCACATCCAAAGAAACTATTAATCAAACAAAGAGACCCCTCACAGAATGGGAGAAGATCTTCACATGCCATACATCAGACAAGAAACTAATCACCAAAATATATAAAGAGCTCAGCAAACTTAGCACCAAAAAAGCAAATGACCCCATCCAAAAATGGGCAGAGGATATGAACAAAACATTCACTACAGAGGAGATCCAAAAAGGCTAACAAACATATGAAAAACTGCTCTAGGTCACTGATTGTCAGAGAAATGCAAATTAAGACAACACTAAAATACCACCTCACTCCTGTGAGAATGGCATACATCATAAAGGACAGCAGCAACAAATGCTGGAGAGGTTGTGGGGACAGGGGAACCCTTTTACATTGCTGGTGGGAATGTAAATTGGTACAGTCTCTGGACGAAAAAAAATTATTTATTTCCTTTTGTTGCCCTTGTTGTTATTATTGTTGCTATTGATGTTGTCGTTGTTGGATAGGACAGAGAGAAATGGAGAGAGGAGGGGAAGGCAGTGGAGGGGAGAGAAAGATAGACACACCTGCAGACCTGCTTCACTGCCTGTGAAGCGAATCCCCTGCAGGCAGGGAGCTGGGGGCTCGAACTGGTATCCTTATGCCGGTTCTTTTGCTTTGTACCACGTGCCCTTAACAAGCTGTGCTACCACCATAATTGGGGGTTTCTTTGCCTTTACTTCCTTCTCAATAAACTCTCTTTCCTTGTCTGCCAGCCCTGTGAACCCCTGAAGCCCTTTCCTCATAGGGGATCACAAGCACTCACTGGCCACCATGGAGACCCTTGGTGAATGGATATGCATGTGTGTGTTGACTATGTGCTCTGAATTTGAGGTCCTCAATGGCCTTTCTCTGGACATGAAGCCAGTCTTCCAGGAACCAACTTTTAAATTTTTGTCCACCTTATTGGGGGAGTTAATGGTTTACAATGCAATAGCTGTGACTCAAGATGTAGAGGCTACCGAGGTTTGTATCATCCCAAGGTAGTGAGGTGAACTGTGTGGTCAAATCCCTGCTCCACTGACCTGTGGCCACCACCATGACCGTGTCTACACATTTGACCTGGTGTGTACATGTTTGTGCCTCAGAGCTATTGAAAGTTAGGAATGACAATGCTGAAACTTGATTTCCAGGGGTATTGGGAGGACTCGACAAGCAAGTGATGATCAGATGTGTGTGGAGCAATGCCTGATGCTGTGCAGTCAGCATTCGGTGGCTGCGTGTTGCGGAGCTTCAGTGCAGTGTGCACACCTTCCAGCAGCTGCCTAATGTTCCCCCTGCTCCTCTGCAGAGCCATTTCTCATCAGGTCCATGTCTGCACAGTCCTTCCCTTTGTGCTCTCGGAAAGAAAGGAGTTGGATGTGGTTCAAAACTCTGGGAGGAGGCAAACGAGATAAAGCCCTCCTCCATGTGCACAGAGCCAACTGTCCTAAAAGAATCTTAGTGAAACAGCTGCTCCATCTCAGTGAGACCCAGCGCCTGATCCCTTCTGGCAGAGCTAAAGGGGCTGCCTGTTTTGCCTTGTGACTCCACCGGCAGGTTCTGCTCAGCCTCACCCTCACCTGCCCTGCTGTCTCCTCATTTACTTCCTGGGTGAGTCTTCATAACCTTGCCACTGACTGTGGGTAAACTTTTTATGGAGAACAGACACCAGGGACAGAGTGTGCACCATCTGAACAGTCACACGGTTGTCTCAGCACCCTTGTGTGTCCTACCTGAGTGAAGACCTTGCACTCTGCCAGCAGCCAACATGCTCCAGCCGCAGCTCTTTGCAGTCACACCTCCTCCAAAGGGGGCTGTCAGTCAGGCTTGGTTTTGTTCATCTTATGAAACTGTGGAGAAATGCAGCCACACCACATCACCTGTGCTCTTTTGAGCTTGGCTTCATTTGCTTATTATACTACCTGCCGCCTTGGTTGAGAACAGCAGTTCTTTCTTTTCCAGTGATGTGTCGAGCTCTGTTTAATCCACTTGTGCATTCTGCTTACTCATCTACTCTCCTTCGATGGATTCTTTTTTTTAAAATATTTTTTGTTATTTATTTATTCCCTTTTGTTGCCCTTGCTGTTTTATTGTTGTAGTCATCATTGATGTCATTGTTGTTGGATAGGACAGAGAGAAATGGAGAGAGGAGGGGAAGACAGAGAGGGGGACAGAAAGATAGACACCTGCAGACCTGCTTCACCACTTGTGAAACGACTCCCCTGCAGGTGGGGAGCTGGGGACTTGAACCGGGATCCTTACACCGGTACTTGTGCTTTGCGCCACCTGCGCTTAACCCGCTGCGCTACAGCCCGACTCCCTTTGATGGATTCTTGAGCTGTTCTCAGTTTTGGACTACATAGTTGCCATGAGCATGTTTTTAGGTGAAAGTCTGTCAGCATTCTGCTGGATATACACCTAGGAATAGAATATATATATGACCTGTGAATTTGCATAAAAGTTTTGCAATATTAGAAGGTTGGTGTGCAATATTAGATGTCTTTAGGAATATGAGTTCACATCTATATATGTGAACCACACCCACCACCAGAATTCCTTTGCCACCACACCAAATGGAACTGTCCACTTTTTCTGCTGTCACATCCTCCTACCCATCTCCTTTGATAACCACCAGAGTTTTCAATGTCTAAGAGTCAAGCTGCTATTAGTGTTTCGAAAGTTCTTTGGTTTTAGTTATCTACGTTCCACATATGTGTGAAATCATCTGGTCTTTCATTTCTTTGCTTGTTTAACTTAGCATCATCACCTTGAAGTTCATCTATCTGATCCTGAATAGCTCAATGTCATATTTTTATTAGGCAAATAGTATTCCACTAAAATGTATTCTACTAGACAGAGACCAGAAGGCTGTTGTGGCCTCTGTTTTTCCCTCTGCCTGTGTCACTTCTGTGAGGAGCCAGTAGGATGCCACATGCTACTGGGCTGGCAGACTAGCACAGAAGGTGTGCTAAGGGTTGTTACTGTCTTAGTTTCTGAGGTGAAGTAAAACATTCGAGATCCATTTCTTCTTCTCTTCTTGGTTCACAGGTGTGCAAGTCACAAGTCAAATTGTGATTACTCTCTTTATTTTACAGATCCTAGGAAGAATGGAAGTGTGAAAGATGTCTCTTGTGACAACCCCTGGGGTTCCCAGCTGAGGCTGCTACCTTACTCTTATGCAAGGTCCCTGCTAACTTTTCGTTTGCTAAAATGAAAGGGATCTTTGTTTCCCCGCTTATCTCCTGTTCTGAGAATTGCAACCTTCCTTTCATCAAATAAAAGAAGTTTCCTTTGAGGCCTCAGCAGAGCCCTATGGGAAGAGTGGGCTGGCAAGGCTGCTGCTTGGCTCTTCATGGAAAATGAAGCAACCTGCCCAGCAGGGGCTGCTGTGTCATGAGTGCCCTTTACCCATGGAGGAAATAACATCAAAGATGAGAAACGAAAATTCATTGAGGGCTTGATAGTGGGTAAAACCCCTTTGCAACTCCATAGGTCACAGTCTGCAAAAGCATGGTTTATTATGATTACAACTCAATTTCAGAATTTGGAGAATTACTGACAAAGAAATGTCAGAGATCATATTTTCTTTGTTCAATTAACAATTTTTTTGATGTTTTTCATCTTAATTTCCTGCATCTACTAAGAGAAACCATACCACTTATTAAGGATCTCTACCCCACTACTTCACTCTTCACACGACTTTAAATTTTAGATTTCTTTTTTAAAAAATTTCTTTATTGGGGAATTAATGTTTTACATTCAACAGTAAATACAACCGTTTGTACATGCATAACATTTCCCAGTTTTCCATATAACAATACAACCCCACTAGGTCCTCTGTCATCCTTCTTGGATCTGTAAATTTTAGATTTCTATATGATTTCTTTGATTTTTTTTTAAAAAAGACTTAATTTTTATTACCTTTATTTATTTATTGGATAGGGACAACCAGAAACTGAGAAGGAAGGGATGATAGAAAGGGAGAGAGACAGAGAGGCATTTGCAGCCCTGCTTCACCACTTGTGAAGCTTTCCCCCTACAAGTGGGGACTGGGGGCTTGAATCTGGGTCCTTGTGCACTGTAACATGTGCACTCAACTAGGTGCGCCACCACCTTCCCCTCCAAAAAAGAATTTCTGAGATGATTAGAATCATTGGGATCAATGGCAGGGAGTGGTGGGGAATGGACTTTGGCTCTTTTTCTTAAGTGGCACAACCAACTTCCATGTGATGCTTTTTCCTATTGAAGCCTCTGCTGGGCTTAGAAACCCTCTCACCTAGCTTACACCAAGCACTATCAAAACATAGGTAACCAAAGGTTTCCTGGTGACCTGGTAAATGAACTGTGTGCATGTATGCATTCCTGCAAAGACACTAGTTCAGTCAATCAGCACAACAGTGGGTTAGCAAAAGTTGAAGTGGGCAAGTGCGCATGTATGTGTGTGCGTATGCGTGTGCGTGTGTTGGTGTCTGCACGCTTTAGGAGACCAGAAGTTACTTCCTGACCATGCCAGGCTTTGGACATAGGAAAGCACCACAGCATAGTGGATTCTGGACAAGCTTGAGACTTTCATCAAGTTGGAATTTGACCCTAACTCCCTACTTAGTGATGTGTAACTCTGGGCACCTGACATGGCATCTCTCTGACATTCTTTACTATCCTAGAACATGGTGATGATGGCACTAGTGGCTGTGACAGGGATATGACAAAGATAAAGCATCAACAAGTACAAAAAACACTAGTTCAGGCATTAGCACCACTGTGTTGGTGTCTATTGCTTCCATAAACAAACCACTCACTCACTCGTGGGCATGCCATCATCTGGCCCCTGAGTTGAGGCTTTGGAAAGTCACCACAGTAGATGCTGCTGCTGCTGTGTGTGTGTGTGTGTGTGTGTGTGTGTGTGTGTGTGTGTGTATGTGTGTGTGTCCATAGTGGGAGACACAGGGATGGAGGCCAGGGATGACTGTCTGAGGCAAAGCAGGAAGCGAGGGGAGCTTGGGCTTCATGTCCTGACATTGTAGTCCTTTTTCACTCCACTCTGTACCTCACACTCCTTGCCTTGTGCACGCCCACAGGAGTTTTATGCCCTCTTGATCTCTGTCTTACCAGGAAGAGAGAAGTGCTGTTTCTCGTGATGGTTCCACTGGGACTTGGGTTTGTGCTAGATGCTTGGTCTATTTCATTTCTGAGGCACAGGAGCTAATTGCTTGACCTAAGATCACACAGTGTGTTAATTAGGTGTCTTACCACTCAAGCAATGAACAAGGGTTTATTAGAAGGGTATGAAGAGTGTTTCTAACATCTCAGGAAAGGTTGAAATCAGCAGTTTTAGGGAGAGTAGGAGATGGGGGACCCTCTGGCTTGAATATGGATGAAACAAGATGGGGGCTCAGGATCTCCCTGATTGGGGGGGCTGCTATTCAATCTGCTAATTCCAGGAGAGTGTTCTGATGATCATACACTTATATTTACTTTATTTAAGTTTAAATTAAATTAAATTAAATTAAATTTTTATTGTCACCAGGGTTATCACTGGGGCTCAGTGCTTGTATCATGAATCTATGACTCCCAGTGGCCATTTTTTATTCTTTTATTTGATAGGACAGAGAGAAATTGAGAGGAGGAAAGAGAAGAGAGATAGATACCTGCAGAACTTCCTCACTGCTCAGGAACCCCCCCCCCAAAGATGGAGTTTGGGGATTTGAAGTTGGATCCTTGTGTATGATATTATGTGCACTCAACTAGGTAAGCCACCACCTGGCTCTGTATGAGGTATTTTGGACATGTCTGAATGAATTCAGAAGCAGATAAAGGTTGAGTTTGTACTGTGATCCTTGATTTGAAATAAAATGATTCCTGAGTGACAGAGGGTTGCCATGGACTATCTACCCTATGGTGAGGGCAGTGGATCAGGAGATGTTCCTCAGACTCCATAAGCTACAGCCAGGGAACAGGGTGACAGAGCCCCCAATCCCCAGGGAAAGTGGTACTAGCAGGACAAGTGGCCAGCTGTAATCACCAGAGTTCCCAGTAGGGAAACAAAAATGTGGACCCAGGTTTGTTTATCACCTCCAGACCCTGCTCCTGCTTAACTTATTTCATGATTCCATTCTCAGAGTGCAGTTGGTGTGACATGACAGTGTTCCCTTATTAAATGAATTTCTAATCCTTCCTAGTGGTCTTTCTTTTCAAGATATTTATTTATTCATGAAGAAGACAGGAAGAGAGAGAGAGAAACAACACACACACACACACACAGAGAAACAAGACATCACTCTGGTACATGTGCAGCTGGGGATCGAACTCAGGACCTCACACTTGAGAATCCAATACTTTATCCATTCACTGCATCACCTCCCAGATCACTCCAGTGGTATTTCCATCTTAGAGCTGGATAGAGGATGGGCCAGCCACCTGGGCAGTCTGAGGGTTCTGACAATAGAGCTGCTTCTGTGCCTAAAGGACTGTATTCCTTTCAGGAGAGTCCTGGAGGAGGTGAGACCCTGGCTGTGAGGAAAGAATGGTTACTGAGGCAGGGACAGTAGTCTGCACTTAACCCAGCATGGTGTGTGCTACGACAGGCACTCACTACACAACATGAGAGTACGTATAGGAAAGTTCCTAGGCATGGGATTTCACAGGCTGTTCTGGGCTGCAAGGGGACAGTGTTTTGTTTGTTTGTGGTGTTTGACTATAAAAAGCCATAGCTGGAAATGGTGATAGCTGAAACCACCTCAGCCCCTGGAATGACTTGTTCAAAAGGGGAAGGATATGTGAGTGATACACCTGGTTCAAGCCACACTCCTTTGGCCTTAGTCAATTTGGGGCTTCTGGATGTTTACAGTGGTGATGTGCAGAGAGCCAGACCACCACACAGACCTTTAGGGGACTAAGATGCTGTCTATCTGACTCCCAGGCAGGTTCTCAGGTCCTGGTTCTTACTTCTTAGCACTGAGTTCTGAATAAAGACGTGTTCATAGCTCAGCTGGCACCTCTGTATGTGGAAGGCTACTCAGGGCATGTGTGAGTCATCTAGAGACAATAAAAGACCTGAGATTAAGTGGAGAAGAATGCCAATTTTTAAACTTTCAAGCCATGCTTATTTCTGAGTGATGCCAACCCTGTACTCCAGCTGTATGGCAGGTGTGTGTGTGTGTGTGTGGTGGGGGTGGCAGTACCTCTCTGTGCAGTAGCATCTCACTTAATACTTCTTAAAGAAGATATTCAACAATAAAAAAGGGGGCTGGGCAGTGGTGCACCCAGTTGAGTGCACATGTTACTATGCTCGAGGACCCAGGTTTGGGCCCCTGCAGGGGAAACACTTCACAAGTGGTGAAACAGGTCCACAGGTATCTTATTATTCTCTCTAACCCCTCCCCCTCAATTTCTCTTTGTCTTATAAAATAAAAGAGAGAGAGAAAAATGGAAATAGTGGCTACAAGGAGTGGTAGACTTGTAGTGCTAGCACTGAACCTTAGTAATAGCCCTGTTGGGAATAAAAAAAAAAAAAGGAAAGAAAACAAGAAAAAGAAAAAAAATCAAGTATTTCCTCAAGTCCTATAAAGATTTCTCCCTTTACCACTGAGAAAGCTGAGGTGTAGAAAGAGGAGGGTGAAGAGTTGCTCAGAGTCTACAGCCTGTAAGAGGTGGATCCCAGGCAGAGCCAACTCTGAGTTTGAGGAAGAGATGACCTTCAGATGCAGCACAAACAGCTTAGTGTAGATATCAGACTAAGTCTGGGAACACAAACTGACTACAAGACTTTGCAATGGGTTACTAGGAAGCTGAAGGATCTTCCTTCCTTCCTTCCTTCCTTCCTTCCTTCCTTCCTTCCTTCCTTTCTTCTTTTCTTTCTTTCTTTCTTCTTTTTAAATTATATTTACTTATTTTCCCTTTTTTTGCCCTTGTTATTTTTATTGTTGCTGTTGTTATTGATGTTGTCGTTGCTGGATAGGACAGAGAGAAATGGAGAAAGGAGGGGAAGACAGAGAGGGGGGAGAGAAATACAAACACCTGCAGAACTGCTTCAGCGACTGTAAAGCGACTCCCCTGCAGGTGGGGGTGGGGAGCTCGAACCGGGATCCTTATGCCAGTCCTTGTGCATTGCACCACCTGCGCTTAAGCTGCTGCGCTACTGACCAACTCCCGCCGTTTTTTTATTTATTGTTGTTGTAGTTATTATTGTTGTTGTTATTGATGTCGTCGTTGTTAGATAGGACAGAGAGAAATGGAGAGAGGAGGGGAAGACAGAGAGGGGGAGAGAAAGACAGACACCTGCAAACCTGCTTCACCGCCTGTGAAGCGACTCCCCTGTAGGTGGAGAACCAGAGGCTCAAACTGGTTCTTAACGTCGGTCCTTATGTTTTGCGCCACATGCGCTTAACCTTCTTCTTTGATGCATTAAAAAAAAGAAAACATGAGATAACTTTTGTAGTGATGAAAAAAAAACGAAATATTTTAAGATCCTTTGGAAAACGAATGGATAAGCAAAATCTGGTAATTACCTAGAATGGGATATACTTTGGTAATAGAAAGGATGGACATTCTGATTTATGCTGTGACATGGATAAAGCTGGAGGACATTCTTCTTTTCTTAGTTATTTAAATTTGTTTTGATATTTAACATTATTTTACAAAATTGTCAGATTTCAGGGGTATTTTCATACCCAAACCTGATGGGTGCAAGTGACCACACAACTCACATAAGTGACAGAGAGAGAGAAAGAGAGAGAGAGGAAGGAGGAGAGGCACTTACATACTGCTCCATCATTCATGAAGCTTCCTTCCTGCAGATGGGGACAGGGGACTTGAACCCATGTCCTCATGCATGGCAACATGTTTGCTCTACAAAGTCCACCACCTGGTCCTCTTATGCTTACTCAGCTGGTTAAGCACTCTCCAACAGGGCTTAGAGGGCTTGGGCCCTGGGGAGGGGAGTTTTTATGGGAGAGTATGGGTCTGTGGTTGACTATGTCTTATGTTGCAACCTTAGGAAGAAAAATGGGTGATATTTTTTCATGAAAAAGGTGGTGTGTCCTGACTTATACACAGGTAAGTTTTCCAGAGTCATTTCACACAAGACTGCTGAGGAATGTGTGATTCCAAAAAGGAAAACTAAGTGTGAGTCCATTTGATGGTGCAAATGAAAAACCAAACAATTCATACTACTCCCACAAGCCCAAAGTTCTGAAGGTATGACTTGTTGTGACTTGGACAGGCCCTCTGAATAATGATCGCAACTTTGGGGGTAGATACCCTTGGGCAATATCTCCTTTGCAGCACCTTGGACTTCCTTGTTTCCATTGCTGCTCTGCAGATTTCTCAGAAGGTCTTAAGGGTAGCACACTGAACATCTCTCTCTCCTTCCATCATCTCTTGATAGAACTTCCAGAAGGCTCCAGAACAAGCACCTGTACCTCTCTCTCTCTCTCTCTCTCTCTCTCTCTCTCTCTCTCTCTCTCTCTCCCCCACAGCCAGGTGGAGGTGGAGGCCTCCAGTCTTTAGTGCAGAGACAAGTAATGTTGGCACCCACCCACTTAGTGTCTGTTTTGATTTCTCTGTGCCTGTTCATAGCCATCTGCCTTATTTATTTACTTATTTGTTTTTGGTTTAAAGGTAGTTCCCTCTTTCTTATTAAGCTGTTTATAATTTAGGAGGATTTGGGAGATGAGTTACCTGGTAGAGTTTGCACTTTACTCTGTGTGAGGATCTGGGTTTGAGCCTCTGGTCACCAAGTAGGAATACTATGCAAAGGAGAGGTTTTACAAGTGGTGTTACAATATTGTGTTGTCCTCCTTCCCCTTTCTTTCTCTTTAACTAAAAAAAAATTTTTTAAAAGAGGGGCCAGATGCTGACACACCCAGTCAGTAGCACATGGTACTATGCATAAGTAGCTAGGCTAACGCCCTGATACCATCTGCAAAAGGGAAGCTTCATGTGTGATGAAGCAGTGCTGCAAGTGTCTCTCTTTCTGTCTTCCTTTTTTTTAAAAAAAAAATTTATATTTATTTATTTATTTATTTACTTATTCTCTTTTGTTGCCCTTGTTGTTTTACTGTTGTAGTTATTATTGTTGTTATTGATGTCATTGTTGTTGGATAGGACAGAGAGAAATGGAGAGAGGAGGGGAAGACAGAGAGGGGGAAGAGAAAGACAGACACCTGCAGATCTGCTTTACCACTTGTGAAGTGACTCCCTTGCAGGTGGGGAGCCGGGGGCTTGAACCGGGATCCTTACGCTGGTCCTTGTGCTTTGTGCCACCTGTGCTTAACCCACTGCACTACCGCCCAACTCCCTTCTGTCTCCCTTTTAATACCCCCCACCTAAATTCTATGAAAATGAGAAAGAGTGGTGGATTTGTCTTATAGGCACTGAGCCTCAGAGATAAACTTGGTAGTAAATAGATGGACAGATAGACAGAGAGACAGACAGATCACCATGAGAGGTGGAATCATGGTGGTGCAAAGCCACAGCAGAGTGGTGACACACTGGGTTATGTGGTACATCACCATGCACAAGAACTGGGCTTGAGATCACACTTCCTCCTGCAGGGAGGACGCTTCTTGAGTGGCAAAGCAAGTGCTGCAGATGTCTCTTTGTCTCTCTCTTTCTCTATCTCCTCTTCCCCTCTCAATGTCTCTCTGGCCCCTGCTCCCCAGCTACAGGAGGGAAACTTCACATCAATGAAGTGTGTAAACAAGTGAATGTGGAATTGAAGGAATTTCAAATCATTGGGAAAGTAAAACTTACTAGGACAAAATTATGTTTGCCTTCCTATCACAGACCATACTACATACAATAGTGAATTCTAAATTAATCAAAGAACAAATGTAAAACATACATTATAAAAGCATTACAAAAAAAAGGCAGGAATTTTTTTTTGTATGTTTAGGGTAGAGAGGAAAAATGCAGGGGCAATAAAAAGACTTCATACATCTTTTGGGTGTGTATGGCAACCACAAAAAAATAGAGTTAACAATAGCCGAATGGAGTAAAATATTAGCAGCAAGCAAATCAGATAATCAGCATGCAAAATGATACAAAGTATATTTTTTACCACAAAGGTTTCTTTTTATTGCCATCAGGTTTACTGCTGGGGCTCAGTACCAGCATGACAAACCCACTGCTCTGGCAGCCATCTCTGTCTCTCTCTCTCTCTTTTGTTTTGTAGGACAGAGAGAAATTGTGAGGGGGAGGGGAAGACAGGGAGAGGGAGAGATAGCTGCAGCACTGCTTCAGCACTTGCAATGCTTTCCCCTGCAGGTGGGGACTGGGGGCTCCAATCCAGGTCCTTGTACCTTGTAACATACATGCTTAGCCAGGTATGCTACTATTCAACCCGAACCCTACTTCTACATTCTTGTTTTTGATGCCCACAATTTCTTTTAAAGTAAGGATACATTTTTTAATGATTTTTAAATTCATGAATCCTTTAAGTTCTTTATCTATCCATGTAAATTTCTATGAAAGTTTTACTGAGCAATTGATTTCTTCATGTCTTTGTATTGTTAATTCTATACATCTTCATTTGCTTGTTTTTGGTACTTGAGTTGCCTAGTGCATCCAAACTCATTAATTTTCTAGTATTTGCACAAGAGACTAGATTATTTATGAAACCCCCTCTTCATAATTTACAATTTGATGTGCACTCTGTTTTAAAAGAGTTCAAAGTTCTGTCTGAGTTTTTTTTTAATGTTATTTTCAAGTTCTCAGTTGAATTGGGTTTTTGGTTTTTCTTTTGCTATTAGTTAATATTTTATAGAATTGTGTTCAATGAAGATGCCCTGTGAGATTTCTGCTTTCAGAAACCTGTGAAGTTTTTCTTTGAAGACAGATAGTAGCAAATGTTTTGTGAGGGCTTTGTGTGTTAGAAATGAATGCTTACTTTCTACTTGTTGGTTGTAAAGTTTTTATTTAATCATTCTGATAGTTATACTACTCACATCTTCAACATCTTCATTTTTGGGGGTTGGGGTGGGGAGGTGTCTATTTGATCTGTTGAGTTTTGGAAAAGGTATATTAAAGCAATTATTGTGAGGTGAACTTTTCTCTCAGTTTTTGTATTTAACATTTATTTCTTTTTTAATGGTTTATTTTTAAATTTTTATTTATAAAAAGGAAACATTGACTAAACCATAGGATACAATTTAATAAGTAAATAAAAATAATTTTTAGAAAAGCTTCAAGTGGGGCAAAAATGTATCTAATGAATAATAAATGAAAATCTCAATAACAATAATCAACCTTACTGTACCTAACAAGTAATGCTCCAAATGTTAAATACCTAGTTTCTGAAGTATTTTGAGCATGAATGGGTACTGGATTTTGTCAAAGGCTTTCTGTGCATCTATTGAGATAATCATGTGGGTTTTTTGCTTTTGCTTTTATTGATGTGGCAAATGACATTGATCGACTTATGTATATTGAACCAGCCTTGCACTCCTGGGATAAATCTCCCCAGACAATAACTTGGGTCCACCTGCATATCAGAGGTCAGGCTCAGGAAAAAACTAGTACAGTGATGGGCCCAATTAAACCATAGGGGTACAATTCCACACAATTCCCACCACCAGAACTCTGTATCCCATCCCCTCCCCTGAAAGCTTTTCTATTCTTTATCCCTCTAGGAGTATAGACCCAAGGTCATTATGGGGTACAGGAGGTGGAAGGCCTGGCTTCTGTAGTTGCTTCCCCACTGAACATAGGTGTTGGCAGGTCAATCCATACTCCCAGCCTGTCTCTTTCTTTCCCTAGTGGGGCGGGGCTCTGGGGAAGCCTGGCTCCAGGACACATTGGTGGGGTCTGCCCAGGGAGGTCTGCTTGGCATTATGGTAGCATCTGGAACCTGGTGGCTGAAAAAAAGAGTTAAGATATAAAGCAGAACAAATTGTTGACTAATCATGAACCTAAAGGCTGGAATACTGCAGATGAAGATTTGGGGGGTCTCCATTTTGAAGATAGCTAGTAGGCCTATTTTAGTTATATTCCAAAGGGCCCATCACTGTACTAGTTTTTTCCTGAGCCTGACCTCTGATATGCAGGTGGACCCAAGTTATTGTCTGGGGAGATTTATCCCAGGAGTGCAAGGCTGGTTCAATATACATAAGTCAATCAATGTCATTTGCCACATCAATAAAAGCAAAAGCAAAAAACCCACATGATTATCTCAATAGATGCACAGAAAGCCTTTGACAAAATCCAGTACCCATTCATGCTCAAAATACTTCAGAAACTGGGTATTTAACATTTGGAGCATTACTTGTTAGGTACAGTAAGGTTGATTATTGTTATTGAGATTTTCATTTATTATTCATTAGATACATTTTTTTGTCCCACTTGAAGCTTTTCTAAAAATTATTTTTATTTACTTATTAAAGACAGAGAGAAATTGAGAAGGGAGGGGGAGATAGAGAAAGAGGCAGAGATATACCTGCAGCCCTACTTCAGCGGTCATGAAGCTTCCCTCCTGCAGGTAGGGACCAGGGGCTTGAACCTTGGTCCTTGTGAACTGTAATGTGTATGCTTAACCAGGTGTGCCACCACCTGGCCCCCTAAGCTTTTTTTTCTTTTCCTCCAGGGTTATTGCTGGGACTCGGTGCCTGCACTACGAATCCACTGCTCCTGGAGTCTTATTTTTTTTCCCTTTTGTTGCCCTTGTTGTTTATCTTTGTTGTTATTATTGTTGTCATTAATGTTATCGTTGTTGGATAGGACAGAGAGAAATGGAGAGAGGAAGGGAGGAGAGAAAGGGTAGAGAAAGATAGACACCTGCAGATCTGCTTCACTGTCTGTGAAGCAACTCCCCTGCAGGTGGGGAGCTGGAGGCTCGAACCGGGATCATCACAACAGTCCTTGCACTTCAGGCCATGTGTGCTTAACGCGCTGCACCACTGCCCAGCCCCCAGCTTTTTTCTTTAGAAGTAATATTGCCCCTGTATCAATTTGCCTTTATCTTTTTTCCTTTCTTTACTTTTCCTTCCTTTTCATTTTAAAAAATATACTTCATTGAGCCCCCGCTCCCTATCCCTGCAGGGATGACGCTTCATGAGCAGTGAACCAGCAGGTCTGCAGGTGTCTATCTTTCTCTCTCCCTCTCTATCTCCTCCTCCTCTCCAACTTCTCTTGATCCTATCCAATAAAATAAAAAGAAAAGGAAAAAAAAAAGGAAGAAAAGTGACCATCAAGACCAGCAATAACTCTGGTGGCAATAAAATGAAACAATTGAAAAATAAAACAAAACATGTCACATTACAGTGTTTGGGAGTGCTTTCTATTTACCTTTCTAGAATAATTTAATATTTATCTCTCTTATTAGATTAGAAGGTATAACATCTTGATTCTGTATTTTCAGTGCTTACTCTTACAAGTTTAATTTACACATTATTTTCCCTTGTCAATATTGACTTAATCACATTTGAAGTTTTTATCTCCTAGTGTACCATCTGAACCAGAGAAAGGCTTTGTTTGATCTTACTTCCTCTTCCCCCTCTACTTCTCATCTCTTGAGTTCATCTGCAAAGATTTTCAAGACTATTATTATAACATAGACCTGTTAATATTTAATTATATACTTTCAAAAATATTTAATTTATTTTTATTAGAGAGAGAGAGTATGAGAGAGGAGGAGATTAGAGCTCCGCTCAACTCTGGTTTATGGTGGTGTCTGAACTTGAACCTTCGACCTCTGGAACCTCAGCATGCAGAAGTCTCTAACATGTTTAGCTGTCTCCCTGGCTCTTAACTACACGTCTTACTGTTTTTCTACTACTTAAAAAATCTGACTCTCTCGTGGATTATATTTTGCTGAAGGTTATCACCCAGTAATTCTCCTGGTGATTCTTTCAGGCCCTGAATAGTAAACTTTCTGTGCTTAGCTGTTAATCAGATGCTACAACCATGGTCGTATGACTTATAATGACATAGTTTGCTTGTTTGTGCACATCTGTGGGTCAGCTGAAGTTTAATTGCCTTTGTAGAAGTGTGACTGGGCTTGGCTCCAACCCCAAATTGGACTTTGATCTTTTCCTTATATCTAATTATGGAGAAGTAGCTCTTGAGGGTGTGCATTTCTCATGCAAATTTTGGGATAGAGGATGGGCTTGTTTAGAAAGAGTAGGAGACACCCTCTGATGAGTGGAAAGCAAGAGGGAAATAGGGCCAACAAGACTTTGTGTTAGATGGTGGGTCCAGATCCCTCCTTCTAGGCTCTAAATCTCTACAGGGTTCTAAACTGGGGAGATGTGGTTTTCTCAGAGGTTCTGAGTTTCAGAAAGACCCTGCTGGTAGGTGTGAGGAGAAGGGGTTTGGTGAGGGCAGGCCAGATATGGGGCACTCTTCAGAGGATGCTTGGAGTCATGAGGCCGTGATGAAGATAGCTTGCCAATCAAGGTTTCAGCTCTGGAGTCTCTGTACACACTCAAGTATGGGTGTACACAGACCCTCACACATTTGCTTACTTACCCACACTCATACAGTCAGATATAGAAAGTACCAGGCCAAAATCATTGTTCAGGGTGCTGCCAGTCCATGTTTGCCATGAAGGACAGAGTTCATAGCAGCAGTAGCTTCTGAGAACCAATTACCTCAAATACAAAAACAAAACAAAACAAAACCAAGCAACCAAACAACAACAAAAACACACCGCTTCTCAGAGACACAGGGCTGAACCTTAGAAGGTAGGACCTCAGGATTAAGTGATTGTCTACCACCCAGCCCCAACCCTACTTTTACATTCTCTTTTTTGATGCCCATATATATATTTTTTAAATAATGATATATATATCATTATTTATATATATATATATATTTATATATATATTTAGCAATTTTAAATTCATGAATCTTTTAAGTTCTTTATCTAGCCATCTAAATTTCTATGAAAGTTTTACTGAGCAATTTATTTATTCATGTCTTTGTATTGCTAATTCTGTACTTCTTAATTTGCTTGTTTTTGGCACTCGAGTTGTCTAGTGCATCCAAACTCATTAAAAATGTCTAATATTTGCACGAGGGACTAGATCATTTATGGACCGCCCCTTTAGAATTTACAATGTGATGTGCACTCTGTTTTATGAGTTCAGAGTTCCGAAGGGTTTTTTTTGTTGTTGTTATTTTAAGGTTCTCAGTTGAATTGAGTTTTTTGTTTTTCTTTTGCTATTAGTCAATATTTTATAGAATTGTGTTCAATGAAGATGCCCTGTGATATTTCTGCTTTCAGAAACCTGTGCTGCCACTTCCCTTTCTGACAGTGCACTGTGTGTGGAGGGGAATGTGGAATCACCCAGTGACACTTTCCCACTGGGCGTCAGAGGGAGACAGAAGAGACGGAGGGTTGATTTTTCTAACCCGGGGTGTGTGTTATTGGGAATGATTTAGTGACTTTGGCAAAAAAGCTATTAGGAAATCAGGGTATACAGTTATGTTAGGGGCCCATCTTGAGTCCAAACAAGCAAGTTTAGATGCCTTTGGCAGACTGCGATTTTAGTCTTGTTAAATCACACATATCCATTTACCAGCCAGGCCCCATTCCAGGGTTTTCCAGGCTTCCTTCTCAGTAATTGAAGATCCCTGGCACTGAGCCTCGTAATTAAAATCTTGGTCTAGATTTAGAGTGTTCTACATTTTGGAAATGGTGTCACTTGGTATACAGTTAATGCTAATTGTAATTGGATTTAACTTTCAACAAAGCTAAACTGAAAGCCCCCTTTCTCTTTCATATGATTTTCCTGTAGCACAACTATAATTAAGTTACATATGGCATTGTCAGATTTTATTCTGGGCTGAAATAGCTCATATTTGATTTTGGCATAGAGACAACTTCTTTTGGAGAATGTTGTAAAATATCCTTTCAGCAATTTTCTTGTAACAGAAAAGTAGAACAAAGTATCTTCACTTTTGTGTGTGCATTTTATCTCCCAAAGACCTATTGAATGCTTTGCACAAGTTTAAAACTGATAGGTGTTGTATGGTGTGGGTGGGCGATGATCACAAAATAAACTTATTTTGTCACTTTTCTAGCAACTTTGATGAATGGAACACATTAAGCTATAGTAGAGGAAGATGACAGAAGAAGTTTTGCTAGACTGACAAGCCATTATCAAAACTTTTTTTTATTAAAAGTTTTTTTAAATATTTGTTTTATTTATTTATTCCCTTTTGTTGCCCTTGTTGTTTTATTGTTGTAGTTATTATTGTTGTTGTCGTTGTTGGATAGGACAGAGAGAAATGGAGAGAGGAGGGGAAGACAGAGAGGAGGAGAGAAAGACACCTGCAGACCTGCTTCACCGCTTGTGAAGCGACTCCCCTGCAGGTGGGGAGCCGGGGTTCGAACCAGGATCCTTATGCCGGTCCTTGTGCTTTGCGTCACCTGTGCTTAACCCGCTGCGCTACAGTCCAACTTCTCCATTATCAAAACTTAAACAAAAAAAATATGTTGAAAGTTGGATTAAAGGAGTGTGTGTGTGTGTGTGTGTGTGTGTGTGTGTGTGTGTCTGTGTGAATCTGTGTATACTTTACTTGCCTCAAAGGCTTCCACTGGGAATCTAATATCCTCACAGCAGGGGCTGTCCATTTTCATGGCACTGGCAGTCAGCTAAGGTGGTGATGGGCCTCCTCTATCTATGTGACCGGCGCTAGAAATTGACCACAGAGCCTTGCACAGAATGGACTGTAAGAACAGATATCAGCTGTACTGGTTCAGAGCATGCATTGGATCGACCTTCTCGTGGTGCATCCCGTGAGTACCCATTCATTGGGGAAACTGACAATCCTTCCTAGCCGACTGAATCCACATGGACCCTAGTCACTTTCAAAGCCAGCAACAAGCAGCTCCTGACAGCTTTCAACCTGACCTGTTGACTGGCTACGGAAGAAGGGCAAACGCTAGAAGAAGAAGAAGAAGGTTCAGAGCAAGATGGCCGATGTATACTTTTCCTCTGCACCTCCTCTCCAAATATAACTACATATCCTGGAAATTTTTCAGTAGACAAGTAAGATAGAACTCTGAGAATTTGTAAGGAGAAGTGGAATAGGAGGATGAGGAGGATGAGGAGGAAGACAATAAAAGAAGTTAGAGACCAGAGGAAAAATATATGTGAGTTCCTTGAGTTTTATTTTTATCCCCTAGACTAGGCAAAGGAGAAGTGTGCATCCTGGGGCTGCCAATGGGCACAGACCAAATGTAAGGAATTTCTTTTTTTTTGTCATTTTTAAAAAAAAATTATTTTTTATTTATGAAAGGATAAATTAACAAAACCATAGGGTAGGAGGGGTACAACTCCACACAATTCCCACCACCCAATCTCCATATCCCATCCCCTCCCCTGATAGCTTTCCCATTCTCTATCCCTCTGGGAGCATGGACCCAGGGTCGTTGAGGGTTGCAGAAGGTGGAAGGTCTGGCTTCTGTAATTGCTTCCCCGCTGAACATGGACGTTGACTGGTTGGTCCATACTCCCAGTCTGACTCTCTCTTTCCCTAGTAGGGTGGGTCTCTGGGGAAGCGGAGCTGCAGGACACATTGGTGGGGTCTTCAGTCCAGGGAAGCCTGGCCGGCATCCTGATGGCATCTGGAACCTGGTGGCTGAAAAGAGAGTTAACATACGAAGCCAAACAAATTGTTGAGCAATCATGGACCCAAAGGTTGGAATAGTGGAGAGGAAGTGTTAGGGGGGTACTCACTGCAAACTCTAGTGTACTTCTGCTTTCAGGTATATATTTTGCTCTAGTATATGGATAAGTGTGAACATATGCTCTCTCTCACAGAACCTGGTCTATATCTAGGTTTTGGGACTTTGTTAGAAAGTGAGCCACCTGGGATGGAATTAGAGAGTACTATGAAAGGAAAGGTCTCACCTGAGTAATGAAGCTGAAGGGTTATAAGGAATTTCTTTCCACATCTACCCAAGAACTAAGGGAGGTGAGCCTGAAAAAAGCATAGAGGAAACCTCCAATCTGTGCCAAATGAGTGGGGCTCGCCTAGACTAGATCTCTTTATCAAACCAGTAGCAAAGAGACATTCCAGTCTCTTCTCAGGAGCTGGGGCCAGTGGATGGTCCCACCTGGGTAGCAGGAACAAAGAGGAGTTGCATCTCCCCATGCTCCACCCAGTGGCAGAAGGAGACCCAAGACTCAGAGGCTTCTGCTCCTTGCTTCTTCCACTGTCACCCGGAGGAGCAAACACTGCAGAGAAGCCTCTCTGTCTCTTTAGAAAGTGTAGTGCAGACTGGCTGGTAATAGTAGAACCAGGAGAACAAAGTAGATCAAAGATGCAGCTCGGGGATGCAAAAACCCAACTATAGCTGGAAAATAAATCCCCCCCCCTTAGGATGGAACCTATACTTTACACTGAACTAGAGAATGTGCCTATTAAAATAGATTTAAGTAGATTAACAGTCTAACACACCAACCCAAATCTCCACTATGTGGTTTAAAATAAACCTCTCAGTCAGCTAGAAAACCACAATATAAGTGAGAAGAGAAAATCAATTGGCACTATAGACAGATGAATTAGATGCTGCAACTATTAAATGAGGATTCTGAGGTAACCCCCATAAAAATGCTTCAGAAAGCAATTACAAATTCTCTGAACTAAAAGAAAAACACTCAGAATGTTAGCAAAGAAATAGAAATTATAATAAAAAAACAAATAAGTATAAAATGGAAAATGCAGCAACAACAAACCATGGGAAGAATTCAATAGTAGTAGGTCAAGGATAGAATCAGTGAATTTTTATTTATTTATTTATTTTTAAATTTTTTATTTAAGAAAGGATTAATGAACAAAAACATAAGGTAGGAGGGGTACAACTCCACACAATTCCCACCACCCAATCTCCATAACCCACCCCCTCCCATGATAGCTTTCCCATTCTCCATCCCTCTGGGAGCATGGACCCAGGGTCATTGTGGGTTGCAGAAGGTAGAAGGTCTGGCTTCTGTAATTGCTTACCCGCTGAACATGGGCGTTGACTGGTCAGTCCATACTCCCAGTCTGCCTCTCTCCTTCCCCAGTAAGGTGTGTCTCTGGGGAAGCTGCGCTCCAGGACACATTGGTGGGGTCTTCAATCCAGGGAAGCCTGGCCAGCATCCTGGTGGCATCTGGAACCTGGTGATTGAAAAGAGAGTTAACATAGGAAGCCAAACAAATTGCTGAGCAATCATGGACCCAAAGCTTGGAATAGTGGAGAGGAAGTGTTAGGGAGGTACTCACTGCAAACTCTAGTGTACTTCTGCTTTCAGGTATATATTTTGCAGTAGTTTATGGATACGTGTGCACATAAGCTCTCTCTCACAGAAACTGGTGTATATCTAGGTTATGGGACTTTGTTAGAAAGTGAACCACCTGAAGAATCAGTGAATTTTAAGATCAATAAAATTGACTCGGTTTGAACAATAGAGGATAATAGTCTGGAAAAGAAATCAGAGATCTTTGGGGTAATAATAAAGGATTTGACATTCTGTCATTGTAGTCTCAGAAAGAGAGTAGAAAACAGAACAATTACCAGAAGAGATGACAGTTGAAAAGCTCCCAAATTTGGCAAAAGATATAAACCTACAGATTTAAGAAGGTAAATCAGATTCCAAACAGATGAAATCCAAGCCAAAATGCATCAATCTCCACTCAGCTGTGGTGTATAATTCTTTTTACATATTTCTGAATTCTGTTAGCCAATAGTTGCACATGGTTTTTAGATTGGTGTTCATGAATAATACTGGTTTATAGCTTTCTAAAAAATATGGTTCACGTCTGCTTTTGGTATCAGGGTAATACTAACATCATAAAATTAATTGTGAAGTGTACTCTTCTACTTTATGAGGAGAGATTATTTAAAATTGTTATTAAAACTCCTTTAAGGAGGTTTTTGTTTTAGTAAGATGTCAGGGCTCAGTGATTTCCTTGTGGGGCAACGTTTTTTTTTCTTTAGAGCTTTACGGATTAATGGTTTACAGTATAGTATTTTTTTTTTCTCTCACCACTCTCATCACCAAAGGTCTGTGTCACCATCCGCACCCCCATAGATAACCATTATAGTTAGTCTATATATAGTCTTAGATAAGTTGACTTTTTTTTTCTTACATTTGTATGTTCAATTCTCTATATTCTGCATGAGTGAAACCATTTTGTAGTTGTCGTTCACCTCCTTACTTGCTTCACTAAGCATCATCTTCTTCAACTCCATCTGCTTTATCCTGAAGGACACAATAACATCTTTTTATTGCTGAATAATACTCCAATGAGTATATGTCTCGTAACTTTTTATCCAGTCATCTGTTGAAGGGCATTTTGGTTGTTTCCAAGTTTTTGCTATTGTGAATAGGAAACATCAAGACTCGGTGATTTCCTTAAGGGAAAACTTTAAAATTATGGGGTGGGTGGGGAGAATACAGGTCCAAAAAGGATGACAGAGAACCTAGTGGGGGTTGTACTGTTATATGGAAAACTGAGAAATATTATGCATGTACAAACTATTGTATTTACTGTCAAATGTAAAACATTAATTCCCCAGTAAAGAAATTTAAAAAATTATGAATTCAATTTTAAATAGTTGTAGAGCTATTCAAATTGTCTACTTTATTTTGATGGACTGTGATAGTTCTCTCTCTCTCTCTCTCTCTCTCTCAGATAAATTGACCCATTTTGTCCAATTTGCTAACTTAGGTATCTTAGAGTCATTTGTAGTTTTAACCTTATTAATATTTTGAAGTTCAGTTGAACTATAGAAATTATGCTTCTTTCATTCTTAACATTGCTATTTTTTCTCCTGTCTTCTTAATGCTAGAAGCTTGTCAGTTTTACTGATTTTTAAAGAATGAGCTATTTCTTGCATTGACTTTTCTATATTGTTTGTCTATTTTAAACTCATTTCTGCTCTTAGTTTTGCTATTTCCTTCTTTCTGTTTGTGCTGAGCTTATTTTGCCCTTTTTTCTAGGTTCTTGAGGTTAGAGCTTAGACTGATTTGAGACTTTTCTTCTGTCTAAAGATTGCTCATAGTTTTATATATTTTTTCTCTTTACACTGCTGTACTAGTGGGCCATAACTTTTCATATTTGTACTTTCATTTAGTTAAATGTATTTAAAATACTTGAAGACTTCTGATTTGATCTATGGCTTATTTAGAATTATGTTATATGATTTCTGATTAGTTTGAACTTTTCTTTATTGATTTCCAGTCCAGCTCTAATGTGGTTGGACAACATGCTCTATGATCAATTCATTTACATTGGTTGAAGTCTACTTTATGGCTGAAGACATGATTTGTTTTGGTGTGTGTCCTACAGGCATTAGTAAAGAATATATTCTATTTTTGATGGATGGAATGTTTTGCATATGTGGATTTGTTTTTTTTCCTTTCCATCAGGATTACTGCTGGAACTCAAAACCTGAACAACAAATTCATGGCTCTGTGTGGCCACATTTTCCTTTCCTTTCCTTTCCTTTCCTTTCCTTTCCTTTCCTTTCCTTTCCTTTCCTTTCCTTTCCTTTCCTTTCCTTTCCTTTCCTTTCCTTTCCTTTCCTTTCCTTTCCTCTCCTCTCCTCTCCTCTCCTCTCCTCTCCTCTCCTCTCCTCTCCTCTCCTCTCCTCTCCTCTCCTCTCCTCTCCTCTCCTCTCCTCTCCTCTCCTCTCCTCTCCTCTCCTCTCCTCTCCTCCCCTCCCCTCCCCTCCCCTCCCCCTCCCTTTCTTTCTTTCTTTCTTTCTTTCTTTCTTTCTTTCTTTCTTTCTTTCTTTTCCTTTCTTTCCCTTCCTCCTCCTCCTCCTCCTCCTTCTACTCTCTCTCTCAACAGAGAGGAACTAAGAGGGGGAAAGGGAGATAGATAGATAGAGAAAAAGACATATATCTGCAGTATTGCTTCACCGCTTGTGAAGCTTCCCTCCCTTGTAGGTGGGTATGGGGACTTTAACCTGGGTGCTTGCTCACAGTGATGTGTTTACTTTAGCATGTGCACTCCACTCCCACCCCTGGAATAGATTCTGTTGCTTGATGGTGCTCAATTCTTCTTCATCCTTGCTGATGTTTGATGTAGCTGTTCTATCTTACCATTAGTTAAGAAGAGGATACTGAAGTCTCCACCTACGATTGAAAATTAGCCCATTTCTCCTTTCAGTTCTTTCAGTTTTTGTTTCACATTTTTTTATAGCTCTGTTCTATATTTTCTTATGATTGCGAAATCTTGGTGGGTTGCTCTTTTTACTATAAGATGATGTCTTTCTCTGCCTTTGGCAGAATATTTTGCTCTAAAATCTCTCCCAACTAATATTAAGATAGTTACACCCCTTTTCTTCTAATTAATGTTTATATATAAATAATTTAACAAAATACATTTCTATATACAATTTCTGCCATAATGGAATGTCTTTCTCCTGCTGCCTTGGTTAGACAAAGCCGGCGTAGTTGGGTTTATTTTTATCTGTACCCACTGGTGTTTTCATCTTGCTAACTTCTCTAGTTCTGAGTCTGGGATATATGAGGGAATATATTAACTTGGAGGACACAGCATCATTTTGTCACTTGGGTTCTGAGTTCCCTAGCCTGCTTTTTCTTATCTCCACCTTGGAGACTGGGGTAAGGGAGGGGAGAAGAGAGAGAGAGAGAGAGAGAGAAAGAGAGACTATGTTTGAATATCCAGGGATTTTAGTCAGACTTTGCTTGAGGACCATGAAAAACACATGTATTTCATTTTCTCAAAAGTTGAAGATTTTGCCATCACATATTTATTTATAAGAAACATTCATTTAAACTAACTTGTGACAGGTTCCAGCTTGTTGGCTCATTAATTTTGTAAGTGGAATCAAGATACAAACATAATGAAAGCAGCATTGGGGGGGACTATGCTTTCTATACCACATAACCAATTGCGCTGATTTTTCACAACTGTGACTAGCTTCTGTGAGCAGATCCTGTAATCTGAGCCTTCACAGTAGCTTTCTTCTTAGAAATCCACATTGAGAAGTGCTGTACTCTACTAGGCTTAAGTAAGATTAGCATCTGAACATGTTGCTTAACAAAGCTACTATTTCTACATAACTGTGATTTATATCAGGAAATCTACCCTTGACATTTCTTAAAGGAGCACAACCAGCTAGTTCACAGCAAGCACACACTTGGCAGACTGAGACTGTGGTAGGAGAGGAATCACACAGCAAAAACAGTGAGTTTGCCTTGTGTGAGAATGACAAGCTCTAGAAAATAGAAAGGAAGTGGTTTCTGGTCCAAGAACCCATTGTCTGGTGGGAAGGAGATATAAAAGATGTTCAGGGGCAGGTGGGAAGGAAAGTCCTGGATGTGCAGAGGGAGAAGTAAGCTGGTGGAGAAGATGGTGGGGCACAGTGTTGGGAAGGTGTAACAGAGAGGTGAGAAGCAACATCTGAGTTGAGCATCCAGGGTCCTGATGGGGCCGAGAGAGCTGCATATTCAGGAGTCGTGGAGGAGAACTCACTTCTATGGAAGGAGAACATGGAGATGGAGTAGTATCAGAAGACATGGCTGGAAATGAGAAGTAGAGAAATCTTGAGAAGTCACTGATATTCTTCATGGAGTAACAAACAAACAAACAAAAACAAAACCGCTTTCCCTGAGTTTTAAAAATGGCTTGTGGAAACAATTCTTATTTATTTATTTATTAATGTATTTACTTATTGCCACCAAATTTATCACTGGGACTCAATGCCTCTATAATGAATGTACTGCTAATGGTCGTCCTTCCCACCCCCTTTGTTTTATTTGACAAGGCAGAGAAAAATTGAGAGGGAAGAGACACCTGCAGCTCTTCTTCATGGCTCATGAAACACCCTCCCCACCACACACACACACACACACACACTGGTGGTGCAGAGACTTAAACCCCGGTCCTAGAGCATGGGAATACATGAGCTCAACTGGGTATGCCACCATCTGGTTCCCGGAAACACTTTTCTTTAAGCATTGATTTGCAGCTTTGCAGTTATTAAAAAATATGGAATCAAGACTAAGAAGGTGAAAAAAACCCTAGAAGCCCTGTTAAGCATGAAAGAAATGGAGGTGGGACACCTCCAGCATATTGCTGAGCCCACCCTCCCCCCAGCTATGAGAGGGGGGCAAAGTAGAAGGAGACTGCATACATGATGGGCAACACTCAGTGGAAGAGGCATCTTCCTGATCTCATTCAGTACCCCTGAGAGTTAGAGCCAGGCTCAGGGAAGAGACTTGATAACTGCACCACAGAAGTGTTCTCCCTGAGCTGGGCCAGTTGCCACGAACTGCCCAGGATGTAGTGACAGCTGTTACTGAAGCATTCAAGGGCTGGAAATTTTGGCCTGTTACTCACTGGATCAGTGGAGTCTTTTTGAAAATGTAATTATTCAGAGAGCTGTTGGTCAGCCAGAGAATCCATGAAAACCAGACTGGGAGCAAAATGTGAAATACTGTTCCATCATTTTCTATTCTTGAGAAAAATGAAGACCTTACAATTTTCATTCCTTATGTATTTTTTAATTTATTTATTGGGG
This sequence comes from Erinaceus europaeus, assembly GCF_950295315.1. Lineage (NCBI taxonomy): Eukaryota > Metazoa > Chordata > Mammalia > Eulipotyphla > Erinaceidae > Erinaceus > Erinaceus europaeus. The sequence goes on from NC_080164.1 coordinate 65,690,636, forward strand.
AATTAATGTTTTACATTTGACAGTAAATACAATAGTTTGTACATGCATAACATTTCCCAGTTTTCCATAGTGTTTTAATATTGGTTTACAAAATTACAAGATAACAGGGGTATAACTCCACACCATTCCCACTACCAGAGTTCTGCGTTCCCAACCCCTCCACTGTAAGCTACAGCAGTTTCCCCAAGGCAGATAGGGGTTAAATATTATTTCTACAACCATACGTCTACATTTGTATAAATTTGCCCATTTTCCTATGGTCCCCTCTTCCCCTCCTTTCCAAGTCACACATACACCTATTGCTACATCCAAATGTCCCTCCTTTTTGCCTCTTCTCTGGAGGGATTTGTTTATTTACTTATTATTTACTTATTTTTTACAGTTTTATTGAGGTATAATTGACATATATAACTGTGTGAGTTTCTTTTTTTTAAAAAAATTTTTATTTATAAAGTGGAAATATTGATAAGACCATAGGACAAGAGGGGTACAATTCCATACAATTCCCACCACCAGAGCTCCATATCCCCTCCCCTCCCCTGATAGCTTTCTTATTCTTTCTCCCTCTGGGAGTATGGACCCAGGCCCATCATGGGGTGCAGAAGGTGGAAGGTCTGGCCTCTGCAATGGCTTCCCCGCTGAACATGGGCATTGGCAGGTCAATCATACTTTCTGCCTGTCTCTCTCTTTCCCTAGTGGTGTTGGGTAGTATGCCACCTCCCCCTGGCTTCTGCTTAACCATATGTCTATACAGGGATTTACTGATCCCATTCCAAGCTTTGGTCTATTTACATAAATCACTTTTACATTTACATAAAGCACTCCCTCCAGGGCATTGGTGGTTCAGTGATAGGATTCTCGCCTGTTCCGCCCCCTCCTTGTCACACTCTGATTTTCACCAGTCACTTTTCTCTCCACCCTCTCTATATCACATCCTGTTTCCACCCTACTTGGAGAGTATAAAAACAGCTGCTCTTCTGATTAAAGACACTTGGAAATTGCTTTCCGGCTCTGAGAGTTCCAGAGTGTATCTCCTGCGGAAGTTAGTGCGGCACGAGTTCCTGATCCCTCTCCCAAGCAGCAGCCTAGATCGGCTCCAGTTGAGTTCTCTCCAAGCCAGAGAGCACTAGCTCGGGAAGAAGTACCCTCAGGCTATCCCGGCATCTGGCGCCCGAACAGGGACACGTAAGCAGCAGATTTACAAGAAGACATCTTAGATAAGTACACACCTTTTGGGTATCTGCAATATTGTGTTAAGGCACTGTGATTTCTTTTCTTTCTTATTGTTTTCCTGAGATCTCTCCACCATGGAAAATCTTTTCCAAATTCTGCATTCTTTTTCCAGTATACAATTTTTATATATCTGGGACATTTTTCTCGGGGCTGCACCTTATATCCTGTTGATCATCATAGCAGCTTTTAAGGGATATATAGGGCAACCTCTCAAAAGGCTTAAGGACCTAGAGGCTGAGGTCCAAGAGATAAAGGAAGTGATCATAGAACTTAACCAGCACCTTAAAAACAAGAAGAAGCAAAGGCGTGTCGTGATCTTGACCCACCCTAATTCCTCTGCATCTTGCCCTGAGGCCCCTATTTTGGCATCTTGCCCTGAGGCCCCTATTTTGGCAGACACGTGTCCTAATTCTCCTTTGGACTCCACAGCCACTTCTTCAGCCAACCCCATTTTGGCAGACACGTGTCCGGAACCTCCTGCTGTCTCCACGGCTGCTTCTTCGCCCACCCCTGTTTTGACAGACACATGTCCGAATTTTCCTGTAGCCTCCAAAGCCACTTCTTCGGCCACTTGTCCAGAAGCTTCCACTTCGGTGACTCCTCCTACCACTACACACTTATCAGAGCAAGTCCACACATTTCCGGTCAATGTTGCCCCCAATAGACAAAAACCTCAGGCCTGGTATCCATATTCCGCCACAGACCTGAAGGAACTACGCCAGGCTATCAAGGATGATGGTTTTCATGCCCCATGGACCAGGTCCATTTTACAAGGCCTGCTTCAGAACCTTAATACCCCCAAGATTGGAGGGATGTGACTCGTCCTACGCTCCCAGGCCCCCTCTTCCTGCAATGGGAGGCATTCTTTCGCGACAAATGTTTACAACAATCGCGGAAAAGTATTCAAAATCAGCCAGAGGGTAATTTTGATGCATTGTTTGGAACAGGCCAATTAGGAACAGAGATTCAACAGGCGGAAGCCAAGTTTCCACAGGGGTATTTTGATCAGGTACGCCTGTGTGCATTAAATGCATGGGAGCGATTAACACCACCCATGGGAGCAGCCTCAGCCCCCATTCTCTCCCTGCAACAAGAACCTGATAAATCCCTCGCTAAATTCATTGCCAGGGTCCAGTCGAGTTTGGAAAGGAAGATTTATAATCCTGATGGAATGCTTCTGCATTTTCGACAGGCCTGTATCACTCTTAAAAACGAACACCCAGATACTTGGATTCTAGCTACACAGGATCTCAGATCAAGCTCTTTTCAAGGACCTATGTTACAAGCCTATGCAGCTACCTTACATAAGCAAAAAGGGGCTTGCTTTCAGTGTGGTCGCCAAGGGCATTGGAGTAACCAATGTCCAGAAAATAGACCGCGAACCCGCCTCCAGTCAGGGCAACCCCACCTCCAGTCAGGGCAACCCCGCCTCCAATCAGGGCAACCCCGCCTCCAGACAGGGAATCAGAGACCACGAATGCCTTGTCCCAGATGCCAGAAAGGATTTCACTGGAGGAGAGATTGTTGGTCAAGGTTCCATAGGAACGGCACGCCTCTGCCAAATGTAAACAGGGATTTAAACTAGGTATGGGGCTTCCCTTAGCCCCGCCCTCAAGAGGGAAGGAAGCAGGTCGCCCGCTTGGTGCTGTGCCCTTCTTCCACAAACAGAAGCCCAGCTTGGGACCCAATCCGTCGCTACGCCCACCATGCCAAGTAGCAATAACAGAGGGTGAGCAGAAGGAGGAACCCGTGGTATGTGGGAACTTCCAGCATAGAAATAACCGGCTGGAGCAAGAGAACAGCTCGAATTTGGAGCCTGAGATTTTATGGACCACCCCTGTTTTAGAAAGGGGTCACCCAACTATGACAGTAAAGATTGGTAATATTCCTTTTAAGTGTTTGATTGACACGGGACCAGATAAGACAATATTAAGACAAGCAGAGGTTCCCCAGAGTTGGGAACTCCTCCCAGGACTACGCTTACATGGTGTTGGAGGTGACTCAGGCATTCCGCACATGAGATTCCCTTGTGTGGGAAGATCCAGAAGGGACTACCGGACGCTTTCAGCCTTTAATAGCTGATATAAGCACCAATTTATTGGGAAGAGACTTGCTAGAATCTTTAGATGTAGTGATATCCTCAGACACCTCTGCAGGACACCACACTCACTCCTGTGAGAGTGCTAGACCCAACCAGCACCCCCAATACTAACTGCCACTGTTCGTAACAGAACTCCCCACTTAGATTGGCTTTCTAATGAGCCTGTCTGGGTGGAACAGTGGCCTTTGCCTAGGGAGAAGCTAGAAATTTTAAAAGAACTTGTTCAAGAGCAGTTATCTTTGGGACACATTCGTCATTCTCGGAGCCCATGGAATACTCCAGTCTTTGTGATTAAAAAGCGCTCAAGAAATGGCCCCTCCTCCAAGATCTTCGTGCAGTTAATAAAACCATGCAGGTTTGGGGCTCCCCCCAAAGGGGTTTGCCTCTTGCTTCCGCAATTCCCACAGGAATTCCAATCATAGCTATTGATATACAGGATTGTTTTTTCTCTATTCCCTTACACCCACAAGATTATAAACATTTTGCTTTCTCTGTTCCTTCTATTAATAATGCCAGCCCTGCAGATAGATTTGAATGGGTGGTACTGCCCCAGGGCATGGCTAATAGTCCTACTATTTGTCAAGAGGTTGTTAAATCTGCCCTTTTTTCATATATTCATAAGGGCCTTAAGGTTTTTCATTATATGGATGACGTGTTAATATGGGGAGAATTAGATACAGATCTCTCCGCCCTACGTGATTTTCTAATCCCTGCCTTAAAGAGAAGTGGACTTAATGTAGCTCCTGAGAAGATACAGCTAATCCCTCCAATATCTTTCTTAGGCTCAGAGATTTCCCTAATGCAGATTCGTCCTTTAAAACCTTGTGTTACTTTTCCTTCTAGTCTCACTCTTGCTTCTTTACAAAGTTTTCTTGGAAATTTGAATTGGCTTAGGCAGTATCTTTATCTGCCTACGAGCTGCCTGCAACCACTGTTCGATCTGTTAAAAGGAAACAAACAGCCCTCCTCAAAGCGTATGTTAACCCCCGAAGCCTCCTTGGCTCTGGAAAAAGTTAACCAGGCTCTCCAGGACATGCACCTCGTTCGGTTCTCCCCCTCCTCTCCAGTAAATCTTCTAATCTTTAACTCCACCCCCACGGTAGTGGGGGCATTGTGGCAGAAACATGGCGTTCTCGAATGGCTTCATACGCCAGTAGGCAGAGCTCCAAGACTCCTTACAGAGATCGATGCCTTAGCATTTATGGTTCGCCAAGGAAGAAACAGATCGGTTCAGGTCTTAGGAAGGGAACCAGATTCAATCATTCTTCCCTTTTCTCTCACTGATACAGAATGGCTCATACGCCACCATTCTCGTTTTGCCATAAGTTTAATGGGTTTTCCAGGACAATTAGATAATCATTTTCCCTTTAATAATTTGATAGCTTCTTTACCTCTGTTGCCTCTACTAGTACCTAAACTTTTCTCTCCAGATCCCATCCCCTCTGCTCCTACAGTGTTCACTGATGGTGGAAAAAAGGGAGCTTCTGCCCTTATATATTATTCAGACCAGCAATACCCCAAACCTCTCTTTACTGAACTTCCTGATAATTCCCCTTAGTACAAAGAACTTTATGCTGTTTTCCTTGCATTAAAAGCTGTACCAGAATCCTTCAACCTTTTTTCTGACAGTGTGTATACTATTAACTTACTTCCATGGCTTGCTCAATCTTATGTAAGAATTGATGACAACCCACTTTCTCCTCTTTTAATTCAAATTGCCTCTATGCTCTGTTCTCGAACCCATCCACTGTATGTTCAGCACCTACGTTCCCACAGCCCTCTTCCTGGTCCCCTGTCTGAAGGGAATGCTGCAGCCGACCATCTTGCCTCCACAGGAATTCTCCTAGCCTCTGTCTCTAATCCTGCTGACTTTCATTCCCTAACCCATGTTAATCTTAAAGGTCTTCAAGCTCAATTTCCTGATATTCCTCTGCCACAGTTAAAACGTATTCTTGCTACATGTTCCTCCTGTGCAGGTCTAATCAAAACACCTGCTATTCAGACTCTGGGGGTTAATCCTCGAGGTTTAAAAGCCAACGCTCTTTGGCAAATTGATGTTACCCACATACCTAACTTTGGCAAACAAAAATATGTGTTCGTCTCAATTGATACCTTCTCTAAGTTTATGTGGGCTACAGCTCATACTGGAGAAAACTCAAAAAAGCTTATAAGCCACATGCTCTCCTGTTTTGCTGTAATGGGCTTACCTCTAACTTAAAACGGATAATGGACCTGCTTTTACCAGCAAACAATTTAAAGATTTTTGTTCCCTCTGGAACATTACTCATACTACAGGCATTCCGTATAATCCACAGGGACAAGGCATTGTTGAGAGGGCCCATCAAACTCTTAAGGCTCAATTAAATAAAGAAAAAGGGGAAATATACCCCCCTAATATCCAGCTGGCAAAAGCCTTAACTACATTAAATCTCTTTAATATTTACAAAAACTCAGACCAACCTCCTATAATTCTTCATTGGCAAACACCACCCACCCTCCCAGCTATTAAAGTCAAATGGAAAGACCCACTTGATAAAATTTGGAAAGGACCTGACCCCCTGTTGACTATGGGGAGGGGTTTCGCATGTATTTTTCCACAAAATTACTCCAAGCCTGTTTGGGTTCCTGCCCGCCATGTCCAGCAATACCCACATGATGGCGCTGATATCCCTGAAGAACAAGAAACACTGCAAGAAGACTGGCTGCAAGAGGACTGGCTACAGGATGCACCCCAGGATCCATAATACAGCATGGCAGAATCAAAAAAAAAATCTGATTCACAGAACTCTTCCCCCCCCCTGAATGAATGTCTTATGCTATGACTGGCCAGTTGTGTTTTGTGAGTGAGTGAGTGAAAAAAAAATTGAGTGAGTTGAGTGACCAAAATTTTTGTATGACCCATTGTGCTCAGAGTACTCTGAAAGTTAACTGACTTTATATAAAATGGCTGGACGTCCAGAAACAGTCCAAAAATTGTTCATTCCCCCTTTTGATTTCTTTTTTAAGTCTTGATATCAATATGAAATGTTTAGTCTTAAACTGTGTGAGTAAAGATGGTTCAACTATGACAGTAGATCTAAATTCACATTTGAAATGATATGTCTTATTTACAAGTCTTTCTTCTCCTGTGTGTTATAAACTATATGTTTAATATGTGTGTTTCAAGTTTGGTAAACATTAACTTAACAGTTAAATTGTAACTTCGAAGCTACATTTTTATGAGAAGAGGTAAAATCAATTCATTTAAGTAACTGAGTGTTTAAGGTAAAACTCTAAATATTCAATGTGACAATTCATCATCTCCTAAGTTAAAATACAAATTCTCTATACAGGACATTTTTGGAGGGCCCCCAAAAATGTCCTGTAAGCTATCTTGTGGAAATTAATCCACAACAAATTTGGCATCAATCCGATATTGTAAATGTACCAAAAAAAATTTGTCACTAAAATGTGTTAACTCTAGTAACCTGAGTTTGCTTAAAAACCCAATGTAAAAATAGTTAAGAATCAATATATGTGACTTAAATTCGGTATGAAAATTTTGCTATATAAAGACTGCTACATGAGGTCACATAAGATGACCTTTACACGAAATTATAAAGATACCTAAACCAATTATAATCATTGAGTTATCAATTGTAGTAAACTTCTAATTTGTTACAAAGTTTTTTCATAAGTAATTGACTACAGCTATGACAAGCCTTTGCATAAAGAAGCATCTGCTCATATAGAATCCCCAGAAATCCATCTTGGACCCCTGACCTCTGACATCACCCACAATTACAGCCATCCCCCGAAACCCATGATGTGACCTGACATGATCTGGAGAACCTGATTCACAGACTCCAAAGGACAAGACTTTCCTACTGCCTTTCTCTCAACCATCGGTGTCTGCTCTTCCTGCTTCGCCCACCATGTTTTGGCGGTTCCAGGTCACTCTCTACAGAGAAGAAAAGTTCCAGTGGCTGTCTTCCTCCATCAAGATAGACGTGTGGCATTTATTTCCTGGCCGTTGACATTGGACTGATGCTTCTATAGAACTTGCTGGACACTCCTTTTATACTGCTGGACTTCTTGAAGTATGACTGTAGCAGTTTATAGAACTTTCCACCAGCTGACTCGGGATTTTGCAATGCCAGATCACCCCTCTAGCCCCTCGGCTTATCAGGCCCCCACTGCTCCACCCAACAGGCTCACTCTGTCTCTTGCTACTCTTACTTATCCCTCCCTGTCTTGTGCTAGTTCTTTTTGAAGACACTTACACACTATCATTCTGCTTTCTTCCCAACAGGTTTCTGTTCACCCCTACACTGCTATTCCCCTGACAGAGATGAAGCCTTTTACAGACATTGACCCAGTTATATATGGCCATTAAGCAAGAGGAAGATGTTGGGGAATTGTGAGGATATGGTTGTGCTTGGAAGGGCTTGAGCCTGAGGGGTGTGTCAATCCTGTTAGTCTCTCTCTCCACGGAGAGGTTGAGCAAGGAGGGACAGTAGAACCCCAAAAAAGGTGTGCCTCTTATCAGTCTCCCTGCCTCACAAAGTGCCCCGCACTCCTGATACTATGGCAAATAGTTAAAAAGAAAGGGGGAGATGTTGGGTAGTATGCCACCTCCCCCTGGCTTCTGCTTAACCATATGCCTATACAGGGATTTACTGATCCCATTCCAAGCTTTGGTCTATTTACATAAATCACTTTTACATTTACATAAAGCACTCCCTCCAGGGCATTGGTGGTTCAGTGATAGGATTCTCGCCTGTTCCGCCCCCTCCTTGTCACACTCTGATTTTCACCAGTCACTTTTCTCTCCACCCTCTCTATATCACATCCTGTTTCCACCCTACTTGGAGAGTATAAAAACAGCTGCTCTTCTGATTAAAGACACTTGGAAATTGCTTTCCGGCTCTGAGAGTTCCAGAGTGTATCTCCTGCGGAAGTTAGTGCGGCACGAGTTCCTGATCCCTCTCCCAAGCAGCAGCCTAGATCGGCTCCAGTTGAGTTCTCTCCAAGCCAGAGAGCACTAGCTCGGGAAGAAGTACCCTCAGGCTATCCTGGCATAGTGGGGCAGGGCTCTGGGGAGGAGGGGCTCCAGGACACATTGGTGGGGTCATCTGCTCAGGGAAATCAGGTTGGCATCATGGCGTCATCTGGAACCTGGTGGCAATGTCCATGTTCAGTGGAGAAGCAATTATAGAAGCCAGACCTTCCACTCTATGTACCACCCCTTCCATTCTTTAAAAAAAAAATTTTTTTTTATTATCTTTATTTTATTTATTGCATAGAGACAGCCAGAAATCTAGAGGGAAGGGGGTGATAGAGTGGGAGATACAGAGAGTTACCTGCAATATTGCTTCACCACTCACAAAGCTTTCCCCCCGCAGGTGGGGATTGGGGGCTCGAAACTGGGTCCTTGTGCACTGTCACATATGTGCTCAACCAGGTGCACCACCACCCGGTCCCCACCCCCATCCATTCTTTATATTTTCTCCACACACCTCCTTTAAAAAAGTTATTAGCAGAGTCTTCAGCCCTTCCATGAGAGATCTGACTCCTTTAGAGCTAAATGAACCTGCTATGTATTTAGCTGGATGAACTCTTCTATGTGAATCTAGAACTTGTTCTGTCCCTAGGCCTGTCCTTAGAATCAGCCTTGTTCCAGGTTGGGGTTATTCTAACTGCTGAAGGCTCTGAGTCAGAAGGCAGCTCCGCCAGCCATGGAGGGGATGACAGATACCATAGTCTGGCTTTGCCAGAAGTGGTGTGCTTGCTTCCATCCATCTTTTCCTTCACATGTTAATTAACTCTCTCATCTTTTCCTTTTCTCATTCTGAAAATGACTAATATCAAAAGCAAGAACAACAATAACTATATATATATATATATATATATATATATATATATATATATATATATATTCCAAGTTTTGGATGTTTACAGAGTCAATGTAATGCATAACTAACCTTAATAACCCAAGAAGTGGGCTTTATTATTTCCATTTCATAGATGGAGAAAGTGACACATCTGACAACAGGACGTTAGAAAGTGAGAGTTGTGAAATTATTTATTTTCAGGAGAAGTAGAGAATTGACTGTAGGGGAGAGGCTGGGGCCCTTTACTGGGGTCTAGTGCATGGGGGGTTAGCAGAGCAGAGGGAACCCACTGACCCTGAGTTTTTGGCCTCTGGGGCTTTGTGTTCACTGCAGTGACTCTTTCTGAACTGAGAACAAGACCCCTTTCATGCAGTTGGCACCAGCACACTTTCTGTCCACAAAAGGCAGGAAAGTTATCTCTTGCCTCCCTCGTCAATTGTAAAAACACACTGCATTTGGGCCAAGTGAAACAAAATGTCCCTCTCCGCCTGCAAGTTCAATCTGTGTCCCTCTGACAGCTGGCTGTGATGGAGTACAGCATCTCTTTCCAAACCCAGGACTGTTTTCTTTGGATCCCCCTCCAGCACCCCAACCCCTGGGCTTGGGGCCTCCTAGTGAACACTGCTGGTTTCCATGACCTCTTGAATCAGCTTCTTGTGTCCCAAAGGCATAGCTCATCTTCAGATTTGGAGCTGGAACCCTATTTCTTGACTGTCTATCTGTGGTTCATGCTGCTGTTGCTTCCCTAAGGGTTTTCGGGAGGATGATCTAGAAGAGGCAACATGGTATAGCGGACAGAAAAAATAATGGTCCTGGAACTGACTGCCTACATTTCAATCCTGCCTCTGCATTGTGCAGATGTGTGACCTGTGGCAAGGCTAGCTCCCATGTATCACAGCCAGTGTGGTCCTTTTGAGAGTCCTGCAGGCTAAGGATTCAAATCCACTTTCCGAGGGTCATCAGGCCATGGCAGACTGAGAGGAGATCTGAACCTATGCTGCTCTGGTGGCAAATTCAGCCTTTGACCATGCTCCACATTCTAGAGCCTGAGGCTGAAATGACTCTGGGGGCAGCAGCATTCCCATGGGCCTCCTGGCTCTGCTGTGGGTGAGGCTGGGTGCTGAGGGAACCCTTTAGCTCAGAGACTATTCACTTGTATGTGTCCCCTATCTACTGTGTGGCATGTTTACTTAACCATTCTGTGACAGTCAGATACTGAGATCACACCTACACTTTTACTAGTCTACAAAAGGCTGTGCCAGACAGAAAAGTTGACTTATGATTTGGAACCATAAGTCTTTTTTTAACATCTTTATTTCCTCATAAAACACATTTCTTTCTTTCTTTCTTTCTTTCTTTCTTTCTTTCTTTCTTTCTTTCTTTCTTTCTTTCTTTATGTTTAGCTAGAGAGGCAGATAGAGAAGAATGGAGGGAGGGGAAGTGTGTGTGTGTGTGTGTGTGTGGAGGGGGGGGAGGGAGAAGGAGAGGGGAGAGGGAGAGAGGGAGAGAGACAGAGAGAGAACACAGTACCAAAGCTTCCTCCAATGCAGTGGGGACTGGGCTTGAACCTGGGTCATTCATGCTCATGGTGCACTATTCAAATGAGCTATTTCAAAGGCCTGTGAAACACAGTAGATCAGAGTATAAATATTTCAAGCCTTAAGTAAAGCATCTATTGATTTAGCAAATCTAAAGAATTGCTCTCACTATCAGTATTATTTTTCCCTCCAGCAAAAGTTTTGGTGAGTTATACTCCTCTCACTCAAAGCTTTCCATCTTTACAGCTGGAGGAGGGCTTTTCTGAATTAAGGTCAAGACTGGTGTTGTTTTGACCTTAAGTTAACACTAACAAAATGCCCAGTGTGTGTATGTACATATTGGGGCAAGGGTTTCAAACTCATTTTTTATTAAAAAGAACATCTTCAAAGTCCTCTTTTCTGTTTTCTTGATTTGTCAGTTAATTTCCCTACCATATAAACAGTACACAGAGACTATAAGAAATATTGAAGGATAGACTAATCAACACATGGTGTTGGAAAAATTGGGGTGAAATGTACAGAAGAATTTCTTCTTCTAGCGTTTGCCCTTCTTCCGTAGCCAGTCAACAGCGTCAGGTTGAGCCTGATGTAAAGTTACGAGACCTCCTTTGAATCTGGAGAGGTGGCAGTTGTTGACTATGTGGGTCATAGTCTGTCTGGAGCCGCAGGGGCAGTTCGGGTCGTCTCTGGCTCCCCAGCGGTGGAACATAGCGGCTCACTGGCCATGGCCTGTTCGATAGCGATTGAGGAGGGCCCAATCATAACGTGCTAGGTCAAAGCCGGGTTGACGCTTGCAGGGGTCTGTGATGAGGTGTTTGTTCTTTACCTCAGCTGACTGCCAACTCTGTTTCCAAGAGTCTGGAACAGAGAAGTTCAGTGTAGGTGCAGGAGACCAGATTGGATGACGAGACGTCAAGCGTTGGACAGGGTGGGCAAGCGTTGGACAGGGTGGGCGAAGATATCCGCGTATATTGGCAGGTCCGGTCGAGCATAGACGTGGGAAATGAACTTAGATGATGCCGCATCCCGACGAATATCTGGCGGGGCGATTTTGTTAAGTACTGGCAGCCATGGAACTGGGGTGGAATGGATGGTTCCAGAAATTATCCTCATGGAGGAATATAATTTGGAATCGACCAAGTGGACATAGGGGCTATGGAACCATACTGGGGCACAGTATTCTGCAGTGGAATAGCATAATGCCAGAGATGATGATCGTACTGTGGAAGCGCTTGCGCCCCATGAGGAGCTGGCCAGTCTTGTTATTCCTCACACCCACCTTTGCTGCAGTTTTTATGAGATGTTCGTGAAATGACAGGGTGCGATCGAGAGTAACGCCAAGATAGACTGGCTGGGCTTCATGCCGGATTCTCGTATCGTCAAGTTGCACATTAAGCTCACACGAGGCCGAGGCATGGTGTAGATGGAAAACAGATGATACCATTTTTGCAGTGCTAGGGATTAGTCGCCATTTTTTACAGTAATCAGATATCAAAGACATGTCTTTCGTGAGTGTTTCCTCGAGGATGTCAAACTTGGATGCCTGAGTTGCACAGCAGATGTCATTGATGTAAATATTAAATAGCATAGAAGCCAGAACAGAGCCCTGGGGGAGGCCACTTGATACTAGTCTTCATCTGCTAGACTTGTCACCCAGATGCACCCGGAATCTTCTGTTTTGGAGAAGAAACGATATAGTGTTGGCCACCCATGGAGGAAGGCATCTTGAGATCTTGACTAGGAGACCACGATACCAGAAGAATGAAACTGAACCACTATATTTCATCAAATACAAAAGTAAATTCCAAATGAATCAAGGACTTGGATGTTAGACCAGAAACTATCAGATACTTAGAGGAATTCTTTTGTATGGCAGAACTCTTTTCCATCTAAATTTTAAAGGCATCTTCGATGATACAAATCCAATTACAAAGAAGACTAAAATGAAATTAAACCTATGGGAATATATCAAATTAAAAAGCTTCTGCACAGCAAAAGAAGCCACCACCCAAGCAAAGAGACTTCACATAGAATGGGAGAAGATCTTTACATGCCATACATAGGACAAGAGGCTAATAACCGAAAAATATATAAAGAACTTGCCGGGGGTCAGGAGGTGGCGCAGTGGGTTAAGCGCATGTGGCTCAAAGTGCAAGGACCAGCGTAAGGATCCTGGTTCGAGCCCCAGCTCCCCACCTGCAGGGGAGTCGCTTCACAGGCGGTGAAGCAGGTCTGCAGGTGTCTATCTTTCTCTCCCCCACTCTGTCTTCCCCTCCTCTCTCCATTTCTCTCTGTCCTATCCAACAACAAACAACATCAACAATGGCAATAATAATAGCCACAAGGAGGCTACAACAACAAGGGCAACAAAAGGGGGAAAAATGGCCTTTAGGAGCGGTGGATTCATGGTGCAGGCACTGAGCCCAGCAATAACCCTGGAGGGAAAAAAAAAAAAAAGAACTTGCCAAACTCAGCAACAAGAAAAAAAAAAAGACCCCACCCCAAAATGAGGAGAGAACATGGACTGAATATTCACCACAAAGAGATCCAAAAGACCAATAAATGAAAAAATGCTGCAAATCATTGATTTTAAGAGAAATGCAAATAAAGACAACAATGAGACACCACTTCACTTCTGTGAGAATATCATACACCAGAAAAGATAGCAGCAACAAATGCTGGAGAGGGTGTGGGGACAAAGGAACCCTCCTGCACTGCTGGTAGGAATGTAAATTGGTCCAAGCTCTGTGAAGAGCAGTCCGGAGAACTCTCAGAAGGCTAGAAATGGACCTACCCTATGATCCTGCAATTCCTCTCCTGGGGATATATCCCAAGGAACCAAACATACCCACAAAAAGATTTGTGTATACCTCTGCTCATAGCAGCACAATTTGTAATAGCTAAAACCTGGAAGCAACCCAGGGGCCCAACAACAGATGAGTGGCTGAGTAAGTTGTAGTCTGTGTACATAATGGAGTACTACTCAGCTACTAAAAATGGTGAATTCACCTGTGTTGTTAAAATTCGTAGGCTCTTACTGGGCGGGTTGGCTTCACGGCAGGTAACAGAGACGTGGAGACAATGGCTGGGCAGGGAAGCTGTATTTCTTTATTCAGGAACAACGATTCATAAACTAAGACAAACTAATCACCAAACAGAACTTTGCTGTCTCTTTGTGGCGGTGCAAGCACTCTCTCTTACTCTCAAACTCTGGAACTCAGGAACTCTGGCGGGGTTCCTTCGGGGCGGGGCCAAGCGGGCCAGCGAAATTTAACTGGACTGATCCAATTCTCTTGGCGGGGGAGAACTAGAACCCAATGTAAAGCATACAACACACCTGCTTCACCCCATCCGGGATGACGCTTGAAGAAGTCATGTTAAATGAGGTAAGTCAGAAACAAAAGGATGAATATGGGATGAATTCACTCATAGACAGATGTTGAAAGACAAGATCAGAAGTAAAAACACTAAGCAGAACTTGGACTAGAGTTGGTGTATTGCACCAAAGTAAAAGATTCTGGGGTGGGTAGGGCAGGGGAGCGTTTGTGTCCTGGATTATGATGGCAGAGGAGGACCATGTGGGGATTGAATTGTTATGTGGAAAACTGAGAAATGTTACATATGTACACTATTGTATTTTGCTGTCAACTGTAAACTATTAATCCCTAAATAAAGAGATGAAAAAAAAAAGATTGAAGGAGAAAAAGCAAAACAACAACAAAACCCAGAAAATAGTAAAGAGCCTTGCCTGAGATGGTGAGATTGTGGGGTCTTTCTTATTATAGTCAAAATACTTTTACACCAAAAATGGGATGAATGCTCATGGCAGTGTTATTCACAACAGTGAGGAATTGGAAGCCACCTAGGTGTGCATCTGCAGAGGAATCGATGAAGAAGAGATGTGGAAGGTATACATGATGGATGGTCACTCAGCTATAATAAACAGACGAAATGCTGCCATTTGTAATAACATGAGTGGGCCTTGGGGCTACTATGCTAAGTGAAATAAATCAGATGGTTAGATGGAAAGACAGACATCATATGATTCTCCACTCGTATGTGGTGAAAAAAAAGAAAGCAAAAAAAAAAAAAGAGAGAGGGAGAGGGAAAGAGAAAGAAAAAGATACATGGGGGACTTTCAGAGATGTGGTTATGAATTAGAAGCCATTTGAGATCAAACCCCTGTTAAACTAGGAAAAGCAACAACAACAAAAAATTACCTGAAAACTCAACAAAATACAACCAGGATTTCTTCAGAAACTCACTAGGCCAAAGCAACTAAGTTGCAGATGCTACTATGACACTATCTTGACTTCCTTGGGCAGACAACCTCACCAATGTCTCCTGGAACCTCATCTCTCCAGAGCCCTACTGCACTAGGGAAAGAGAAAAAGGCTGGGGGTGTGGATTGACCTGCCAACATCCATGTTCAACAGAGAAAGCAATTACAGAAGCCAGAACTCCCACATTTGTACTCCATAAAGAATTTTGGTCCATACTCCCAGAGGGAGAGAAATGTTAGGGAAGATCGCTAGAGGGCTCTAAGCCCAAATTCCATCAGGACCCTGAGAGAGAAGAGGAAAAAAGAAGAAAGGGCATTTGGAATTAGTAATAGATATAGGTGTAACTTAGGAATAGTAAGCAGGACCGTAGGAAAAAAATGGACAAAAAATATACAAATACAGATAGATAGTTATAGAAATAATAGTCAACCCATATCTGTGACCTTTGGAGAATTACTGCAGTTTCTGATGGAGGGAGTGGGGGACATAGAACTCTCATGGTGGGAACAGTGTGAAATTATACCTCTGTCATTTTATAATTTTGTAAGTCAATACTAAATAACTAATAAAAATAAAACAATGAAACAAATGGACTAAATAAAATAAAATAAACTCTTAGACTGTAAGAATAAACTTGTGATGACCAGAAGTGAAAGGAGAAGAGAACTGAGTACATTGGTTAAAAGTGGTCAGTGGCAATGTGGTGGTACCTGGAAACCAGAATTCTGGTGGTGAACACAGGTCTCTCTCTCTCTCTCTCTCTCTCTCTCTCTCTCTCTCTCTCTGTGTGTGTGTGTGTGTGTGTGTGTGTATACTGATACACAGGGCTGGATACCTGAGATCTAGTAATATTGCAAACCAAGATAACTAAAAAATGGGAAGGGAACAAAGGGAACAGCTGGAGAAATAGCTCAATAGGTAGAGTATCAGGCTTTTATGCTTGAGGTGTCTGGTTTGATTCTAGCACTGCATATACTAGAGTGGTACTCTGACTTCTCTCTCTGAATCTCTCTTTCTGCCTCATGTGAACTTCTCTTATATATAATAGATGAATTTTTTTTAAAATGAGAGGCGTATCTCATTTTGAATCAGAATATGAACCCAACCCTCTTATGTGTTAGAAGAGATAATGGAAGGGCAGATTCCTTTTTAAAAAAATATTTATTTATTTATTGGATCAAGACAGAGAAGTTGAGTGGGAAGGGGAAGATAGAGAGGTAGGAGGTAGAGAGGGTGAGAGAGACAGAGACTCTTACAGCACTGCTTCACTGCTCATGAAGCTTTCTACCTATAGGTGGGGACTAGGGGCTTGAACCCAGGTCCTTGTACATTAAAATATGTGTGCCTGGGAGCCTGTTGGTGATGGTGTGCCTGGTTGAGCACACAGGCTACAATATGCAAGGACCCGGGTTCAAACCCCCGGTCCTCACCTACAGAAGGAAAGCTTTGCAAGTGGTGAAGCAGGGCTGCAGGTGTCTTTCTGTCTCTCTTCCCATTCCACTCAATTTCTGATTTCTGGCTGTCTCTATCCAGTAAATAAATAAATATAATAAAAAAACATGTGTGCTCAACCACTTGCCCCCCATCAGAAAGAATATTCTCAGTGGCACATAGTAATCTTTCCTGTCAGTTTCAAAGTGTCATGGATCTGGGGAGGAAGAAGGGCAGAAAGAAACATAGAAGTTCCTTTCATCAGCGGAGCCATTAGTGTGTGACTCTGGTGCTCTGTACAAGGGTACACAGGCCCATAATGAAGTCAAACATGTGTCTGGGAGATGGTTCCCTGGAGATGACTCCAGAAGAGCACTGGGTTTGCATTTCTGGGGTTCCTGATTTGGTTATCAGTGCCATGTGTGGCTTCTCTCTCTTTCTGTCTTAGATTAAACTCTCCTTATATCATTAATAAATATAATAAATCCTAAAAAAGAGAAGGATTTCCAGGACCTTTAGGAGGCAGGCATTTGTCTGGAGACAGGTGCTATAAAAATCCAACGTAGTGTTTTTTTTTTTTTTTTCCTTTCTAGACAAAGGTCTTGAAACTATTAATTAGTCATTTGAAACAAGTATTAACTTGGGTGGGTAGCACCAGGAGTCTGGCTGGCAGCACCCATGTGAAAGTAGTCTCAACCTCTTCTCTTTCAGTATCCTTAGAAAATGGGAATTATCCAGTCTGCCTGACAAAATCTGTTATTAACTGGGTATAAAGAGAAGCCAACTCTACCACTACATTGACTCAGAGTCTAACTTAAAATTCCCTTTAGAAATTAATAGAGTTCTGTTCACCTGCACATTTCTAAAGATGACAACTAGAAAGCTTTTCCAGTCCTGGGCTGATGGCACATAACACTTGATCTTGTCAGCAGGCTCATTTGGAAGTAATGGTTTTTATTGATACTATTTTATTTTGTTAAAATAGCAGCCTCTGCGCCCATCTGCTGCCCAGTGAACAGGTCTTTTCATTTAGTATTTGAGGTACTTGGTCTCAATGTATTTGTGTCATTTTAATGTTCAAATATTTACCTACGGTGAATATCTATGAGCCAGGAGACTTTGGCATAACAATCAAACAGAGAGCAGCGAAGTCAGAGCCTGTGAGACTTCTTTTTTTAAAAAATTTTCTTTATTAATGTTTTACATTGGACAGTAAATACAATAGTTTGTACATGGATAACATTTCTCAGTTTTCCACATAAAAATACAACCCCCACTAGGTCCTCTGTCATCCTTTTTGTACCTGTACTCCCCCCCACTCACCCACCCCAGAGTCTTTTATTTTGGTGAAATACACCAACTCCAAACTTTTTTTTATTTTTTCTTTATTTTATTTATTTATTATTGGGTAGAGAGAAATTGAGAGGGGAGGGGGAGGTACAGAGGGAGAGAAACAGATAAACACCCGAAGCCCTACTTCACCACTTGTGAAGCTTTCCCCCTGCAGGTGGGGACCAGGGGTTTGAACCTGGGTCCTTGTGCATTGCAATATGTGTGCTTGACCAGGTGCACCACTACCTGGCCTGAAACTCCCCCTTGCCTATGCAGCCAAACACATCTTTTTGACCAAGTGACTGTGGAGCAGGCAAGGACCAGTCATTCCCAAAAGTGCCAGTTCTACCTTCTGGATTGGATCCTGGGTTGTGCTGGCCTTGTCCCTGGGTGGTGTGTTCTGACCCTTTAACTTGCTTCCCATAGATGCTTCGCTTAGATTTCTATTGCTTACTAACGTGTCATTTGCAGCACTGGCTTTGCTGGGATGGCATGTTGATCTGAAAAGTGATGAAGGGGTCTGCACTGAGGATTCCATGGAGTTAATTTTTTAATGATTTATAACCTACGACAGTGAAAAAGTCCAGAAGGGAGGCCAGTAGGAAAAACCTATAAAGTGTTGGGTTTCCTTTCTGTTCAGAGGGTCCTGTACCGGCATTTTAAAAAAGTCCCACTTTTCTGTGTTTCATGAAGTTTGCACTACACACTCACATAAAAGTCTAGCGTCAGTCTATTTTTGTGTCAGTACTATGTCCTGTAGTATGTTCAAAGTGCCAACAAATACCCTCTCTGTGATCCCCTCACAGGCTGAGCTGAAGTTGAGTGTGTTCAGTCCATTTGCCAGGGTTTCCCCTTTCCATGGTGGTAGGAACGTTGCTGTCACTCAGCAGTCCCAATCTGGATGGCAATATTCCTCACAAATGTGGTGATTGGAAGGATTCCCTGAAATCAGTAAACACACAATATATATTCTTCCTTGCCCTCTTCCCTCTTCTCCTCTTTTTCCCTATCACTTTGTTGGGAGGAGTGTTAATGGGTTACAGTACAGTTGCTGACACGTGGGTACAATTTCTCACCTCTCCATGACAGGAGTCTGTAGAACACTGTCACCTCCAACTTAGGTCCCTTTCTGCCATCACAATATTTCTCATTCTACTTACTAGGCTCTGCTACAGAATTATTTTATTTTTTCATAGACTAGATTAGACTAGAACAGAAAAATATTTTTCTTCTTTCTAATTCCATCCCACTCGGGATGATGAGAGGCAGCAGGGGGAGGGCCTCTGTCATTTTGCAGGCCATTGGATTCTACGTGATGTATCATGGCAGCCTGGATGGAAACAGGTCCTGGTTGGAACCTGTTGAAAGGGGACCTCTGAATCATCCAGATTTGTTGAAGCTCCAATTAAAAAATGATTTCTTAGGGGAACTTTCCAGAATGCTCGGTGAGAGGCGGAGGAGCCCTGCTGCTTGAGCTGCCTGTCGCCCTTCCTGCTCTCCCGCACTGCCTCGGCCCTCTCCCCGGCTGTAGAAGATGGTGAAAGAAACCACTTATTATGATGTTTTGGGGGTCAAACCCAATGCCACCCAGGAAGAATTGAAAAAGGCATACAGGAAACTGGCCTTGAGGTACCACCCTGATAAGAATCAAAATGAAGGGAGTCAGGCAGTAGCGCAGCATATGGCTCAAACCGCAAAGACAGCATAAGGATCCCGGTTCAAGCCCCCGGCTCCCCACGTGCAGGGGAGTCACTTTACAAGTGGTGAAGCAGGTCTGCTGGTGTCTGTCTTTCTCTCCCCCTCTCTGTCTCACCCTCCTCTCTCCATTTCTCTCTGTCCTATCCAGCAACGACTACATCAATAACAGCAACAATAATAGCTACAATAATAAAAAACAACAAGGGCAACAAAAGGGAATAAATAAATATTTTTTAAAAAGAATCCAAATGAAGGAGAGAAGTTTAAGCAAATTTCTCAAGCTTACAAAGTGCTCTCTGATGCAAAGAAAAGTGATTTATATAACAAAGGAGGAGAACAGGCCAGTTGGTGGTTTTGGTTCCCCCATGGACATCTTTGACATGTTTTTTGGAGGAGGAGGAAGGATGCAGAGAGAAAGAAGAGGTAAAAATATTGTGTATCAACTCTCTGTAACCTTAGAAGATTTATATAATGGTGCAACGAGGAAGCTGGCTCTACAAAAGAATGTGATTTGTGACAAATGTGAAGGCTGAGGTGGTAAGAAAGGAGCTGTAGAGTGCTATTCTAATTGCCACAGCACTGGAATGCAAACAGGATCAGATTCAGTCTGTGTGCATAGAATGTCAAGGCCATGGGGAGCAGATCAGTCTTAAAGATAGATGTAAAAGCTGCAATGAAAGGAAGATAGTTTGAGAGAAGAAGATTCTAGAAGTTCATACTGACAAAGGCATGAAAGATGGCCAGAAGATAACATTCCATGGTGAAGGAGACCAAGAACCAGGACTGGAGCCAGGAGATATTATCATTGTTTTAGATCAGAAGGACCATGCTATTTTCACTAGGCGAGGAGATTTTTTTCATGTGTATGGGCATACAGCTGGTTGAAGCATTATGTGGCATCCAAAAGCCCATCTCTACTCTTGACAACAGAACTATAGTCATCACTTCTCATCAAGGTCAGATTGTGAAACATGGAGATATAAAATGTGTCCTGAATGAAAACATGCCAATTTACTGTAGGCCATATGAAAAGGGTCACCTAATCGTTGAATTTCAGGTTAACTTTCCTGAAAATGGCTTTCTCTCTCCTGATAAACTCTCTTTGCTGGAAAAACTCCTACCTGAAAGGAAGGAAGTAGAAGAGACCGAAGAGATGGGTCAGGTAGAACTGGTGGACTTTGATCCAAATCAGAAAGACGACGCCATTACAATGGAGAAGCTTATGAGGATGACGAGTATCACCCTAGGGGTGGGGTTCAGTGACAGACTTCTTAATGTGAGGCCAGTGCGTAACACTCACTGCGGGCATTTTACATGCAGTAGTGAATGAGAGAAGGACTATAATCATTATCCTCAGTCACTACTCACAACTGTTTTTGTTTTAATATTCAACTATAGCAGTGTTTTAAAAGTTAAATGAAGAATAAACTCAAATATAAAAGCTAAAAAAATGATTTCTTAGCATCTCTTGAGCATGTGTGTTGTGGTTGAAAATACACAAGAATTTTACAGCCTGGGGTGGCCAAACACCTTCCACAGAATAGGTGTGAATATAAGGAATGTGTTTGAGGGTCAGTTAAACTGGGACTTACAAGTCAAACATGGAATATGAGAAGAGTAGTATGACATTGAGGACATCATCTCGGGAATGAAACACACCCCTCTCTTGATCTTTCACTTTGGCACTAGGGCTGCTTGCATCTTCCGCAGAGCCTTGTTTCTTTTGCAGGTCCTGAGAGAGGGTGACAGTCCAGTCAACACCTCCTAACACCCTGCTATGTCTACTAAAGGGAGCAGAAGAAAAGGAGACCGAAGAGAGATTTTTTTTCCCTCTTACTGTAACACTGATTAAAGTTAAGACTGTGGTGTGTGTGTGTGTGTGTGTGTGTGTGTGTGTGCGCGCGTGTGTGCGTGTGTGATTAAAGTTAAGACTGTGGTATGTGTGTGTGTGTGTGTGTGTGTGTGTGTGCGTGTGTGTGTAATTTGCGTCCATCAGGTGACTGAAATCTCCAAAATATATTAGTAAAAATGAAGATCACATTTCAATGCTCAGGTTTCATTTGAAACAATCAAAAGTTGATCATCTCATTTATTTTTTGAAAAATTGTCAGCAAGCCTTTCCAGGAGTTTTCAAGACTTTTCTAGGTGCTCAAACAGGCTATTTCTGAAACCACCATAGTTTACACTTTCACTTTTCGCAGCTCATTGGCAAGAAGATGTCTGTGTAGTATACAAAACCAAAGTTCTCGGAAACATGTCTGGGAACTGTTCTACACTGTGTGTGTGACTGTTCCTTTTGTCCAGTGTGGTGTGTATCCATCCTGCCTCCACTGTCAAATTCTTGGCCCCCTCTTAAGGAGCCAGTTTGAAGTGACTTTCTCCATGGTGGTCCTCCTCCACTAGGCATCAGGTTCAGGGTACTAGAGTGACTAGGCCACCTGGATGCCTTGCTTTTCTGTACTGTGGGTTCTGTGGCTTTCATATTTCTTACATACAGGGCATACGTGTTTAGGTCCAAAGACTCCTTAAGTCTCCCTGAGTCCAATTTGTTTACCTGTTGTAAAAGGTGTTGCCCCAGGTCCTTGAGTCCCCAGGAATATGGGTAATCCCTGATCTTATGTCTGTTCTGATGTGCTTCTGACTGTGATAACAGAGGTGGATTCCACCATTAGTTTTCTCCTAGCTGAACTGATTCATTCTTGGTGCCAGGTCTTGTTTATTTGTCTATCTTCCTGGATAATGAAATGCCAGACACAAAGTTAGGGATTGATTGCGTGCCTTCAAAATTCCTATGTTGAAATCTTCAAGTCTAGTAGCTTGGAATGTGAACTTCTTTAGAAATAAAATGATGGGACCAGGCTGTGACACACATAGTTAATCACACACACTACAATGCACAAGGACCCAGGTTCAAGCCCCTGGTCCCCACCTGCAAGGGAAAACTTCGTGGTAAAGTAGGACTGCAGGTCTATCAATCAGTCTATCTATCTATCTATCTATCTATCTATCTATCTATCTATCTATCTATCTGTCTATCTATCTCTGTCTTTATTTCTCTATCTCCCACTCCCTTCTTAATTTCTCTCTGCCTCTACCCAATAATAAATAACTAAAGATAATAATAACAAAGAAAGAAAATTACTGCAGATGCAATCAGTGAAGAAGAGGTCACACTGGAGTAGGGAGAACCTATAATCCAGTACAACAGGTGTCTTTACAGACAGGGCAGAAATTGGGGTGATCCTTCTGAATACCAAGGAATGCTAAGCATTGCCAGGAAATTGCCAGAAACTGGGGCAAGACATGTCAAATAGATTCTCCCTCACAGCCTTCACATGAAATCAACCCTTCTGATGCCTTGATGTGGAACTGCCAGCCTCTGGAACTCTGTGATAATACATTTCTTCTGTTTAAGTTCCATAGATTGTGGTTCTGTTTTACGGCATCTCTTGTAAATGAATGGACATAGTATCTGCCTCTATATAAATATTAGTTATGTGAATGAATTAATACAACTTTTCCAGTAGCAGAAAATCACTGAGCTCATGCTTGTCCATACTTGCCCTGTGATCATACTTGTGGAAGAACCATGCCAGTTAGAAACTGGTTGGATTCTGTGACACTGGTGTGAAGAAACTGGACTATCCATAGACTTAAAGATAATTCATCAGGTGGCCTTGAGAATAGAGGCTGTTTGAAGAGCTTCAATTTCAAGAGAGTTGTATTTTAAAAAAATGGGAGAAAGAAACAAATGAGAAGCTCTTTTCTTCATCTTTGATACATGTTAATTAAAATTACTTTTGAATATTTTTTTCCCCAAGCTGTCATAAGATACCAGCAAGTGCTCATCTCAGACACATACAGTGACACTGCAAAACATGTGTTTGTCCTAGAAATCTTTTGGCAATGGCTTTCCTCCTTTCTCTTTTTGTTTCTTTGCTCATGCCTCCTCTTTTCTGTGAATAGACTGTCTGCTGCTTCTGGGAAGAAGCTTGTTCTTTGGTCATGGCTCCTGGTGCCTAGTAGCTAGGAGTTTCTTTGCTGTCACCAGGTAGGAAGGCATCAAGTGTCCCCATGGCCTTGCTGTCCCATTGTGGACAAAAATGAAGATGTCCTTATGACTCTAATTTTAGTCTGCTCTGTGAGGCCACAGGTGACGGGGAAGCACGGAGCCAAGGAAGATGAGTGTGTGTGTGTCCCTGCAGAGTCTGCATTTGGGTGCCCTAACCCCCAAATGATGATCTCTGGGGATGTGGTCACTGGGAGGTAATCAGGGATGGGTGACGTCATCAGGGTGGGGCCTCTGATGACAAGAGGAAGAGACTAGAGTTTGCCTTCTCTCTACCCTGTGAGGACACAGTAACAGGCACTGTCTGAAGCCTAAGGAAGGTATTTACCAAACCTGCTGGTACCTTGACATTGGCCTTCCAGTCTCCAGAAATGTGAGCAGCAGTGTCTGCTGCTTAAGTCCAGCTGTCTGTGGGGCTTTGTCACAGCACCCAGGCTGACTAAGGCAGAGGCTTTACTTCTCTGCTATTGTCAGACTGGCCCTCATGGATATGGCCTCTAGTGCCCCACTGAATTGGAGCAGGAACAAGCCAAGTGTACCTGAGACAAGTGTTTTCAATCTCATTGGAAGTAACTAGAAACCCAGACAAATGCGAATTCTCATTAGCTCAGAGCTTCACCCCAGTAAGATAAAGTCAGTTTTCTGTTTGTCTTCCTCTAGCACTTTCTGAGGACATGGTACATGCCAGGGAGGCCTGGAACCTCCAAGATTAATTAGTATTGAGATTCTGGATAGAACATGCTCCCTTATATAGGTAAGCACCTGTTACAGGGAAAGGAGGGGCAAAGGGTAGTTGAAGTCATAAGTGAAGGAGCTGTCACTTCTGACATGTGAATCCTCTCTCTCTCTTCTCTTTTACTTATTATTACTGGGACTTTGCCACACAGGACTCATTTTTTCCCCCCCAGATAGAGGGAGAGAGGGAATGTTAGCATACCACTGAAGCTTCCTCTAGTGCAGTGGGAATCAGGGCTTAAATATGAGATGGGTTGTTGGCATGACAAAGCAGACACACTGTCCAGACAAGCTTTTATTTTTTAATATTTATTTATTTATTTAATTGGAGAGACAAATTGAGAGGGGAAGGGGAGAGAAAGAGACACCTGCAGCGTGTCTTTACCAGAGCATCTCTCCTTGCAGGTGGGGGTTAAGGGCTTGAACCCAAGTCCATGCACACTGGAATGTGTGTTCCCAATTAGGTGCACTACCACCACACCTCCATTTTATTTGGGGGAGTGTAGATAGATAGATAGATAGATACAGATAGAGGGAGAGAGAGAGAGAGAGAGAGCAAAAGAGATCACAAGTTCCGTCAACATGGCTTGAACTTGGGTTGTGCACATGGCAAAACAGTACACTATTAATGTAAGTTATTTTGGCAGAGGTAGATAGCATAATGGTTATGCAAAGAGACTTTCATGCCTAAGGGTCTAAGGTCCCAAGTTCAATTCCTGCACCACCATAAACCAGAGCTGAGCAGTGTTTTGGAAAACAAACAAACAAACAAAAACGAAGTATTTTGCCAGTCCAGGTGAGCTGTCTTTCCGGCTTTCTCTTCATAGATGTTAAGTGTTTCCTCCTTGGAAGTTCATCCTCAAGACTTCCAGTGAAAGTGAACAAAAAAGCTGTAGTCCCAACAAATGAACCTATACAAACTCTCCACAAAATTCATTCTATGAAGTGAATGCAGTTGCATCATTTTCTCTAGCTTGCAGTCTAACATTTTTATTTTATTTTTTCAAATAAAGGAAGTCTCATTTAAGATGTTTCTATCTAATACTTACACTTCATTCACTCCGGGCTAGTCCCAAGGGAACATTTATATATACTATGCACTTCCTACACTCAGGTGTGCAGCTGTGTGAGGGAGAGAAGTCATACAGAGAACAATCACACAGCGTAAGGCTGTTAGAGAAGGTGAGACTGTGAACTGTAGAGGATGGATCCAGGAGAGAAAGCACTGCTGAGCTTCCACACATGACATCTAGGTGAGAAGATGAGCAGGTGTACTTAGTCAGGGAAAGTTGGGAGTGCCTCCACTTCTAGACAGGTGGGGATGCTTTGAAAGTTTTGGGAGTCATTCTGCTGCAGAGCTGGGGGGTGGCGGGTTGCTGTGCACTGGGTTACCTGGGCTGTTTGGAAGCTTATTTGAGGCCTGATGTGAGGCTGCCTAGAGAGCTTCATAGAGATCAACTCTGCCTTGAGTGAGACAGAGCAGGTTTCAAAAAATTCTGGGTCCCACCAATATTTCTTTTTAAGAAAATAGAACAAAAGCTATAATAGTTGATCTGGAACCAGAAAATACCTAGAATCACCAAAATAATCTTGATAAAAAAGAACTGAACTGGAGGTATCACACTGCCAGATCTCAAACTACATTACAGGGTTGTTTTAATCAAAACTGCCTGATAATGCAACAAAAATAGACACATTGACCAGTGGGATGGAATTAAGAGCCCAGAAATAAGCCCCCACATATATGGACATCTAATTTTTGACAAGGGGGAGCCAAACTATTAGAAAGGTGTTGGGAAATGTTGGGTGTTGGTGTGGGGAAAAGTGGGTTGAAATGTATAGAAAAATGAAATTGAACCACTATATATTTCGCCATACACAAAATTAAACTCCAGGGGGCCGGGTAGTAGCGCAGCAGGTTAAGTGCACATGGTGTGAAGGGCAAGTACTGGCCTAAGGATCCCGGTTCAAGCCCCTGGCTCCCCACCTGCAGGGGGGGCCCCTTACAACTGGTGAAGCAGGTCTGCAGGTGTCTGTCTTTCTCTCCCCCTCTCTGTTTTCCCCTCCTCTCTCGACTTCTTTCTGTCCTATCTAACAACAATATCAATGGCAACAATAACAATAATGACAGTAACAAGGGCAACAAGAAGGACAATAAAATGGGAAAAATTGGGTCCAAAGTTATCATTTTTGAATTATTTTAAACAATAAAATAAAGCAATTATCACAGGTTCATGATTAGTCAACAATTTGGCTTTATATGTTGACTCTTTTTTCATCCACCAGGTTCCAGATGCTACCATGATGCCAACCAAACTTCCCTGGGCAGATGACCCCACCAGTGTGTCCTGGAGCCCTACTTCCCCAGAGCCCCACCCCACTAGGGAAAGAGAGAGACAGGCTGAGAGTATGACTCTACCTTCAAACGCCCAGGTTCAGTGGGGAAGCCATTTCAGAAGCTAGACCTTCCACCTTCTGCACCCCATAATGACCCTGGGTCCATACTCTCAGAGGGATAAAGAATAGGAAAGCTATCAGGGGAGGGGATGGGATACGGAGTTCTGGTGGTGGGAACTGTGTGGAGTCGTACCCCTCTTATCCTATGGTTTTTGTCAGTGTTTCCTTTTTATAAATAAAAATTAAAATATATATATTCAAAATTTAAAAAAGAGCCTCCAGGAACAGTGGATTTGTACTGCAGGTACTGAGCCCCAGCAATACTCCTGTAGGCAAAAAAAAAAAAAATTAAAAAAAATTAAACTCCAAATAGGTCAAGGACTTGGATATTAGACCGGAAACTAACAAATACTTAGAGGAAAATATTGGCAGACCTCTTTTCCATCTAAACTTTATAGGCATATTCAATGATACAAATCCAGTTGCAAGGAAGACTAAAACAAAAATAAACCAATGGGATTACATCAAATCAAAAACTTCTGGGTCTGGGCAGTGAGTAGCAGTCAAGGTACTTGAGCCCAGTTGTGAAACTGCACAGCCAAGTTTAAGTTTATTGATGGGATAGCCTGGATCACTTAGCTACAGTCTGGGCGGTGGGAGAGATAGGAAAAATATATGAGACATCCTCCCAAGTCTGCCCGCACACACAACCTGATGGAGAAAAGGGTGATGAGAGACCTAACTCAACCTCTGTGCCCTTCCAAGTCTGCTGTGGATCATACTGGGACATACCAAACTTGACCCTGGTGGGTGCTGGCCCTTCCACAGTAAGTGTCAGTGTTGAAAACCAATTTTTTTTTCCTGTCATGAGCAGAGGTTGGATTCCATGTGCAGCAATGATGGTTTAGATTATTGATAGACATTTAGATTTTATTTATTTAATGATTTATTTTAGAGAGAGGTAGCAGAGCACTGCATAGCTCTGACTTGTGGTGGTGCTGGGGACTGAGTCTGGAACCACATACACATATGTATTTAGTGGATTAAATGCATCAAAAGACATTTCAAAGAAACCAAAACTTCTCTCTTTACTTTGCATTAATTAAATTTTTTTTGGCCTAATTGAATACTGTTTCCTTTTCCTTTTATTATTTTTATTTATTTTTTATTGCCACCAGTGTTATTGTAGAGACTTGGTGCTGGCACTATGAATCCACCACTCCCAGCAGTCATTTTATTGGATAGGACAGAGAGATATAGAGAGAAGAGGCTAGATATAGAGAGGGAGAGAAAGACACCTGCAGACCTGCTTCACTGCTTGTGAAGTGGATCCCCCTGCAGATGGGGAACAGGGACTCGAATCTGGGTCCTTAGGCTTGGTAATATGTGTGCTTACGTGGGTGCACCCCTCAACACTATTTTCTTAAACCTCTCTGATGGTGCCTGCTGGAGCTGAGGAGCCTCTCTCTGGTAGAGGAAACCTTTCCTTTATCCCCACAAGGACAGTACCAGAAATGTGGGGAGTCCTTGCTCCCTTTGTAGGCTTTTGAGGTCTATGGCTAGCAACCCCCACAAATGAATGTCAAATTCTCTTTGTGACGAGCATGCAAAGCACTCAGTAAACTCCCCAAGAGTCCACAGCCATGAGCAGATCGCGGTAAAATGACTAGTTTAGCAATGACTGTAAATGTTTGCTGGCTGGGCGTGATGATGAATGTGAGCCTCTTCACATAGTCAGCAATAAAAGACACGACTTTAAAATATATTTCCTCTTGCCTTTCGTGGCCATAAAGATCAATAAATTCTGTCAAAGTTAAAGATGAAGTGTGAGACCATTTGGGTTTTATGTGAGCACTTTGCCCGGTGACAGTAATCACATCACGTCCCTTGGAGAAGGCGGTGATTCACAGTTGATGGCTCCTTGGCATGATACATATGCATTCGAGGGGGATGGTTTACAGTCTGATAAGACACATAACTCAGGTGCTCAGCGGTGTTTTATAGGGAGAAGATGAACGCCAGCTGGGCGGCTGAGATCCCGGCATGTTACTCCTCCCTTGGGAATCATGAGGCTGGAATATAAAGCCTGCCTTGGAAAAAATGAGTCCTGGTCTGAGTACTGGAATTCAGGGCTCTCTCAGGACTCTGTCGGCCTTGTTTCTGACTTGACTGTGACCCAGTGCTGCTGTGGGAACAAACAGGTGAGACGAGGAAGTGGCCTTTTCTGTGGGCACTGTGCTCCACACTGTGACAAAGCCCCACACCTTCCCAGCCTTGCTCTTTGATGCTTGACACCTGTCTAGAGAAGACCAGGGAGAGGTTGGTCTTTTGCCATCACAGCCAGATTTTCTTAATGTGGGGCCTGTGTGTCCCGTTTGTGCAGGGAAGTTACCACCTGTTGAATGGAAGGGACAGAAGTGACTAGATACAAATTCTCTGGGCTTGCTGCCCAACTGGCACTCACATGCTCTGTCTGGAGCAGTACTGCAATTTGCTCTCTGGTGTGTATATCAGGGGTGGGGGTGGGGAGCAAATGTGCTCTGACAATAGTGACCACAGTGCTCTGCTCCTCTTTGGAGCAAACCTCATGGAGCCTGAGGCCACTAAAAGCCTGTAGCCTTCACTCACCAAATGCTAGGTAGGGCACTGCTTCCTGAAGGACAGGCTGGTGCCAGGAAAAGGGGACATTGTGGAGAATGATCTACCCGCTCTGCTGGGGGGAGAGGAGGGTGGGGGCTGACTTCCTAATGGAGAAGCAACTATTCATCTTGCCCTTCCAAGAGGTGCAGAGAAAGTGTGATAAAAACTACAGCGCCAAAGTCTTACTTCAGTGAGGTGAGGCCAGGCTTGAACTTGATAAAGCAGCACACTGTCCAAATGAACTATTTTGCTGCCCCTGTTTCACTGTTGGTAAAGTACAGTGAAGAAGGTGGATGCAGGGAACTTTGAGAATTGGCAGTAATGAGACTGCCTTAGCTAGGAGGGTACAGGGATTATAGTTAGGGAGGTCCTTTTGGGGTGGGGTGGGAGAATGGCTCTTGATTGCTGAAAGATGCCTAGTACCTCATAGGCTAGACTGATACTATGGTTCACCTCCTCTTTCTCTTGTAAATATATGCATAAATAAATGAATGGATAAATGAGTAAATCTCACAAAGCTGAAAAGAAAATAGTGTTACAAGAATCAAGGAAGGGCCAGGAGATAGCTAACCCAGCAGAGTGCACACTTTGCCCTGTTTAAGAACCCAGGTTCCAGCCTCCAGCCACCACATGGAAGCACCATGCAGAGGGGAAGCTTTGTAAGCCCTGAAACAACACTATGGTATCCCTCCTCCTCCTCCTCCTCCTCCTCCTCCTCCTCCTCCTCCTCTATCTCCCCTTTCTTCTCCTTTCTCTCTATCTGTCCCTGCCTTCCACCTCCACCCTATCTCTCCCTCTCTGACTTTCACAGTCTATCTGAAAAAATTAGAGGGGGGAAAAAAAAAGTAATTTGCTGGAAATGGTGGAGTTATACAGGCACAAAGCCTGGTTGGCAGGGAAAACAAATGAACAAAAAAGTCACATGGAAAAGACTATAAATTTACTGTATACTCTACTGTTGTTTACATTGTCTGTTTATGAGAAGACCCGGTATAAATGGATCTGAGCAGTTCAGACCTGGGTTGTTCAAGGGCCAAGCGTATCCCATGTTTGGCTTACAGAATCATTGATTTCCTGTTTCTTTTTATGGATTCTTACCACATGCTAAGGCCTGTGCTGAACCCAGGGAGGGTGATGGTGACCACAGAGCTAAGCTTCCACGGCAGGAAAGGCAGACTGTAATGGGCAGTGACACTAATTACAGATGGGGATGGCTGCCTTGAAGAAAGCAAATAACTGCTAGAGAATGAAGATGAGGGAGTGTATTAGTCTGAGATGCCATAACAAAATGCAGATTGGAGGGGCTGACTCACACATCAGGTGTTTCTCACCTTATTTCTCAGTCATAAAGGGCTTGGGGTTAAGGTTAAGTATAAAGGCTAGGATTAGGGTTTAGGGTTAGCGTTTCAGGGTAGGGTTAATACTCAGAGTTTACTTAGGTTTAGTGGTTAGAGTTAAGGTTAGCTTTAGATTAGGGATACTGTTGGGATTAGATTCAGGATTTAGGGATAGGATTAGTTTTAGGGCTGGGAGTTAGGATTAGGAAT
The DNA here is from genome assembly GCF_950295315.1 of Erinaceus europaeus. Classification (NCBI taxonomy): domain Eukaryota; kingdom Metazoa; phylum Chordata; class Mammalia; order Eulipotyphla; family Erinaceidae; genus Erinaceus; species Erinaceus europaeus. The sequence continues at coordinate 65,721,513 of NC_080164.1, forward strand.
AGGATTAGGGAGAGGTGGGCGGTAGCACAGCAGGTTAAGTGCAGATGGCACAAAACTCAAGGACTGGAGTAAGAATCCTGGTTCGAGCTCCGGGCTCCCCACCTGCAGTGAAGTTGCAGGTGTCTTTCTCCCCCTCTGTCTTCCCCTCCTCTCTCCATTTTTCTCTGTCCTATCCAACAATGACGACATCAATAACTACAACAAGAAAACAGCAAGGACAACAAAAGGGAATAAATAAGTAAATAAACATAAAAAAAGAGAATAGGATTAGGGTTAGAGGCTAGGGCCTATGTTTTAGATTAGGGTTAGCAGCTATAGTTTAGTTAAGATAGATTTAGAGTTGGAGTTAGGTTTAGAGATGATGAGATTACTCTCTTCTCAGTCAGTGAGCTTCTTCCCTGCTCATTTGGATTGCTCTGACTCCCAATTCAAAGCTGCCTTGTAGATCTGTCTTCATTGAGTTGGAACTTTTTTTTCTTTTTTCTTTAAGAAAGGATTAATTAACAAAACCATAGGGTAGGAGGGGTACAATTCCACACAATTCCCACCACCCAATCTCCATATCCCACCCCCTCCCCTGATAGCTTTCCCATTCTCGATTGTTCTGCTCTTCATTTCCAGTCTCTCCCTGAGCTCCTCACCATCTCTCCTTTTGTTGTTATCAGGAAGGATGGGGTCACAGGCTGACCTGTGAGATCTGCTTACATAAATATAATCCTGGCAATGGAGAGAAAGCCCAGGCCTTGGTTCTTATGTTTTTCAAAATGATCCTTAGTCTTATTTCCAGCTTTGCTTTAGGATAATCCTTTCCCTCTTCAGCAGTTCTCCACCTCCCTGCCTGCCCACCCAGCATGGGATAGGAGGAATGGAAGGAAATGTCCTAAGTCCTGGATGGAAAACTGCCAAAGCTGTGAAATTGCTTCTTTTGACTTTATAAGATGGCCAAGTTGGGTTGAGAGAAATATGATCTGACATAATAAGACCTCATGTGACTTTAGAAATCACCACATTTCTTATGAGACTCTTTTTTTTTCTTACAAGAAAAACCCCACCCCAACTCCTAATCTGACATGGCTTTTTATTTTATTTTCTATTTTCTTAAAAATAAATTTAGTAGGCAGGAGCCCTGAATTCAGCCACACCTGCGGTTCAGGCTTGTGGAGGCCCTACCCCCTAGGGAAAAGAATTAAATTTAGTAGCTTTAACTTGTTCTTCAAACAAAGAACATGGCAGGATAACTAAGTTTATTTTTATTTTTTTTATTGTACTATTACCCTTAGTAGCAAGTGCTTTGTTTTGAGGGACACATACCTTTGATTGATATAGAGAACTGAGACCTTTATTTTGGGTCCTTTTACTTTGAGTTCTCAGTCTCTTCTACCTTGAAATCTATGAGTTTTCAAGGTTAGATTTTAAAAAGACAGCTAGATCTTCTGTAAGATTTCACACATAGAAATGTTACACATGTACAAACTACTGTATTTGACTATTGACTGTAATCCATTAATCCCCCCAGTAAAGAAATAAAATTTAATACATAAGTGATATTGTTATAAAGCAAGAAAACTGAAACATTACTTACACATACTCCCCAAAATATAAGTAAGTGTCTTTTTCTTCAAAGAAATAAGCTGGAAAGATAACATAATGGCTATGTATAAGACTTTCAGGTTTAAGGCTCTGAGGTCCCAGGTTCAGTACCTGACATCACTTTATAAGCCAGAGCTAAGCAGTGCTCTAGTTAAAATAAAAATAACTTGAGTCCCCTGAGTGGATACAAACTTATTATTACCATGACTCAGAATTGATGTGAAACCCTTTCTGTAATTCACCCAGAAGCCCGGGATGGTCTACAACAACACCAGCTGGGGGGAGGGCAAGAACACACTTCAGTTTTGGGTTTTCTTTGGTTCATCACTTGACTCCAGACTATTTCTAGAAATCTAACCTACCTTCTAATAATCCTTTGGTATATAAGTGACAAATCAGTTTTTTGTTTGTTTTTAAGGTTTGAACTAAGTGAATTTGATATTTCTTAAAAAATCTTTTTAAAACCATTATTTTTTTTCCTCCAGGATTATTGCTGGGCTTGGTGCCTGCACCATGAATCCACCGCTCTGGGAGGCCATTTTTTTCCGCCTTTTGTTGCCCTTGTTGTAGCCTCGTTGTGGTTTTTATTATTACCATTGTTGATGTTGTTCGTTGTTGGATAGGACAGAGAGAAATGGAGAGAGGAGGGGAAGACAGAGAGGGGGAGAGAAGGATAGACATCTGCAGACCTGCTTCACCGCATATGAAGCGACTCCCCTGCAGGTGGGGAGCCAGGGGCTTGAACCGGGTCCCTTATGTGGGTCCTTGCGTTTTGGGTCATGTGTGCTTAACCCACTGCGCCACTGCCCGACCCCCTAAAAGTATTGTCTTTTTGGAAAAGAAAAGGAGAGAAAGAGAGAGAGAGAGAGGCATACAACACTGCTTCACCACTTGTAAGGCTTCTCCTCTATAGGTTACGACGGGGGCTTTGAACCCAGGTCCTTGCACACTGTAGTGCGTTAGTGTGTGTTCTCAATCAGATGCACCATCACCCAACCACTGCTTATTTATTTATTTTTAAACATAGAGGCGGGGGAGGGGGGAGGAAAGTGCACTCAACAGGTGCACCACCACCTGGTCCCTGATAATTTTTTAAGTTGGAGTAACATTGGTTTATAGGATTATTTAGGCTTCATCTATATAGAATTATGTACTGACTTCTATGTGTGTGACATTCTGCTCATCATCAAAATTCTAGTTTCCATCCACCACCAGGTAACTCTTATCTAGATCACCTGATCTCTCTTCCTTCTTGAAATTTCTTTTTCCCATTATGTTCTAAGAGTCTCTTTTTTCCTCATCATTTGTTTTGTTTCTTAACGTGCTGCTTGTGAAGGTAGTCAGGTGGTATTTTCTCTTCATCAGTCATCTGAGAGGAAGAGAGACACCTGCAGACCTGCTTCACTAGTTGTGAAGTGTTTCCCCTGCAGGTGGGGTGTGGGGGCTCAAACCTGGGTCCTTGCACATGGTAATATGTGCTCTTAACCTGCTGCACCACCACCCAGCCCCCTCCATATCTTTAATCTGCTCTTGTGGATACAGGCACTCAAGTTGTTTCCTGCTCTGGTTTATTGTGAACAGGGCTGTGGTAAGTATAGGAGGGCATTTTTTTTTTTTTTTTTTTTTACAGATTAGTGCTTTTGTGTCCTGTGGATAAATGCTCAGTAGCAAGATAGCTGTATCATATGGTATTTCTAGTCTTCAGTGTTTGAGGAATCTCTGTACTGTTTTCCAGAGTGATTCACCACTTTGCATTGCCACCTGCAGTGCATAAGGGGTCTCCCTTTACTCCACTGGCTGTTCTTTGTCTTTTGGTGGACACTCATATTCTCACTTGTGTAAGGTTGCTCACAGTGCTCTTGGTGTGTGTTTTCCTAGCAGTCAGAGATGTTGAACATCTTTTTGTGTGTCTGTGAGAGGTTGTGATTTTGAGGTGCTTCCAAAGTGTGGCTCAGAAGTGGGTTTTTTGTTTTTTTTTTTTTATCAGTGAAAACTTCGAAGTGTGTTCTGTCCACAGGGAGGGCTCACAGTGAGCATTCATTGGAAACCTGAGTCCACTTGAGTTTTCACTCTGAGGAGTGAGCCTGGCCTGCACTCTGGTGCTGAGCAGGAAGAAAACACCTCCCTGACTCTGGGATGGTGTTTCATCTCTAGGAGGACACATGGTGGATACTGAGCCTAAGCTCTTGTGTGCTATTGGCAGGTATGTGGGGCCAGAGAATCCCGCTACATGACAGAAGAGATAGTGCGTGGGAGGAGGAAGCTCTGTTTTTCCCTGTCATTCCCACCAGGAGCCCCCCATTTGACTGTATACATACAGTAATCCTCAAAGGGGCCTTCACAAGCCTGCTCTGAGCCTGGAAGTCAGCAAGTCCCCCTGAAGCCATGGGCACACTTAACAGCTCTGAGTCACTTACTGAGCTGACCTCTGACTTCTGCCATCTCTGATCACTGCACAGGGTGACTTTTAGGGTCAGTGCTCAAAACCTAGACCTCCCCAGAATCCACCCTGCAATTTATTCCAAAATTAAAATATGCCACCACCAGGTGACAGAGGTGCCACATTCAGGCCGCCTGTTTCCTACACTTGAGAAAGAAAGGTCTTTTCCCTCCCTCCATTGAGACTGTGGGATGTGGAGTGGACCCAGAAGGACTTTGAGTTCCATATATCTCCCCTCCCCCTAACATCCTAGTGTCCCCTCTCTGTGCTTCATTAGTCACCAGGCAACCTAGGCCTGGCCTGTGCGAGGCCAGTGGCCACTGGACATTCCACAGCCTGTCCTCATCACCAGGCACTGCAGTCCCACCCCTGTGTGTATTTGGCACAGGGAAGACATTTGAAGCTAGTACCCCTGGGCCACTTAGGGTCAAGCTCCACCATTCACAAGCTGTGTGATGCTGGGCAAGTCACTTCACGTCACTGGTGATGCCTCTGTTTCCCCACTTAAGAAATGGTAGGGGTTGGGGAGTGGTATGCCCAGTTAAGTGCACACAGTGCTAAGTGCAAGGATTCCTGCAAGGATCCAGGTTCAAGGCCCCAACTCCTCACCTGCAGGGGGGACGCTTCACATGAAGTGAAGCTGGTCTACAGGTATCTCTCTCTCTTTCCCTCCATACTCCCCCCATCCTCTTTCAATTTCTCTCTGTCCTGTCCAATCAAATGCAAAAAAATAAAAGGGGCCTCCAGGAGCAGTGGATTTGTGGTGCTGGCACTGAGCCCCAGTGTTAACCCTGCAGGCGAAAAAAAAAAAAAGACAAAGGATACAAGTGACATACCCTTGAGCTTGTTAGTCCATGCAAAGTACTTTATGGCAGTGCCTGGGCATGGCATTCCCTCAGGCTTTCCTATTTGGAATCTAGGCCTCAGTTTGCTTCCCAGTGGCACCTGCAATTGAAATCCAGTCCACCTGGAACAGCCCACATTTCCAGCAGGTGTCCTGAGGCTATCCCGAGATGGATTTCAGTGTCTGAAGTACTCCAGTCACACACCTGCCTCGGGATTTTGTTCTCTTGTCTGTGGACACCTGGGATGTAGGGGTGGGGGTGAGGACACAAGGCCTGGGCCACCTGGAACAAGCAGTGGTGGAGCTGGGGTTTGTGTGCTTGCCAGCATCCACAGAGTAATCAAGTGAGAGAGTATTTCAAGAGGTGAGTGGTGATGGGCTGATGGGATTGTGAGGAGAAGTTTTCAAAATTTAGATTTCTGAAGAAATGGCATTTTAATATTTTCTAATTTACATGCCATAATGATTAAACCACAGCAGCAATAGTATCTTTTCAATGTACTGGTTATATCATAAAATAATGACAATGTTAATACGGTGGCTATATCTTCATACAGAACTAGAGACGTAAGAAGAAGGCGGCTGGCTGCTGCTACTATTCAAAACAACAAATGGTTTTGACAAAGTGTTGGCAGCGTTCCAGGCACTGGCCATAGGGAACTGGATATGCATTTTCTCATTTGACTCTCACAAACAGTTTGTGGTTAATAGATTGGTAGATTAAATTACAAAAATAATTGTGTGTTCTAATAACAGCAGCGATATTGGTACAAACACTGTTGTGAAGTAATGAACACACTCAATTACATAGTATGCACAAGTGTCCATGCATTAGGAAAATACACCAAAGCTTCTTGACACCATGTGGCAGTTATAAAAGGACATATACATGATCTCTTCAAGTGGCAGAGGAGTGTCAGGGATATAGGGAAAGTTCTCAGATCACAGTGCTTTGAAAGAGGCAGCCTGACTCTACCTCCTGGCATCCTTTTCTTTTCTTTCCTTTTCTTTCCTTTTCTTTTTTTCTTTTTTCTTTTCTTCTCTTTTTATTTCTTATTGGGGAATTAATGTTTTACATTCGGCAGTAAATACAATAGTTTGTACATGCATAACATTTCCCAGTTTTCCATATAACAGTACAACTCCCACTAGGTCCTCTGTCATCCTTCTTGGGTCTGTATTATCCCCAACAACCCACCCCAGAGGCTTTTACTTTGGTGCGATATGCCAATTCCAGTTCAGATTCTACTTGTATTTTCTCTTCTGATCTTTTTTTCAACTTCTGCCTGAGAGTGAGATCATCCCATATTCATCCTTCTGTTTCTGACTTATTTCACTTAACATCAATTGTTTAAGGTCCATCCAAGATTGGCTGAAAAGTGTGAAGTCACCATTTTTAATAGCTGAGTAGTATTCCATTGTGTATATATACCACAATGTTGGTATGCATGAGACCCCTTCATTTGGTTTAAATCCCCCCTGCTTAACACTATTCTATTTATATAACCGCTGTTAACAAGCACCTCCCTCCAGGGCATTGGTTCAATCCCCAGTTTCATGATATGTTTTTGCTCCACCCCCCTCCTTGTCACACCCTGATCCCTTCTTTGTCACACTCTGATTTTCACCAGTCACTTTTCTCTCCACCCTCTCTATGTCACATCCTGTTTCCACCCTACTTGGGAAGTATATATAAAGACAGCATTGTGAGTTTTAGAGTACTTTACCTTGAGTTTAGCTTAGCTCGTCTTAGATTGTGCTGCGTCCTGCATGAATAAAGAGATACTGCCTACAGCTCAACTATGAGTCCCTGGTCGTCTGTTACCTGCCCGTGAAGCCAGCCCGGCGAAAACAACCTAGCCCAGCGAAAACAACACCACAACTTGCTCAGCCACTCATCTATTGTTGGACACCTGGGTTGCTTCCAGGTTTTAGCTATTACAAATTGTGCTGCTAAGAACATAATGTGTACACAGATCTTTTTGGATGAGTGTGTTGGGTTCCTTAGGCTATATCCCTAGGAGAGGAATTGCAGGATCCTACCAATAGGGTAGTTCCATTTCTAGCCTTCTGAGAGTTCTCTAGACTGTTCTCCACAGAGGTTGGACCAATTGACATTCCCACCAGCAGTGCAGGAGGGCTCCATTGACCCCACAACCTCTCCAGCATTTGCTCCTGTTACCTTTTCTGATGTATGACATTCTCACCGGAGTGAAGTGGTATCTCATTGTTGTCTTGATTTGCATTTCTCTGACAATCAGAGACTTGGAGCATTTTTTCATGTGTTTCTCGGCCTTTTGGATCTCTTCTGTGGTGAATATTCTGTCCATGTCCTCTCCCCATTTTTGGATGCGGTTATTTGTTTTTTTTGTTGTTGAGTTTGGCAAGCTCTTTATATATTTTAGTTATTAAACTCTTGTCTGATGCGTGACATGAGAAGGTCTTCTCCCATTCGGTGAGGGGTTTTTTGTTTGGGTATTGGTTTTTTTTTTTTTGCTGTGCAGCAGCTTTTTAATATGATGTAGTCCCATAGGTTTATGCTTGCCTTAGCCTTCTTTGTAATTGGATTCGTTTCATTGAAGATGTCTTTAAAATTTATGTGCAAGAGTTCTGCCAATATTTTCCTCTAAGCATCTGATAGTTTCTGGTCTAACATCCAAGTCCTTGATCCACTTGGAATTTAATTTTTTATTTGGTGAAATACAGTGGTTCACTTTCATTTTTCTGCATGTTTCAACCCATTGTTTCCAACACCATTTGTTGAAGAGACTCTGCTTTCCCCATTTAATAGTCTGGGCCCCTTTGTCAAAGATTAGATGTCCATAGGTGTGGGGCCTTACTTCTGGGCTCTCAATTCTATTCCACTGGTCAGTGTGTCTATTCATGTTCCAGTACCAAGCAGTTTTGATGACAATGGCCCTATAATACAGTTTGAGATCTGGGAGTGTGATGCCTCCGGTTCTGTTCTTTTTTTTCAAGATTGTTTTGGCAATTCTAGGTCTTTTCTGGTTCCAGATAAACATCTGTAGCATTTGTTCTATTCTACTAAAAAATGTGTTTGGGATCTTGATGGGGATAGCATTCAATGTGTAGATGGCTCTGGGTAGTATATTCATTTTGATGATGTTAATTCTTCCAACCCATGAACATGGAATATCTTTCCACTTCTTATGTCTTTTTCAATTTCTTTGAGTAGTGACTCATAATTTTCAGTATATAAGTCTTTCACTTCTTTGGTTAGGTTTATCCCTAGATATTTTATTGTTTTTTTTGCTATAGTAAAAGGAATTGATTTCTGGATTTCAATTTGTTCTAGCTTAGTGTTTGCGTAGATGAATGCCACTGACTTTTGAATGTTAATTTTGTAGCCTGACACCTTACTGCATTTCCTGATGATTTCCAAAAGCTTTTTGCTGGATTCCTTAGGTTTTTCCATGTATACTATCATGTCATCTGCAAATAAGGAGAGTTTGACTTCTTCTCTTCCAATCTGTATGCCTTTAATTCCTTGCTCCTGCCTGATTGCTATGGCAAGAACTTTCAACACTATGTTGAATAATAATGGTGATAGTGGGCAGCCCTGTCTAGTATCTGATCTGAGTGGAAATGCTTCCAGTTTTTCACCATTGAGTATGATGTTGGCTGTAGGTTTGCTATATATAGACTCCACTATCTTCAGGAATTTTCCATCTATTCCCATTTTTTGTAGTGTTTTGATCATAAAGGGATGTTGGATTTTGTCAAAGGCTTTCTCTGCATCTATTGATATGACCATGTGGGTTTTGGTCTTGCTTTTGTTGATGTGGTGGATCACATTGATTGATTTACGTATATTAAACCAACCTTGCATACCTGGGATAAACCCCACTTGGTCACGATGAACAATCTTTTTAATATAATGCTGTATCTGGTTGGCTAGAATTATGTTCAATATTTTAGCATCTATGTTCATCAGAGATATTGGTCTGTAGTTCTCTTTTTTGGTTGTGTCCCTGTCTGCTTTTGGTATCAGAGTGATGTTGGCTTCCTAGAAGCTGGCAGGGAATATTCCAGTGTCTTCATTCTTCTGGAAGACTTTTAAAAGTAGAGGTATTAGTTCTTCTTTGAAGGTTTTGTAGAATTCATTTGTAAGACCATCTTTTAAAACCATTCTATTTTGGGGAAGGTTTTTGATAACTGTTTCAGTTTCATTAGCTGTGATGGGCTTGTTCATGTTCTCTAATTCCTCTTAATTTTGGAAGTTCGTAGGTGTCTAGGAAATCCTTCATTTCTTTCAGGTTCTCTCTCAGTGGCAAAAAGTTGTTCATGGAAGTCTCGCATAATATGCTGAATTTCTGTGGTGTCTGTTGTGATAGCTCCTCTTTCATTTGTGATCTGATTTATTTGGGTCTTCTCCATTTTTTGTTTTGTGAGTCTGGCTAAAGGTTTGTCAATTTTGTTCACTCTTTTGAAGAGCCAACATTTACTTTTGTTGATCTTTTGTATGGTTTTCTTATTTTCAATGTTATTGATTTCTACCCTAACTTTAGTGATTTCTGTCTTCTTGGTTGCTTTAGGGTTCCTTTGTTCTTTTTCTAGGTCTTTATGATGTGCAATCAGGCTGTTTATTTGTGCTTTTTCTTGTTTATTAATGTGTGCTTGTATGGCTATGAACTTTCCTCTCAGTACTGCCTTAGCTGTGCCCCAAATATTTTGATAGTTGTGTCTTCATTTTCATTGAACTCTCGAAACATTTTGATTTCTTCCTTTATTTCCTCTTTGACCTAGTAGTTCTTAAGTTGTATACTGTTGAGCTTCCACATTTTGCGAGTATTATTAATATTTTGTTGATTGTTAAGTGTCAATTTAATTCCACTGTGGTCTGAGAAGATGCTTTGGATGATTCAATGCTCTTGAATTTGTTGATGCTCTCTTTGTGGCCTAACATATGATCTATCCTTGAGAATGACCCATGTGGACTTGAGTAGAATGTGTATTCCACTTTCTTGTGGTGAATGACTGAAAATGTCCAATAGTTCTAGTTTATCTATCTCCTCATTTAGATCCCTCATTTCTTTATTAATTTTCTGTCTGGATGATCTGTCAAGTTGAGAGAGTGGAGTGTTGAAGTCCCTAACTATGACTGTGTTGCTGTTAATATATTGCTGTAGCTCTTTCAGTAGAAGTTTGATGTATTTAGAGGGCTTCTCATTGGGTACACAGATGTTAATAATTGTTAAGTCCTCTTGATTGACTTATCCTCTGAGCATTAAGTAGTATCTATCCCTATCTTTTAAATTTTTATTTATTTTAAAGTCTGTCATGTCAGATATGAAAATAGCTGTTCCTGCCCTTTTTTTGTGGGCCATTGGCTTGTATGATAGTTTTCCATCCTTTCACTTTGAGTCTGTGTTTTTCTTGGTGAGTTAGGCGGGTTCCCTGTAGACAGTATATTGTTGGCTTGTGTTTTCTGATCTTCCTACTCTTTGTCTTTTAATAGGTGAATTCAGGCCATTGACATTTATTGATATCAAATATTGTAGATATTTTAATGCCATTCTTGTAGATTTTTAGAGTGTTCTGTTTATAGGAGACCTTTCAAAACTTCTTTCAGGGCAGGCTTGGTGATAGTTGAGTCTTTCAGCTACTGGCCTGTCTGAGAAGCTTTTTATGCTTCCATCTAGTCTGAATGACAGTCTAGCAGGGTACAGTAGTCTTAGTTGAAAGCCTTTCTCATTGAGCACTCGATAGATATCTTTCCATTCTCTTCTGGCCTGTAGTGTTTGTGTGGAGAAGTCTGCTGCTAACCTTATGGTTTTCCTCTGTAGGTGACTCTTTTTCTCTTGCAGCCTTAAGGATCCTTACTTTATCCTTATTCCTTTCCATTCTAAATAGGATGTGTCTTGCTGTCTTTAAGTGTGGGTTAATTCTGTTTGGGACCCTCTGGGCTTCTTGAACCATTCTGTCTTTTATGTTGTCTAGACTAGAGAAGTTCTCAGCTATTATGTCCTGAAGAATGCCTTCTTCCCCTCCCTCTCTTTCTTCCTCTGGTAAGCCAATAATGCGTATATTATTTCTTTTGAAGTCATCCCATAGGACTCTGTTGTTTTCAGTATCTCTTAATCTCTTTTTGAGATGTCTTACTTCTTTTTTAGTTGTCTCTAATTCATCCTCAATCTTGCTAATTCTGACCTCATTGATTCTATTCTCTCTGCCCTCTACTGTTTTCTGGAGTTCATCTATTTTGTTACCCTGTTCTGATACTCTTTTAGCTTGTTCAGCTTGTTGTGTTGTTAGCTCAGCTATTTCAGCTCTCTAATAACCTTGAGATAATTAGTGTTTTCTTCCAGTGTCTCATTTGTTGTTTCTGAATTTCTGATGGCAATTCTTTCAAGCTTTACTCACTTATTTCCTTAACTAGTGTTTGGATATTGACCTCATTATTTTGTGCTTCAACCATTGGGGGGATTTTAGCTGGATTCTTGTCCTGATTCTTTTCTCCAGTATTTCTTCTTGCTGGTTTAACCATTTTATATAGTATGTTATGAGGTCCCTCTCTCAGTGCTTTTCAAATTACTGATCACTCTTTCCCTGATTGACTTGTGTCTAAATAAGGTACTTAAAGCTTTCACAGTTGTGGAAATTGACAGTTGTTTCAATATTATTTTAATCCCTGAGTTGGAGCACAGTTCCTTAAAAGCCTCTTTTGTTCTTTTTCTTCCCTGTAGGATATGGGAGCCTGAGGGCTTTTAAACTATAAGTAGGCTTCTTAGCTTAATCACTGACTCCTGACCAAGAGATAAAGAAGGGTGGGGCAGAGATAATCCAATGGTTATGCAAAGAGACTGTCACAGCCCCACCACTAGGCCAGCGAGGTATAGATCTTCTCCTGAGTTTCCTGGTTAGTTCTCTGTCCCCTGGTATCAGCACAGGGCCTCCCTACTGCTGCTCCAGATTCTGAGGGCAGTAGCAATGGAGACTGACGTTTGCATTTGGTGAGTCTTAGGGGAGTCTTCTCCTCCTTTCACCAGTCTTTTTGTTGGCGAAAGAGACTGGAGGTGGTCTCTGAACTGGTCAACTGCTGACTTGTTACCAGCCACTTAATCTCTCCCTTGGCCCTTTTTTGTACATGAGCCACATGTGTTTGCACTCTCTGGTGATTTGGTGGGTTCCTGTAGTTGTTCTAGTCCTGTCTTGTTCTGGTCCCAGGTGGTTTCCTTTGATATCTCTTCTTTTCTTTTTTCCAATTATTTTTTAATTAGGGCAGAGAGAAATTGAGAGAGGGTAGAGAAACAGAGGAAGGGAGAGAAAGACACTTGCAGGCCTGCTTCCCTGCTCATAAAGTGGACCCTCTGTAGGTGAGGAGTAGGGGCTTGAACCCAGGTCCTTGAGGATGGTAATATGTCCATTTAACTGGGTGCATCACAAGATGTCTAGTCTCTCCCACTGGTCTTTAGGTCCTACCTCTTCCTACTCATTGCCACTTATTTATTTAATTAGACAAAACAATTTAACTGTTAGCAGCAGTTTATATGCCACTCCCTCTCTTCAGTGTTTGAAAACAGTTCTCCTAACTCCTGGGAGGATTTTTCTCAAACCTATTTACTATGTTAAAAAATTCCCTTCTAGTGGTGGGTAGTGGTAGACCCAGCAGAGTGTACATATCACCATGTGTAAGGACTTGGGTTCAAACCTGGGTCTCCACCTGCAGGAAAGAAGTTTCATGAGTGGTGGAGCAGAGCGCAGGTAACTCTTTCTCTCCCTGTCTCTTCCTCCCCTCTCAGTTTCCCTCTGATCATGAGTATTCTTTGGAATTTTGGTGAGAGACAGTCAGTGTGACCTCACACTCCAGCCATAGTCCTCAGATTTTGGATCTTTCCCAGCGGGTCCAGCAACATGTCACATACTGAACCTGTACCAGCTAGCAAGCCTTGTTAGCAATCTGTCATCAATGTGACTCAGTTTCTTTCCCTTCATCTGTCCTCTCTCTACTTCTCTATCTCTGTTCTTAATTTGTGACATCTTAAGAAATTTCTTTTAAATTAATTTATAAAATAAAAAAATAACAAAACTATAGGATAAGAGTGGTAAAATTCCACACATTTCCCACCACCAGAGTTCAGCATCCCATCGCCTCCCCTGGAAGCTTTCCTATTCTTTCTCTCTGGGAATATGGACCCAGGATCATTATGGGGTGCAGAAGGTGGAAGGTCTGACTTCTTTTTTTTTTTAGTGTTTATTTTTTATTTTATTTATTCCCTTTTGTTGCCCTTGTTGTTTTATTGTTGTAGTTATTATTGTTGTTGTTGTTGTTGGATATGACAGAGAGAAATGGAGAGAGGAGGGGAAGACAGAGAGGAGGAGAGAAAGATAGACACCTGCAGACCTGCTTCACCGCCTGTGAAGCTACTCCCCTGCAGGTGGGGAGCCGGGGTTCGAACCGGGATCCTTATGCCGGTCCTTGTGCTTTGCGCCACCTGCGCTTAACCCGCTGCGCTACAGCCCGACTCCCAGGTCTGACTTCTATAATTACTTCTCCACTGAACATAGGCATTGGCAGGTCAATCCATACTCCCAGCTTGTTTCTGTCCTTAGTGGGTCAGGGCTCCAGAGCGATGGGGTTCCAGGGTACATTGCTGAGGTTATCTGCCTGGGGGAGTCAGGTTGGTGTCATCATATCATCTGCAACTTGGTGTCTGAAAAAGCATTAAGATATAAAGAACATTGTTTAATAATCTGGAACCTAAAGGCAAGAATATAACAGATGAGATTTGGGGTTTCCATTTTGGAAAAAGTTAGTAGGTCTATTTTAGATATATTCCCAGGGGCCCTTGACTTTACTAATTTTTGCCTGAGCCTGACAGCTAATATGCAGATGGGCCAAAGGTGTTGCCTAAGGAGATGGTGTCAAGGTTGGAAATAGAACTAGAAAGCTGAATCAGGGAAGAGAGTAGCTCCCAACTCTGTGAAATTTACATAAATATCATTAGTTGTAAACCCCATTCATTTGATTTGGGGCCTATATTCAGTGCAGGAGCCTGTGTACCTTTTGCACCCCTGTAGCTCTGAGCTCACATTCTGTGGTCATAGCTAGGAATGTTCTAGGGTGCACCCATTGCCAGACCCATCTTCCTGGAGTGGTAGAAGATTTTGGTCCAACCTCCCTTCGGAGAATGGGGCAGTCCTTACCATTGTAGTTGCATATTGAGGGAAAGGTCCTATAGGGGCCCACAAAGGCGTCCATTATATTGTTCCTGATGGAGATGGCCAGCGACATTGTAGAGAGGGATCTATTAGAGGTCTAGGCTCATCATGTCTGTGTGGGAATCCCAGAATTCTCTGACTAGGGTCCCAGGAGATGAGGTGGCCTGGTAGTAAGCCAAAGAGCCATCATTAAAGTATGCCAGTCTCTTGCCCTTATCCAGTTTTTGTAGTTCTTACTTTGTCTGACAAGGTTAGCCTTGAAGTGATTGAGGGAAGTGAAACACAGATGCCAATGTATAGACGAGGATGCAGAGACTTTGCTGGTGGGATTTGAAAGTGATACAGCTATTTTGGAAGACACTCTGGTAGTTTCTCAAAAAGTTAAATACAGAGTTAACATGTGATGAAGCAATTGCACTCCTAGATACATACATGCAAGTAGTAAACTAGAAGAAGAAATATACCGGGGGAAACAAAGGTTAAGTTTTTTAGAAGGCTAGGAAACAAGGAGGAAAGCTTCTGAGGAGAAAGGGCAATCTATTTCATCTGGAGCAGCCAGATTTCTAGACGCTAGCTGCAGCTGGAGCTAGCAGTTTATGTGAGTGTTCACCAAGGAAGTCTAAGGTAAAGAAAACTTTCTACTTACATCTGGAAAGGGTAAATTAAAATCACAGGGACTTGGCTGCAAGCTCAGTGACCATTCTGTGGTTTCCACTGAGAGTATCCATGGGTTTCCCCTGCTAGGCTGAATGTTGGGCATACATTCTTTTTGTGAGCACTCATAATGCTTAGTACATGTTGTCAAGAAAAGCAACACTTTAAACCAGAGAGATTCAGAGATTTCCTTACAGAAGAGGATGAGGGAAGCAAACAGTGAGTGATTTGTGAGCAGAATTCTGATCAGGAGAGGGTGGCTGATCACAAGATGTTGCTTCACTTCCCCTAGAATGGTTGAAACACAGATACCAATGTGTAGATGAGGATGCAGAGACCTTGCTGGTGGTATATTAAAATGGTACAGTTATTTTGGAAGACACTGGCAGTTTCTTAAGTTAAATATAGAGTTAACATGTGATGAAGCAACTCCACTCCTAGATGTATACTTTAGAGAAAAAAAACATATCCACACACAAAAAGTGAAATTTGGTCACAGATGTTCATGACAGCATTAGTTATCCTTAAAGGATAACTTTGAAAATAAGCAAAATGTGTCTTAATGGCTGAATAGGCAAATAGAATATTTCTCCAAACAGTGAAATATTGGCAATGCAAAGTTCCGAAAGACTGACAAATGCAGCAACCAGGGTGAAACTTTAAAAGATGCTATTGTCAGTGAAAGAAACATAAAAAGATAACATGTTGTATGATTCCATTCATATGTGACATCTGGAACAGCCAAAGCCGGCTCAGGAAGAGATTAATGGCTGTTATGGGGCTGGGAGAGACCGCTTATGGATGTTTGGTTTCTTTTTGGGTGATTCTGAAATTAGATGTTAGTGATGGCTACAAAGCAACCACTGAATTGTATACTTTAAAAGAGCAGATTTCAAGATATGTGCACAATAGTATACATATATTTTAATTAAAGTAAAGCAAAAAGTAGTGTGTGCCATGGTCCCAGAATTATTGCTTGCTTCTTGTCTAAGCGTTTCTGCAGCCCTTTTGATGAGGGCCTCTGATGTCCTCGATACATCTGTGGGTGGGGGAGGGGTCCTGATTGCTCATCTATGGGGGCAAGGGGTTCTGACTTCTCCAGTTCTGACTTCTCCTGAGCTGTAGCTTTTGGCTATGAAATCCCAGGTCCACAGTGCTTGAAGGCCTTCAGGAAACATCTAGACCCTCTGCCTTAGATGCAACTTCTGCTCTTTCTTCTGCCCAAAGGAAACTGCCATACCTCTCTGCACAGCCACCTGAGTCCTACAGTGAGTTCTTTTTCCTTCCCCTGAGCCCTTGCTTCTTACCTGTTCTCCTCATCTCCATTTCCTTTGACCTTACTCTGTTGTGTATTACTCCATGGAGATAGCATTTAAAGAGGCTGAAGTCACTGATGTCATTTTCTATTATTGAATGGAACCAACTTGAGAAAAAAAACCCCTCATTTTTGGGCCTACTTTATCATTGGTCTTTTCATATTAAATGTTGTTAGTCTGGTCATCGGTGAAGTTGGGATTGATGCTCTGGCCCTTGGAGGTGCTGGGGGCAGGGATACTGTGAGACAACTGGTGTTACGGTTCTGATTTCACATGTAGGCCAGTCGAGACACAGAGAGTTAGGTAACTTACACATAGAGACACAGAGTTAGTAAGGAGAGGAGGATACCAGCGTGTACTCTGGAGACCTACATCAGGAGAAAGAGCTGGAGGAGAGAAAAGAACAAGAGCCCAGGGTGGGAAGAAAAATGCTGTGTTCAAGACACAGAAATGAGCAGTGATGGGGAAGGTGGGAGGAGAAAGGAGCTGAGGAAGTGGGTCTGACCGTGGCAAATGAAGGAAGGAGGTGAATCCCACTGTGAGATAGTGAGGGACACTGGAGGGGCATATTGCTCTCTTCAGGACTGGGGAGGTCACATGGCTGCCCCTGGAAGGCAGCCTTGTTCACCACTGTTCCAGCAATGATATACCGAAAGGTGGGGTTGCCATCTTGACTTACGTTTCCATGCCTGAAGGGTTTGCAATGATCAATTGTCTCTTCTGGGCCTGGCCTAGAAGCAACAGGCTTGCTTGTCTCCTACAATATGGCTTCTAATTCTGTTCCGGGCACAGAACTGTGAAGTTGCTGTGGTTTCAGCACCATCTGCCCACATTTCTGCAGTTTTGTGATCCAACTTCTTGTCTGTCTGCTTTACAAGAAGCCACGCTGGTGCTTCTCAGCTTCTAGGGCTGTAAAATATTGTAATGCTTTAGGTTATAGGCATGAATGAGCCCTTTAGGCTCCATAAAAAAAATTAATCCTTTAGTTCCTGTGGATTGCAAAACATAATAGAGGTAATGTATAATTTGTCATTAATCATTTTATGATTCATGATGTCTTCTTTCTGCTTTCTCTTATCTTACCTTAGGGTCTTTCCCAGGGCTTCCCACCTGTGTAATTCTACCACTCCCAGAAGAATTTTCACCCCTCTAAATTTCAAATAGAGAGAGAGGGAAAGAAAGATGGAAAGAGAAAAGATACTACAGCATTGCTCTAAGACTTGTGAAACGTCCATTGTGCATGGTTCATCCATGTGATGCCAGGGACTTTAACCCAGACCCTCAAGCATGGTAGTGTGCACTCTATTGGGTGAGTTATCTATCTCCCAGATACCTAAGTTCTTGAAAATTTAAAGTCTGATTCTCAGGAGCTAGTTAAAGTCAGCTTAGCTGTATTTTTGTTGCTTTCTCTTTTTTAACAATTATTTCTTTAAAATATTTTTATTTATTTACTTATTACTGGATAGAGAGAGGGGAAGGAGAGAGAGAGAGAGGGAAGGAGAGACACTTGCAACATTGCTTCACCACTCATGAAGCTTTCCCTCTGCAGGTGGGGACCAGGGGCTTGAACCTGGATCCTTGTGAACTATAATGTATGTGCTTAACCAGGTGCGCCAATGCCTGGCCCCTCAACTATAGTTTTGGAGTTTAGTCAATCTGAAAGGTAGAAAATGCTATCTTAGGGGTCGAGAAGTGGCCTACCTAGTTGAGTGCACGTATTACCATGCATAAGGACCTAGGTTGAAGCTCCTGGTCCTCACTTTCAGGGAGGAAGCTTCATGAGCAGTGATGCAGTTGTCTCTCTGGCGCTCTCTGTCATCCTTCCCTCTCAGTTTCTTTCTACCCTATCAAATAAAAAATAAACATTGAAAATATTTGCATACATTAAAAAACCAAAATGGGGGGCTGGGCAGTAGTGCAGTGGGTTAAGCACACATGGTGCGAAGCACAAGGACCGGCATAAAGGTCCCAGTTTGAGCTCCTGGCTCCCCACCTGCAGGAGTTTTGCTTCACAAGTGCTGAAGCAGGTCTGCAGGTGTCTATCTTCTCCTCTTCCTCTCTGCCTTCCCATCCTCTCTCCATTTCTCTCTGTCCTATCCAACAACAACCACAGCAATAACAAAAATAATAATAACAGCAACAATGAACAACAAGGGCAACAAAAGAGAAAAAAATGGCCTCCAGGAACAGTGAATTCATAGCAGAGGCACCAAGCCCCAGAGATAACCCTGGAGGCAAAAAAAAAAAAAAGTTTGATTCTAAAAAAAAAACACCCAAAATACTACGGTCATTTTGTATGTTTAAGGATTATTTGCATCTTTGTGAATTGTCTGTTCAGGTTCTTTGCTTTTGGTCTGTTGAGCTTTTTCTTTCTCTCTTTGGTTTCTATAAACTCCTTATACATTAAAGTGATATGTCAAGTTATAAATTACAATGTTTTATCTTAGTTTGCTATTCATCTTGTATTTTTTTTATCTTTAAAAGTTGCTTTTATGGGGACCAGGAAGTAGCGCAGTGGGTTAAGTTTACATGGTGCCAAGCTCAAGGACCAGTGTAAGAATCCTGGTTCAAGTCTGTAGCTCCCCACTTGTGGGGGGAGTCACTTCACAAGCGATGAAGCAGTTCTGTAGGTGTCTACCTTTCTCTCCCTTTCTGTCTTTCCCTCCTCTCTTGATTTCTCTCTGTTCTATCCAACAACAACAGCAATAACAACAATAACAGTAAAGACAAAAACAAGGGCAACAAAAATGGAAAAATGGCCTCCAGGAACAGTGGATATCTAGTTCAGGCACTGAGCCCCACCAATAACCCTGGAAGCAAAAAAAAAGTTACTCTTATGTTTATACATGCCTGTGTTTATATGTCTAAAAGTTTCCATATGTAGTTTAATTTTTTATCTACTACAATTTCTCAATCTTGAATAATGATTAGAAATGAGATCATGTTATAACCTTTTCCTAATACTAACCAAATATCCATTTTATATACTCAAAGCAGTCTGCATGGGGAGTTGGGTGGTAACGTTGTGCAAAGTGCAAGGACCAGCGTAAGGATCCCGGTTTGAGCCTCTGGCTCCCCACCTGCAGGGGAGTCGTTTCACAGGCAGTGAAGCAGGCTTGCAGGTGTCTTTCTCTCCCTCTCTCTGTCTTCCCCTCCTCTCTCCATTTCTCTCTGTCCAAACCAACAACGATGACATCAATAGTAACAACAATAATAACTACAACAATAAAAACAAGGGCAACAAAGGGAATAAAAAATTAATAATATTAAAAAAAGGTTTAAAAAGCAGTCTGCATGATTTCTGTGTACTTTCAGAATTAATTATATTAGATTTTACCTTTTTCTTCTGAGTCAGATATTATTTATTTATTTAGTTGTTTATTTGAAAGGGATTGAACTCCAGGCCTCATATATGCAAGTTCTGTGCTCCATCACTGAGCCACCTTCCTGGCTGCCAAGTCAGGTGATAACTTCAAACCTATTTTCCCTCAGTGGTGTCACAAAAATGAATGAGATATTAAAGGTGGGCCCCATATACTTCAGTTAAAAAGACATGTGAAGACCATGAAGTATCAGGTATTATGCCTTAGTTAACCTCACCTTTTATGACTGATATGACTGATATGACCTCCTACATGAGTGTCTCTTTTCATTTGCTTGACTCTCGCTGAGGGCATGTACTGCTTTAGCTTTGTCCTTTCTTTCTTCTTTTTTAAAATTTTATTTATTTTCCCTTTTGTTGCCCTTGTTGTTTTTATTGTTGTTGTAGTTAGTATTGTTGTCATCTTTGTTAGATAGGACAGAGAGAAATGGAGAGGGGAGGGGAAGAGAAAGATAGACACCTGCAAACCTGCTTCACTGCCTGTGAAGCAACTCCCCTGCTGGTGGGGAGCCAGGGGCTTGAACCAGGATCCTTATGCCGGTCTCTGTGCTTCGCGCCACGTGCTCTTAACCTGCTGCACTACTGCCTGACTCCCAGCTTTGTCCTTTCTATATAAATGACAGGGCTTCAAACTTCATGTTGGATGCAGGTACATGGTTTGTGTTCAAGAAATATTAGTTACCAACCTCAAATGAGTGGACTATTTGGATGGAGTTTAATCTGCAAAATCTGCAAAATCCTGACAACATCTCAACATTAGTCAGTATCTAGACATTTCCAGAGGCACTTGAGAAGCTTCACATGGTGTGGTCTTGAAACACATTCATATAGAAAATTCTACTGCAGTGTCTCTGAAATGCACTTGGCCATCTATAGTATTGACTTTTCCCGGGGTACCTCATAGTGAGTTCTGACTTCAGAAATGAGAAATCTGAACCTCTGATGTGATTTATGATTTGTCCAAAATCACCTCATTGATGCTGTAGCTTCTAGTGGTACATCAATAGATACTCTGCTCTCCATGAAGTAGAGACTTCTCTGACTCCCAGTCTAGTGTTCTTCTCATCCTATAATCAGCATGACCTGAGACATTGGTCACAGCTGACTTTCCTCCTGAGTCTCTTCGTGGATCAGTTGGCAAAAGGTATTGACTTTTCATGTCAACATCCCCTCTTGTATTCCAGCCTCTCCTGGCTACTGAATGAACCTGACTCTCTCAACACTGGCCATTGGGAAAGCACAAGTAACTGCCTAACATTGTGGGTACTCCCTATCAGTCATTGTTCTAGGTGTTAAATACATCCTGTATCAGTATTGACATTACTGCTTCCATTTTATAGAGAATGAAATTGAGACTCAAGGCCAGATGGAGGCAATGTTTGAGCCAGGTGGAGATGTAGGTCTTTCTTCTGTTACCCCACCAGACACATTTTAATTTTACAGTCATCAGGCACAAAATCTCTCACTTCTCCCTGCTGTAGGTGATAAATCCACCAATCCACCAAAATGAGCCAAGGTTGGGGAGAAGTTGCAGTCTCCCCCTGCCCTCCCCAGCTCTGTCCCTGCACTCAGACTGTGCTGCCAGCTGACTTTGGACCACCACAGCTCTGATATTTTCTGTGTTTACAGGAAGGAAAGACAGGGAGTTTATTTTTCACTTTTGCTGCCATAATTAATCACATTTGGGAAAGCATTGTGTCTTCTGAGAGCGAGTTGTAAACACTGGGAGAATAAGATGACCTCAGAGTGAGCCTGTGTGTGCTGAAGACTTCCTCCAGCATGAGTGACAGCTTCCTGTCCCCAGCAGACTGGGCTCATGGGACGGGCATTGGCTGGGTGCCTGGGACTGAGATGAATGGCACAGCTAGACAGCGCTCCTCTCCAGCCAGCATGGCAATGAGCCTACTCTCAAGAAGGCGCCTGCACTTGAAAAAAAACAAAACCAAACACCCAACTGTGCATTGATGCTGACATCTCAGCCAAAATCTGAGGCTGGATGCGTTAGCCTGCTTCTTCTAGGAGTCTTGTTTTGCTGTTGGAGCTCCTGTACATTCTCAGGAGAATTGGAACCAGTTTAGGAAATGTCTCAGAAGCCAACAGGAAACCTGTCTAAGAACTGATACAGTTGAGAGATTGATAAAAATTAGAATGACAACTGGAGATCCTAAATGAGGGACTGTGAAGTTTACTATACTCTTAAAACAATGCCTTTCTCTAAATATGAATAGATGGTGTGCTCATCCGAGAAAATTCTCTCATGCTGATGTCATCAAGAAAGATAACACCAATTTCTACTTTTAAAGACTATATCATGGGGGCTGGGTGGTGGCGCACCTGGTTTAGCACACTGGTTACAGTGCACAAGGACCTAGGTTCGAGTCCCAGGTCCCCACCTGCAGGGGGAAAAGTTTCGCAAGTGGTGAAGCAGGGCTGCAGTGTCTCTCTGTCTTACTCCCTCTTTATCTCCCCCTTCACTCTCAGTTCTGGCTGTCTCTATCCAATAAATAAACATAATTTAAAAAATTTTAAAAAGAGAATATATTGTGTCAATTATTTTACTTTGTAAATTAGACCGCCTATGTAGAAAATCAGATGAATTATGATTCCCCGACTTAAAACACATCCTCATCATAAAATGATTCCTTTTGGGATGTGGAGATTGCATGACACAATAGACCTTCATACCTGAGACATGAGGGTCCCAGGTTTAATCCTTGCCACCACCATAAGGCAGAGCTGAGCAATGCTCTGGCAAGCAAGCAAACAAGCAAGCAAACCATCAAAGCCAACAGCACCCTCCAAATGACACCAACAATAAAACTCCTTTTGTTATTTTTAGTAATTAGTATTTCCAGTAGGTCCTTAACAATGACCTATATACAACCTTGAGGCTCAGTCATTTCCTATGCATACATATCTCTCTACATATTTTCTTTCTTCCTTTTTTTTTTCTTTCTAAAATCAAGCTCATGTATTTACACACGTTTGCATATCTCTCTGGAGGTTTTTAGCGGTGAAATTCCATCAGTCAGGTTGTTTTTATGCTGCACTGACTGACTGACATTTGAATCTCAAATTGGACTGGCCATTTATCTCTCTCCATGCAAACATATTCAGTGTTAGAAGCATCACTGTGTACACCCTCATTCTTCTGTGAGGCTTCAGCACTACACCTCCACTGTATAAAGCTGGTGTTGGATAAACCTGTTCTTGAGGGTCTTTCATAAAGGAGAGACCCTATTCTCAGTCACCTGCATCAATTGCTGAGGTCAAGAGAGTATCTTTTCATCTGAACCACTGTCTCCTTATCTATGAAATTCAACTAAAACAACTATTATTGGGTAGAAAGTTAAAACACTGCTATTGCTATCCAGTACTTAAAAATCCTTTTTATTCATCCCTAGAACTCACTTTTCTTTTCATCTTGCCTCTTGTCATAGGTTTCACCTATTGACTAGTCTTTCATGGCCTCTCTCGTATTCATGAATTTCTCTTAAGTTTCAAATCAGGGTTTTAGATGTAGCCATGCTCTAGCCTTAGCCAGAGAGACAACTGAGGATCTCCTGAGAATCAATTTGATGCTTCAAGTAAGTGGAGGAGAACTTTTCTCTGTGTCTCCGTCCCCTTACTCATGTTCCTTTGGTTAAAGCTTCTCCAAGCTCTTTTTCTTTGGTATCAGTTGACCTGGGGCATTGGTAATGGTTTATGGCACAATTATAGACACATAGGTATAATTTATCATCTCCATATCATAGGTGTCTGCAAAGCACTATTACCTACAACTTAAGTCCTTTTCTATCATCGTGTGCCAGGACCCCAAATTGCTTCCCCACTCCCTTCTCTGTCCTCCTTCCCCAGAGTCCTTTGCTTTAGTGCAATAAACCTAACTCATCCAAATTCTTTTCTGCCCCTATCCCTATGCCTCTTGTTTCATTTGGTGTCTGTAACAGAAAAGTATTTCTCTTGGGTGATATATAATTTATCTAAATAAAGTTTTATCTCTCAGTTGCTGAGGTGGCTTAAGAGTGTATAAATTTTTTTTTCCCACCAGAGTTATCATTGGGGCTTAGTGTCCACATAACTCCATTGCTTGCAGTGATCATTTCCTTCCTACCTGCTTACCTACCTTCCTTCCTTGCTCCCTCTTCCCTCCCTTCATCCTCCCTCCCTCTCTCCCTCCCTCTCTTCCGGCTTTCCTTCCTTTGTCCCCTTTAGAGAGTGTGAGTGATGGGAATTGGAGAGAGAAAGAAAGATAAGGAGAGACACCTGTAACACTGATCCACTGCTTGTGGCTTTTCCCCCTGTAGGTAGGGTGTCCTCACCTGTTGTATGCTTTACATTGGGTTCTAGTTCTCCCCCGCCAAGAGAATTGGATCAGTCCAGTTAGTTTTGCGGCCCGCTTGGCCCCGCCCCTGGGAACCCCGAGGGTTCCAGAGAGAGGGTTCCAGAGTTGCAGAGTAAGAGAGAGTGCTGGCGCCACCGCCGTGGGGAAAGAGGCAGCTGAGTTCTGTTTGGTGATTCGTTTGGTTTAGTTTATGAATTGTTGTTCCTGAATAAAGAAATACAGCTTCCCTGCCCAGCCGTATGTCTCTGGTCGTCTCTGTTACCCGCCCGTGAAGCTAACCCGGCCAGCTAGAGCCGCCGAATTTTAACAACACTCACCCCATTCCCTAGCTCCTGGAAGCAGGTGTTGAAAAGTTCTCATCAAGTGCTGAGTGTTTTTTCCTTAGTTTAATCCAAGCTCCAAGGACTATTTCTTCCTAATTGCAAATCCAGAGCAATTCCTATCAAATGGTTAGTTTTTAACAGCTTTGCTTCTACTGAATGACCCTGCAGGGGTCATAACAAGTTAATTTCCTTCCAGGTTATTTCAGTTCCATTGGTCACTATTAATTGGAGTTAATATTTACTTACTGCTATTATATGCAGGACAACTTTGTTTACATGGCTGAAAAGGGGCCTAAGTACACTGAGCAGTGGCATTTTGATGAGAGCTTCCAAAACAGCCACCAGCACCACAAAAGGTGTGTGTGTGTGTCCACTTGTGTTTGCACATGCACATGTGTATGGTGTCAGAATACTTATGGAAGGAGGTCAGCATGAAGAGGAAATATTATTATTGTAGGAAGCATGATATTTTCTTTGTTACTCAGTGTGGGGGTCCTGCTGTGAATCCTAAAGCCATGATCATCCGCAGTAAAGGGTATTTCCAGGGTATAACCTATGTAAACAAACAAAAACCATAGTAATAACAAAAAGATGCCTTCTTAAAAGATCCTTGAACATGGCTAACATTTGAAAAAATAACTTGATAGCAAACTTTTTGGTGGAAATCATATTTATTTCCTTCACTTGTCTCTAGTCACAGCATCTAGAAAACCACAAAAGGATATTCAAGCTCTGGAAAGGAGAATTGAAGAGTGTCTCTGATAAGATATCAGTTTTCTTTCCTTTATTTATTTTCCCTTTTGTTGCCCTTGTTGTTTTTTATGGTTGTTGTAGTTATTATTATTATTGTTACTGTTGTCGTTGTTGTTGGATAGGACAGAGAGAAATGGAGAGAGGAGGGGAAGACAGAGAGGGGGAGAGAAAGATAGACACCTGCAGACCAGCTTCACCACCTGTGAAGTGACTCCCCTTCAGGTGGGGAGCCGGGGCTCGAACCAGGATCCTTACGCTGGTCCTTGAGCTTTGTGCCACGTGCGCTTAACCTGCTATACTACCGCCTGACTCCCAGATATCAGTTTTCTATTTCAAGTAGAAAGACTTGAAAATGAGAGACTTGGGAGGTGACTCAGCAGGTAGAGTGTATGCCTTCTGTGCATGAGGCCCCAGTTTGAGGCCAGGCAGCATATGAGAGCACCACAGACACAGTCAGGGGAAACTCCATGGATGGGGAGCAGTGCTCTGATTTCTCTTTCTCAAAGTATAAAAGTGAAAAAAACCCACCCAACCCATTTTGAAACATGAACCAAGGATTCTCAATGTGAAGAAAAAAAATTCAGGCTGGTAGGTAGCTCACCAGTACTGCCCATTTGAGGAGATCTGGGTTTGATACTGACATTGCATTAAAAAGCAAAAACACTGCCCCCAAACAAAAAACCAAACAAACAGAAACCTGAAGAAGCAAAATTGGATACTAACCTTGGACTAAGTTTCTCCTGTGCCAAGTCCAGAATCATTGTTTACTGTTGAAACCACTGTGCCTCTTCCCCAGACATGCTGAACATTCATTTAAGTCTTCAGAGCTAGTGTGAGGACACAGGAACATTTTAGTTGAAATGTTGTCAAGGACCAGGATGTGATAACTACTCAAGAAAACAATTCAAAAGGTTCTGGGGGGGGGGGGGAAGATAAACATGAAACTACTATAAAGTCTAGCAACTGCACTCCCGAGCTCCATACATGTATGATTCCACTGCCCTCCTCCCAGGCTGACTTTTCCATTCTTTATTTCAAAGAGGAAGAGAGAGACAGCAAAGGAGAAAGAGAGACAGAGACATAACAAACCTGCATCACTATCCATGGAGATCCCCGCATGCCACCATGCTTCCATGTGGTGCCAGGGTTTAGACCTCATTCCTCATGCATGGTAAGGTGCACACTTTATGGAGTGAGCTATTTCCTGCCCACCCTCCCACAGCAGATTATTGATATACAAAAATACTGAACTAAGGAGAAAAACCATTCCTCAAATATCCTACACTGTATCATTCTATGTATAGAATGTTCTTGAAATGATAGTGATGGAAGTAGAGATCAGATTTGTGGTTGTTGGCAGGAAGGAAGTGAGAGGTGGGCAGGAAGGAAGTGTGTGTGGAAAGAGATGGAAACATGAAGAATCCCTGTAGTCATGGAAGTGTACTATATCTTACTTTTTAAATTTTTAAAGATTTTATTATTTTTGGAGTTGGGGGGGTAGTTTACTGCAGTGGTTAAATGCACATACTGTGAAACACAAGGACCTGTGCAAGGAGCCTGGTTCGAGCCCCTGGCTCCCCACCTGTGGGGGTGGGTTAGGAGGGATGGGTCACTTCACAAGTGGTGAAACAGGTCTGCAAGTGTCTATCTTTCCCCTCTCTGTCTTCTCTTCTCTCGATTTCTCTCTGTCCTATCCAATTAAAAAAAAGAAAGAAAGAAAGAAAGAAAGAAAGAAAGAAAGAAAGAAAGAAAGAAAGAAAAATGGCCACTAGGAGCAGTGGATTCATAGTGTAGGCACCTATCCCTTGGAGGCAAAACCAAACCAAAACAAAAGATAAATTAATAAAATAAAATAAAAGGAGGGGCAGGTGGTGGAGCACCTGGTTTAGTGCACTCACTACAGTGTGCAAGGACCTAAGTTTAAGCCGTTGGACCCACTTGCAGGGGTTAAGCTTCACAGTGGTGAAACAGGGGTACAGGTGTCTTCCTCCCTCTCTATCTCTGCCTCCCGTCTCAATTTCTCTGTTTCTGTCTAATAAATAAAAATAAAAATTGTATTATTTTACTGAGTGGTTAATGGCTTACGGTACAGTTATTGACATAGGTACAGTTTCTCATCTCACTGTGATAGGTGTCTGCAGAACACTGACCACCCCCAACGTAAGTCCTTTTCTACAGGTCCTCTCCATTTCCTTCCTTCCTCTTTTTCCCCAGAATCTTTTACTTTGGTGCAATATGTACCTTGACTTTATCAATGTCAGTATACTGGTAGAAACACAGTACCCTAGCTCTGCAAGTTATCACTTAATGGACACTTGGTGATGTATACACTGAGCCTCTGAATTTTTCACAACTGCATTGGAACTTATAATGACTTAAAATTAAAATGCTTAGTTTAAAAATACTGATGAAGAGCAGACCCTTGCTACACTTTTCAGTGCTCAGACTGATATTCTTATCTATTTTGATTTATTTCTTTGACGTTGACTCCCATAGTTTTATACAATATAGTTTGACTGCTAAGCTCTCTCATTTATTAATTGAGGGCAATTCAGATACATCTGTGTCTGTTGATACTTTATGGTAGTTTAAAACTGGATTATTGTGACAGAAGGTTAATTGGAAATTGAATGTTTGTTGTTTTAGATGTTTCCATCTGCTTTCTAAATTGTTTTCTCTACTCGTCTCTTTTTGCTCCATCTGTTTGTTTTGGAAGTTCTCACACCGAGAAACATTCTCAATGAGGAGTGATGCTGATTCTACCTTCTTCTTTATGAATTAAAGACTGAAATTTGGATGGGTAGGCCTGTGTACTGTGGGGTGGGAGGAGCAAGACTTCTCCTTGTAAGGTAAAAGGGAGATAGATGAGTTGGTCTTTCAAATGGTGGGCCCCGAGGGCCAGCAGGGGGCCAAGGATGGGGCTGAGAAGGAGGGAAAGGCACATTCTGGCTGCTCTGTGTTGGGACAGGGTCAGGGTCAAGGTCAAGAAAGGGTTGTATTGCTTTCATCTATGTGTATCACTCTTATGCTATTTTCCCTCTGTCTGTGAGATATTGCTGACCCTGCAGGGTAGGAAGGGAATTTGCAGGGTCTGTGCTGTAGATGCAGCCTGTCTTCCATCGGAAAGTTCTCTTTCTGCCAACACCCTTTCTATTCTGTGCTCCTCCAGAGTCCAGAGGGAGCCCCACTCTTCTATTAATGCCCTCTCTCTGCACACACATAGACAACAGCTTTCTCATTCCTTGCCAGGATAGCCTGAGGGTGCTTCTTCCCGAGCTAGTGCTCTCTGGGTTGGAGAGAACTCAAATGGAGCCGATCTAGGCTGCTGCGTGGGAGAAGGATCAGGAACTTGTGCCGCACTAACTTCGCAGGAGATACACTCTGGAACCCTCGGAGCCGGAAAGCTTTCCAAGTGTGTTTAATCAGAAGAGCAGCTGTTTTTATACTCTCCAAGTAGGGGGAAACAGGATGTGACATAGAGAGGGTGGAGTGAAAAGTGACTGGTGGAAGATCAGGGTGTGACAAGGAGAGGATCAGGGTGTGACAAGGAGAGGGGGCGGAGCAGGTGAGAATTTTACCACTAAACCACTAATGCCCTGGAGGGAGTGTGGTGCTTTATGTAAATGTAAAAGTGATTTATGTAAATAGACTGCTTTGAATGGGATCAAACCAATCCCTATATAGGCATACCGGTGCTTGGTTAAGCAGAAGCCAGGGGGAGCTGGCATACTATCCAACAATTCCTCTCATATACTATATGCGGTCTAATTGGAAACAGCTTTGTGTGTCTTCATCAGTTCAGTGGGGTTCAAGGAAAGAGAGGAAATCAGTGTTTTATTATTTTTCTGTAGTAATATTTTCCCCTGATTAACCCCTCATAATAAGTTGAACAGCTACCACACACTGCTTGCCTTCTAAAATGATACTAGGAATTTCAGAGCCAAAGGATCACTGACTGCTTCAACTCTTCATATCCATTTATTGATACATTCTGATTTGGGAGCAACAGAATATGAGTCCTAAGTTTTAAACAGCACAGCAATGGAAAAACCTGAACTTTTCTTTATTTCTGAACATCTCTTTATTTTGTTTATCTTGGAAATCAGAGAAGGGGCACTTCTCTGAAAGAGAGAGGAATGAACAGAAGACAGAATTGCAGGGAATAAAGAAGGTGAGGACTCTGTTTATAACTGTACTCTTTATTTTGAAATTTCTCCTTCTTTCCATTTCCCAGAAGTAGCTATCAGCCCAACTTGTAGGAATCTATCTCAAGCACTAGGAGTCCAGATGGGACATTGAACAGCATTGCATCTGGGTGGTTCCAATGCTAGACCTCAGGGGACACAGACAGAGTCCTTACCAGTGAGACTCTTAGGTCAGCTTTTGTGTGTGTGTGTATTTATATATATTGCCTCCAGGGCTAGCACTGAAGCTCCATGCCTGCACTATGAATCCACTGTTCCTGGTTGCCATCTTTTTTCCATTGTTGTTGTTGTTGGACAGGACAGAGAGAAATCGAGAGAGGAGGAGAAGACAGAGAAAGGGGAGAGAGAGACAGACACCTGCAGACCTGCTTCACCACTTGTGAAGTGACTCCCCTGCAGTTGGGGAGCTAGGGGCTGGAACCTGGTTCTTTGCATGGGTTCTTGTGCTTTGCACTATGTGCACTTAACCTAGTACCCTAGAGCTCACCCCCTTTTTTAAAATGTATTTTTCTAAAAAAAAGAGGTTCATTTAATGACCTGGCAGGTGGCATAATGGATAATGGATAGAGTATGGAACTCTCAAGCATGAGGCCCTAAGTTCAATTCCTAGTACCACAAATACCAGAATAATGCTCTGGATCTCATTCTCCCTCTCTTTCTCTCATAAAAAATAAATGAATCTTTAAATAAATATTTATGCAAGAGAGAGAAGTGAAGGAAGAAAAAGAACCAGAGTATAATTCTGGCATATGTGCTTCCAGTGATCAAACCTGGGACCTATTGTTTGTAAGCCTGGCACTCTACATGCTGGGCCACCTCCTGGGCAGCTAAGTCAGCTTTTTTTTTTTGTTTCTTCTTAATTTTTATTTATAAAAAGGAAACATTGACTAAACCATAGGATAAGAGGGGTACAATTTCACACAATTCCCACCACCAAAACTCTGTATCCCACCCCCTCCCTTGATAGTTTTCCTATTCTTTATCCCTCTGGGAGTATGGACCCAAGGTCATTGTGGGATGCAAAAGGTGGAAAGTCTGGATTCTGTAATTGCTTCCCCGCTGAACATGGACGTTGACAGGTTGATCCATACTCCCAGCCTGCCTCTCTCTTTCCCTAGTGGGGAAGGGCTCTGGGGAAGTAGAGATCCAGGACACATTGGTGGGGTTGTCTGTCCATGGAAGTCTGGTCGGCATCATGCTAGCATCTGGAACCTGGTGGTTGAAAAGAAAGTTAACATACAAAGCCAAACAAATTGTTGACCAATCATGGACCTAAAGGCTGGAATAGTGCAGATGAAGAGTTAGGGGGCCCTCCATTTTGTAGATAGCTAGTAGGCATATTTTAGTTATATTCCAAAGGGCCTATGGCTATACTAGTTTTTTTTGTTTGTTTGTTTTTTCTTTTTTTCCTGAGCCTGAAATCTGATATGCTAGTGGATCCAAGTTTTGTCTGGGGAGATGATGTCATGGTTGGAAAAAGGACCAGAAAGCTGGATCAGGAAAGTGAGTAGATCCCTAATATGGGAAAGGTGTATAAATATTGTTGACTGTAAACCCCGTCGATTTGATGGTTGAAACATGCAGAAAAATGAAACTGAACCACTTTATCTCACCAGAAACAAAAATCAACTCCAAATGGATTAAGGACATGGATGTTAGACCAGAAACTATCAAATACTTAGAGGAAAACATTGGTGGAATATTTTACCACCTAAACATCAAGGACATCTTTGATGAAACCCAATTGCAAGGAAGACTAAAACAGAAATAAACCAATGGGACTACCTCAGATTGAAAAGCTTCTGCACAGCCAAAGAAACTATCACACAAACAAAGAGACCCCTCACAGAATGGGAGAAGATCTTCGCATGTCACACATCAGACAAGAGACTAAGCCAAAATATACAAAGAGCTCAGCAAACTTAGCAACAAACAATACAAGTGGTGTTGGAAACAATGAGTTGAAACAATAAGAAGAATTAAACTGATCCATTATATTTCACCAAATGCAAAAGTAAATTCCAAGTGGATCAAGGACTTGGACGTTAGACCACAAACTATCAGATACTTAGAGGAAAATATTGGAAGAACTCTTTTCTGCATAAATTTTAAAGACATCTTCAATGAAACGAATCCAATTACAAAGAAGACTAAGGCAAGCATAAACCTATACTACATCAAATTAAAAAGCTTTTGCACAGCAAAAGAAACCACTACCTAAACCAACAGACCCCTCACAGAATGGGAGATCTTTACATGCCATACATCAGACAAGAGGCTAATAACCAAAATAAATAAAGAGCTTGCCAAACTCAATAACAAGAAAACAAATAACCCCTTCTAAAACTGGGAGAAGACATAGACAGAATATTCACCACAGAAGAGATCCAAAATGCCTAGAAACACATGAAAAATGCTCCAAGTCTCTGTCAGAGAAATGCAAATCAAGACAACAATGAGATACCACTTCACTCCGGTGAGAATGTCATACATCAGAAAAGGTAACAGCAGCAAATGCTGGAGAGGTTGTGGGGGTCAAAGGAACCCTCCTTCACTGCTGGTAGGAATGTCAATTGGTCCAACCTCTATGGAGAACAGTTTAGAGAACTCTCAGAAGGCTAGAAATGGAACTACCCTATTGGTAGGATCCTGCAATTCCTCTCCTAGGGATATATCCTAAGGAACCCAACACACTCATCCAAAAAGATCTGTGTACCCATATGTTCTTAGCAGCACAATTTGTAGTAGCCAAAACCTAGAAGCAACCCAGGTATCCAACAACAGATGAGTGGCTGAGCAAGTTGTGGTATATATACACAATGGTATACTACTCAGCTATTAAAAATGGTGACTTCATGGTTTTCAGCCGATCTTAGATGTACCTTAAACAATTGATGTTAAGTGAAATAAGTCAGAAACAGAAGGATGAATATGGGATGATTTCACTCTCAGGCAGAAGTTGAAAAACAAGATCAGAAGAGGAAACACAAGTAGAATCTGAACTGGAATTGGCATATTGCACCAAAGTAAAAAACTCTGGGGTGGGTGGGTGGGTAGGGGGGAGAATACAGGTCCAAGAAGGATGACAGAGGACCTAGTGGGTGTTGTATTGTTATATGGAAAACTGGGAAATGTTATGCATGTACAAACTATTGCATTTACTCTCAAATTTAAACATTAAATCCCAAATAAAGAAATTAAAAAAAAGTAACTGACTCCATCCAAAAATGGGCAGAGGATGTGAACAAAACATTCACTACAGAAGAGATCCAAAAGGCTAACAAACACATGAAAAATTGCTCTAGGTTGCTGATTGTCAGAGAAGTGCAAATAAAGACAACATTGAGATATCACCTCACCCCTGTGAGAATGTCATACATTGAAAAGGACAGCAGCAACAAATGCTAGAGAGAATGTGGGGATAGAGGAACCCTTCTGCACTGCTGTTGGGAGTGTAAATTGGTCCAGCCTTTATGGAGAGGAGTCTGGAGAACACTCACAAGGCTAGACATGGACCTTCCATATGACCCAGTAATTCCTCTCTTAGGGATATACCCCAAGGACTCCCTAATACCCAACCAAAAAGATATGTGCACACCTATGTTCATAGCAGCACAATTCATAATAGCTAAAACCTGGAAGCAACCCAGGTGCCCAACAACAGATGTATGGCTGAGAAAGCTGTGGTATATATACACAATGGAATACTGTGCAGCTATTAAGAACAATGAACCCACCTTTTCTGACCCATATTGGATGGAGCTAGAAGGACTTATGCTAAGTCGGCTAAGTCAGAAAGGTAAAGATGAGTATGAAATGATCCCACTCATAAACAAAAGTTGAGAAAGGGATACTCAAAGCAGGATTTGACTAAATTTGGAGTAGGGCATCAAAGTGAAAACCCTAGGTTGTGGGTGAGGGTGGATGTTCAGCTTCATGGGGGGTGGGAGATGGGGGGTGAGAGGGGGGATGGGATGGGACAGTCTTTTGGTGGTGTGAATGGTGTTTATGTACACTCCAATTAATTTGTAGTCATATAAATCACTATTTAATTAATATGAGAGGGGAAATGTTAATTGAATGTCTCAAATTTTTTAAATCATAGACTGAGTCTCTTTAATACATAGGCTGAGTCTTTGATATGTTGACTTTTTTAAAAGCTTAGACCAGGGAGAACAGAAGCAACCAGTGGCACAGCTATATACAAATAATGTCAAAGGACATAGATTATAGTGATGTTGTATGATCCTAACAAAGGGATTTTTCAAAGTTAACCCAATTGCCAAATAGTGTGATTATAGCAATAACTATCTATTGCCTTTTTAAACCCTAAGACAGCAGGAAACTCCCACTTCCTCTATAGAGCCTATATTTCCCCCATGCCTGAAACCTCTAGGGTGGGGCTTACTTTCCTGCATACTTCTCTCAATTCATATCAAATGATATTGCATCTGCCAATGCCAACCTAATCAACACAATGAATACCATCTCAGCATGCTTCACTTCAGACTGTGTCCAGAGATGGCAGGCATGGAATGTCATCCTTTCATCCTCATTACTCAGGTGAGACCTTTCCTTTCATGGTATTCTCTAATTCCATCCCAGGAGGTTCTACTTCCAATTATAGTTCTCTCATTTACTCCAAAGCTAATCTTATCAAAGCAAAGACTGAAAAATCTGAATAAGGGTAAGAGACTGGCATACTTTAATGATAACTCTTTAGTCACTATCAGGCCACCCCACCAGCTGGGGCCCTATTTGGGGAGTCCTGAGATTCCCAAACAGACATGATGGGCCTAGACCTCGAATAAATCCCTCTCTCCATTGTTGCCGGTCATTTCTATCAGGAACAACACAATAGACCCCTTTGTGGGCCCCCATAGGACATTGCCCTCAACTTGGATCAACAATGGTAGAGAATATTCGATCCTCCAAAGGGGGGTTGGACAACGTACTCTGTGCTACACCTGAGGAAGATGGGTTGATATTGGGGCAGCATGGAATGTTCCTACTCATGACCACAGAATGTGAGCTCAGATCTAGAGGGATGCTGAGGTCACATGGACTCCTAAGATGATTATGGGCTAGGTCATCTTTTTAAAAGATGCAATAGAGAGGCCAGGCAGTTGCACACTGGTTATCAAGTGCAAGGACCCAGGTTTGAGCCTCTGGTCCCCACCAACAGGGAAAAAGCTTCACAAGTGGTGAAGCAGGTCTGCAGGTGTCTACCTTTTTCTCTCCCTCTCTATCTACCCCTCCTCTCTCAATTTCTCTCTGTCCTATCAAAAGAAAAAATAGAAGAAAAAAAAGGCCATGCGGAGTGGTGGATTTGGTAATAATCCTGGTGGAGAAAAAAAGAGGTGGGGTGGGAGGAAAAGCAGAGCTGTCTGTGATGGTCTGTGGGCAGCGATTGAGGCTATGTCCTGTGAGGAACAGCTGGCTCTGTGTATCTTGTGGTGTAGGAGAAAGAATCTCCTATAGGAAAAACTGGTGCATCTTTCTTTTCAAAGCAGAGATCATTTGAAATATTAGCAATTTCCTATAGGAGGAGGACTATGTGATATTTGACTTCTTTTTCACTTTTTCTTTTTTTAAAAAAATTTTCACATGTTATATCTCTAATACTGTGTCCTTTGATTACTAAGGAGTGAAGTAAGTCAATAGTAATAATAATAAATAAATAAAATCACATCCTGGTCTGTCCCTTATCTGTAAATGGAGAAGAGCACAAAGACACCCAGCTCACAGATGAGTGGCTGTTTAGTCGGCATCCTGGGAGCTGTCCCTGTCCATGTTGATGCCTGTTAATTGTCCTGGAGACCTGTCCTGGGCTGCAAAGGAACTATGAGTCAAGGGGTGGTGCTAACACCTAGAATTGCCAAAACCATCTTAAGGAAAAGAAACAGAAATGGAGGCATCACACTCCCAGACCTTAAACTATCTTATAAAGCCATCATCATCAAACCAGCATGGTACCAGAACAAGAATAGGCACACAGACCAGTGGAACAGAATTGAAAGCCCAGAAATAAATCCCCACACCTATGGACATCTAATCTTTGATAAGGGGGCCCAAAGGATTAAATGGAAGAAGGAGGCTCTCTTCAATAAATGGTGCTGGGAAAACTGGGTTGTAACATGCAGAAGAATGAAATTGAACCACTTTATCTCACCAGAAACAAAAATCAACTCCAAATAGATCAAAGACCTAGATGTCAGACCAGAAACAATCAAATACTTAGAGGAAAACATTGGTAAAACAGTTTCCCTCCTACACCTCAAGACATCTTTGATGAATCAAACCCAATTGCAAGGAAGACTAAAGCAGAAACAAACCAATGGGACTACATCAAATTGAAAAGCTTCTGCACATCCAAAGAAACTATTAATCAAACAGAGAGACCCCTCACAGAATGGGAGAAGATCTTCACATGCCATACATCAGACACGAAACTAATCACCAAAATATATAAAGAGCTCAGCAAACTTAGCACCAAAAAGGCAAATGACCCCATCCAAAAATGGGCAGAGGATATGAACAAAACATTCACTACAGAGGAGATCCAAAAGGCTAACAAACATATGAAAAACTGCTCTAGGTCACTGATTGTCAGAGAAATGCAAATTAAGACAACACTAAGATACCACCTCACTCCTGTAAGAATGGCATACATCAAAAAGGACAGCAGCAACAAATGCTGGAGAGGATGTGGGGACAGAGGAACCCTTTTACATTGCTGGTGGGAATGTAAATTGGTACAGTCTCTGCGGAGAGCAGTCTGGAAAACTCTCAGAAGGCTAGACATGGACCTTCCATATGATCTAGTAATTCCTCTCCTGGGGTTATACCCCAAGGACTCCATAACACCCAACCAAAAAGAGGTGTGTACTCCTATGTTCATAGCAGCACAATTCATAATAGCTAAAACCTGGAAGCAACCCAGGTGCCCAACAACAGATGAGTGGCTGAGAAAGCTGTGGTATATATACACAATGGAATACTATGCAGCTGTCAAGAACAATGAACCCACCTTCTCTGACCCATCTTGGACAGAGCTAGAAGTAATTATGTTAAGTGAGCTAAGTCAGAAAGATAAAGATGAGTATGGGATGATCCCACTCATCAACAGAAGTTGAGTAAGAAGATCTGAAAGGGAAACTAAAAGCAGGACCTGACCAAATTGTAAGTAGGGCACCAAAGTAAAAACCCTGTGGTGAGGGGTAGACATGCAGCTTCCTGGGCCAGTGGGGGGTGGGAGTGGGTGGGAGGGATGGGTCACAGTCTTTTGGTGGTGGGAATGGTGTTTATGTACACTCCTAGTAAAATGTAGTCATATAAATCACTAGTTAATAAATATGAGGGGGAAATTAATTGTATGTCTTGAAGTTTTTCAAAACACAAACTGAGTCTTTTTAATATATAGGCTGTGTAATTGATATGCAGACTCTCTCAAAAGCCTAGACCAAGTAGATCAGAAGCAACCAATAGCACAGCTATATACAAGATACTGGGTACTGTACAGCAAACCCTAATAAAAGGACTTTTCAAAGTTAACCCAATTACCCAATAATGTGATGATGACATTAACTATCGATTGTCTTTTTGAACCCTAAGACTGCAGGAACCTCACATCTCCACTACAGAGCCTCTACTTCCCCCAGTCCTGGAACCCTTGGATAGGGCCCACTTTCCCGTATGCCTCTCCCAATCCATATCAAATAATATTGCATCTGCCGATCACAACCTAACCAACACAACAATTGCCACCTCAACATGTTTCACTTCAGACTGTGTCCAAAGACTTCACGTGTGGAATGACAACCCTTCAACTTCATTACTCAGGTGAGACCTTTCCTTTCATAGTATACTCTAATTTCATCTCAGGTGGTTCACTTTCTAACAAAGTCCCAAAACCTAGATATACACTGTTTCTGTGAGAGAGAGCATATGTTCACACGTATCCATAAACTACTGCAAAATATATACCTGATAGCAGAAGTACACTAGAGTTTGCAGTGAGTATCCCCCTAACACTTCCTCTCCACTATTCCAAACTTTGGGTCCATGATTGCTCAACAACTTGTTTGGCTTCGTATGTTAACTCTCTTTTCAGTCACCAGGTTCCAGATGTCATCAGGATGCCGGCCAGGCTTCCCTAGACTGAAGACCCCACCAATGTGTCCTGGAGCTCAGCTTCTCCAGAGGCCCACCCTACTAGGGAAAGAGAGAGGCAGACAGGGAGTATGGACCGACTAGTCAACACCCATGTTCAGCGGGGAAGCAATTACAGAAGCCAGACCTTCTACCTTCTGCAACCCACAATGACCCTGGGTCCATGCTCCCAGAGGGATAGAGAATGGGAAAGCTATCAGGGGAGGGGATGGGAAATGGAGATTGGGTGTGGGAATTGTGTAGAATTGTACCCCTCCTACCCTATGGTTTTGTTAATTAATCCTTTCTTAAATAACAAATAAAAAAATTAAAAAAAAAAAGGGTGATGCTAAGCCCAAGAAGTTATTCCGTCGAAAAAGCATTGTCTTGTTTTTGAGGGAGAGTGTGCAGGCTTCACACAGATGTGGGCATGGAAAGAGTATGAACTAGAACCTCCATGGTTTCAGATTTATCAAGTAAATAGAATGGCAGTTAAATGTGAATATCTGATAAATAATAAATGTCTAGGCCAGAGAGGTGGCTCAGTGGTAGAATGAATGTTTTTTTGTGTGTAGAGGAGGCCCAGGTTCAATAGTTTATATCAAATGCTCTTTCTCTCACTCTCTCTCTCTCCTAAGTGAGTGAATATTGAATTTTTTTCTTTTCTTAATTTCTTTATTGGGGGATTAATGGTTTATAGGGATATTGAATTTTTAAATAGAAATATGTTCTACATAATATTTATCACTTGCATAGCTACGTCACTTGTTTATCTGGAATCCAGAGTTAGCGCCATCTTTCCTGACAGTCCCCACCCTCCACTTCCATTTCTCAGTGTCCTGTATGGTGTTGTCTCAGACTCTACTGTCACCATCTGTGAGGATTCTAGGCCTGTTGGTTCTCTGAGAGCCTCCTTCCTAGATGACTTCTGCATCACAAGTCTACCACTGGACTCAGTGCAAGGCCAGGCTAGGTCAGTCCCTAAACTGCTTGCCCCTTTCCTAAACTTTTGTAAGCCTGGATGTCATTATTATTATTGTTTTATTATTATTCCTTTTACCTGAGCAGTGCTTGGCTCAGGCTTATAGTGATGCTGGGATGTGAACCTGAGACCTCAGAGCCTCAGGCATGAAGGTCTTTTTGCATAACCACTATGCTTTCTTTAGGCATCTGTCGTCTTTTAATTGTCATTGTCCTTAGGTGTGGGCAACTTGAAATGTAATCTTGCTGAAAGGTGATGGGGGGAGCAGTCATTTGGATCTCTGAGAAGCATACAGTCTCCAGGGCCTGTGGGCAGTGGGGCCTCTTTATGGGGTGGGGACGGCTGCTAAACAAAGTTCATACTAGTGAGGGTGAGGAGCCAGAGACCAGTGTAAGCTACTCTCCCTCCTGCCCCACCCTCCAACCTCCACCTTTCCATTTCTCCCTGGCCTAGCATCTTTCAGCCTTTAGAAATTCCTCACACCCCTAGCTCAGGGCAACTCTGCACAATGAGGAGAGGATCTAAGTTAATGCCCTTTTCTGGATTTTTCCAGTAGAGTCTACTGTCCTCCAACCCCCCCCTTTCATTTTCCTATTGCTGTCCTTCTAGGCATATTCCCACAGTCAGATTTTTTTTCATGGCTTGTTGTAGCAACATCCCCAGAATCCCCAAGGGGCCCTGCCTGGCCAGCACGTTTCCTTTTCTCAAGAGTACGTGGGAACACGAGCTGTCTGTCGGGATTAGCAGTGCACATGACTTCCTAGATTCTCTCAGCGCCGCTTCCTGTTGGGATCCCTGAGTTCTGAGCACGTGGCCCCCATGTGTTGGGGCATGGGTGTGGCTGCGCCCTGCTCCTGCTCTCCACTGCCACTGCACCCTGCCTTCCTCCTAGACACACACATACACACACATGCACACACACACACACACACACACTCATGTGCAAAAGTGCAGAGTCTTCAGTACCAGGCCAGCAGAACAAGAAGATCTTCAAAACTTGTTTTGGTCTGGTTGTTAACCACAGGCTTTAAAAATTATATTAGCCTTTGAGTACATCAATTATGTCAAATGCAATGATAGCGAGTGACAACAGACTCAAAACACACCACTCCTAGTTTTTAAATTTTGTATTAGTGATCTAATATTGATTTACAAAATTATAAGATAACAGGGGTATAATTCCACACCTTTCTCATCACCAGAGTTCTGTGTCCTCATCCCCTTTCTTGGAAACTGAGTAGCAGTAGTTCTCCCAAGGTCACAGATATGGGTTAACTTTATAACTATATCCATATCTACCTCTCTATATTTTTATCCATTTTTTCTATGGTCCTGCCTTCACTTTCAAAGTCATATCTACACATATTACCACTTCTGAGTGTCCTTTTTCTTTCCTCTTCTCTCTGAGAAGGGGAATAGTAGGCAATACTTGGCTTCCTCTGGTGTTTTCCATATCCGCTTCTCTTTTTGTGATGGTACAAAAACAAGATTCCAGGTTACAAACTCTTTGGGTTCTGGTGAAACTGAGATCAAGAGACCTTTGGTCTTTTTCCCTTACTCATTAACCCTCTGGAAGTATGGACCAAAATTCTTTCTGAGGTGCAGAAGGTGGGAGTTGTGGCTTCTGTAATTGCCTCTCTGCAGGACATAGACATTGGCAAGTTGTTTCACATCCCCAGTCTGTTTCTATCTTTCCCTTCCCTAGCTGGGTAGGGCTCTGGAGAGGTGAGGTTCCAGGATAAATTGGTGAGGTTGTCTGCCCAGAAAAGTCAGGATGGAATCATAGTAGCATCTGGAACTTGGTGGCTACAAGGTGGTAAAATATAAAGCAGGACAAAATATTTAACAAGTAGGGGGCTGGGCCGTGGCACACCTGGTTAAGTGCACATAGTACAAAGCACAAGTACCCACACAAGGATCTGGGTTTGAGTATCCACTCCCCACCTGTACGGGGAAGCTTTACAAGTGGTGAAGCAGGTCTTCAGGTGTCTCTCTTTCTCTCTCCCTCTCTGTCTTCCCCCTCCCCTTTTAATTTCTTTCTCTCCTGTCAAGTAAAAATAGAATTTTAGAAAAAGGAAAAAATGGCCACCAGGAGCAGTGGATTTGTAGTGCAGGCACTGAGCCCAAGTGATAACACTGGTGGCAAAATAATAATAATAATAATAATAATAATAATAAATAAAAATAAGTAATTAATTTAAAAATAAAAAGATAGAGGAAGGGGGCTGAATTCTGCTATAGCAACTGGGCCTACTTAGCAAGAAGGGGCCCTGTGGAAAACCCACAGGAGGTGGGCTTGCCCCTGGCCCTTGTACTGCCCCAGTGTTGCTCCCCAGTGCAGTCACCTGTGAAGGGAGCCCCAGGCTTCCCTGGGAAGCCCCATGGGCTCAGCACACAGTAGTCCACCAGGAGCTCTGCAGGAGCTACTTTACCCAAATGCTACTGACCAAGTTGTGCAAACAATAGACATTTATTACTCACAGCTCTGGAGGCTAGAAATCTAAGCCCCAGATGGTGGCAGCTTCAGCATATGGTGAAAATTCTTTTCTTGGTTTGCTAACTTCTTGCTGTGCCCTCGTGTGTGTGTGTGTGTGTGTGTGTGTGTGTGTGTGTGTGTGTGAGAGAG
Organism: Erinaceus europaeus; assembly: GCF_950295315.1. Lineage (NCBI taxonomy): Eukaryota > Metazoa > Chordata > Mammalia > Eulipotyphla > Erinaceidae > Erinaceus > Erinaceus europaeus. Next base: position 65,762,307 of record NC_080164.1, read on the forward strand.
AGAGAGAGAGAGAGAGAGGGAGGGAGGGAGAGGGAGAGGGAGAGAGAGAGAGAGATTCCACATTGGGAGTTAAAACTCCAACATAAGGGCCTTACAGGGGACACAATCATTCAGTCCATGTGTGAAGAAAGGGGCTCAGGATCTTTGAGTGGGAGAAATGGTCCAAGGGGAAATCTCCCCCACAGCCTAGAAGCGCTGCCTCAAGTTGTGAGCCTACTCCAACTTACTGTCCCACGAGTCTGTGGACAGACAGCAGTGCCCACTGCCAGCATGGCCAGCCTGTGTATCCTCTGGTTTGGTCCCCTACAGAGGCTCAGGGTAAAGGGGCAGCCAGAGTTTGCAGGGAGAAAGAGGAGAAAGAGATGAGGACTTTCCCACTTCCCTTTTGAGACATTGTCTCTGGGCTCTGGTGGCCTGGGAATGCTCAGGATGAGCCATTGGCAGGAAGTGAGCTTCAGCTGAGGATGTGCCTGTGGCTAGGCAGAGAGGGGGATATGGAAGGCATTAAAGTGATGTGGCTTGTTTCTTAGACCAGGAGAGACCAAAGCACCTACTAGGCACAGCCAAGGAGGGACCAGCGGACACCAGGCCTTCCCGCTCTCCAATTGTGAGAGATACAGGGGAGCCCTCTCATGACAAGGGAACTGGGGGACATGCTCTGGGACTACACGATGCAAAATAAGCAGTTTAGATGAGGTGACAGAGGGTTAACCCAAGTTTGGCACAGCCTCTCCAGGCCTGCATCCCCTTGAAGGCTGTACACTGTCAGCACACTGTGTGCTTGGCTAAGCTCTGCTGGCTACCGCCTTCTAGAGATGGTGCCACCTCAGTTTAGGTAGGGCCTGAGCTTGTGAGCTGGGGACAGAGTGGAAGGTCAGTAATACTTCCTGTCTCTGCCTTATCTTTTAGGGGACAGTGCTGCATACAGCCCAGCCCATCATAAATCTGACCAAGGCTTCATCTCTTTGAAAGTAGTTTTGTGTGTAGAATGCAGCAGCCCAGAATGATGTAAAGCAACGGTGCTTAGATGCAAGCCAGCTGGCCCTCCAGGATTCTGAGCCAAGCATTTCTGTTGTGGAAGCTGTTCAGTCCAAAAGGGGGTGTGGGTAAATTTG